>NC_042621.1:187526108-187846485 GCF_901001135.1 Rhinatrema bivittatum
GTCTTGTATGTTTGTCTTATTAGATTGTAAGCTCTATTGAGCAGGGACTGTCCTTTTGTATGTTTGTACAGTGCTGCATATGTTGTGTAGTGCTATAGAACTATTAAGTAACAGTAGTAGTAGTAGTAGTAGTAAGAAGATAGGAGGAGAGAGAAGAAATAGAAAGAGAAGGGAGACATTGAAAAGGAATTAGGAAAAAAGACAAAGGGCAAGTGGAAAAAGGAGACCTGGACCAACCGATTAGAAAAATAAAAAGGTCAGATAAAACAAAGGTAAAACATATATGACGATAAGAATATGCCATCTTTGGGAATGTGCATGTCTTTTATTTTTGTATTTTGCTCGCTCTTTAGAATTCCACCATTCAGAGTCTGCTTTCTCGGTCTTTCTATTTCAGTTTTGTCTGTATGTTTCTGTTTCTAATTTGTAGTCCCTTATTTCTGTATTAAGTAAGGATCAGTTTGTGTTCTGCCTGTGTGTGACTGAGATGCAGTATTTCTGCTAGCGTGTAGTTTCTCTGTAGGGATTTATAGCAATTTGACTTTTTCTCTTACCCCTGTAGGTGGTGTATTAAGGTTCTAGGGCCTGTATTTGCATTGCTGCTTTTTCATAAATCAGGTTGCTGTTATTTGAGTCCTGAGAGACAATGCTGTGACTGTATGGTATGACAAGTTTCTAGAAATCTTTTTTTTTTTTTTTTTTGCAGGGGTTTGTATTTACCACTGGAAGGATTTTTTTTTTTTTTGCTGAGGTGACACCAGAATATGAATATAGCTTTTTTCATGTTGGGTTGTAATGTGAACTGTCCTTGTTCTCCTCTGCACCCATTCTTTTGATTTTTATGATTATTGCTATTTTATTGTAGTTATGATCTTTGCCTTTCTGGAAAGAGGATTTATGAAAGAATATATTGATATTTTATTACATGATTGATTTGATCTGATGTTTGTGTTCTTTTTTTTTTTTTTTTTTTGCTTTTTACATGATATTCTTGTGTATTTATAAACTGTAATAAATATAAATTAAATTAATACAGGTTAATAAGCTATATTTAATGCTGGTATGTGCTTGAAATAATTGAGTTAAAATATGTTAAAGTGTTATGAATCATGACAGATGTTGCAGACTACCTAGAAACACATTGTAGTGTGCATGCTAAAGCATATTTAGCAATAAGAGTACAACTAGTATGACCTCGGCATTTTAACCTTGGGTCAACCCAAATAATCAGTTCTGGCTATGCCACTGATGTGGGATCAGTATGTGGGGGAGAGAGAGGGATGTGAGGGAGAAGGGTAGAAAAATAGGATGATGAATGTGCAAACTCTTGGGTATGGGGGAGTGAGGAGAGCTCGGGTTAGGGTGGAAAGTGATAAAAGCTTTGAAAAGAGGATAGAGAGGTGAGTGCACTGAGCAGGGGTGTGGAGTGACAGCCCTGAACAGTAGGGAGAGCACTGATTAGGAAGGGGTAGTGTGGAGTGAGAGCACTAGGTAGGGGAATGTTTTTGGGATGAGAGCATTAGGTAGGGAGGTGTGCAGGGTGAGAGAACTAAGTGGGGAGGGGGAGTGTCAGATGAGAGAGCTATACAGGGGGAAAGAAGAGTGATTGCACTGAATGGAGATGTATAAGTGCCCTGAGTGGGGGGAAGGAGAAGGAATGTTGGGAAAGCCCTGAGAAGGGAGCACTGGGCCAGGGAGAGTGTGAAATGGTAGGAAGAGGAGTGTACATTGAAAGATATAGGTAGGGGGGAATGTGGAGTGAATGTACTGGGAAGAAGGGGAGAGCACTGGATAGGGGGGCATTGTAGAGTGAGAGCAATGGGTGTGTGTGTGGGGGGGGGGGGGGGGGAGATATGTGGCATGAGTACCTTGGGTATAGGGGAGGGAGTGTGGGTTGTTTATTTATGTTGGAGGGACCCAAAATGAAAACTTGCATTGTGGCCCAAGTGACAACTGATTTGCCACTGCTTCCACCCATTCTTTGTCTCCAGCATTCCTGTCAAAGTTATTTTGTATTTCTTTAATCTCAAGCTTTCACCCTGGGGCATCCCAGCTCCCTTTTAAAACAGGTTTATATCCCAGAGCCTCTTTCTTCTCTTTTGGATCAGCCTTGCATTATAGAGCCTCACATCTCTCTCTTGGAACAAATTACATTCTAGAGTTTCCTATTCCCCTTTAAGATCAGGCTTGTATTTTAAAGCTTGCTATCTCCCTCTTAGACTAGTTTTATAGTCCTAGAGCTGGGGTGGCCAACTCTGGCCTGGTTTTCAGGATATCTACATAAATATGCATGATACAGATGTGCATACAATGGAGGCAGTGCAAACAAATTATTAAATGCATATTAAGAATATAAGAATATAAAACTTGCAATGCTGGTTCAGACCAAAGTTCCATTAAGCCTAGTATCTGTTTCCAAAAGTAGCCAATCCAGGTCACAAGTACCTGGCAGGATCCCAAGAGCTAGATAGATTCCATGCTGCTTATCCCCAGCATACGTGGATTTCTGCAACTCCACCTTAATAATGGTTTATGGACTTTTCCTCCAGGAACTTGTCCAAACCATTTTTTAAACACAGCTATACTAGTAACTTTCACCACATCCTCTGGCAATGAATTCCAGAGCTTAATTATGCACTGATTAAAAAAATATTTTTTCTTATTAGTTTCAAATGTATCACCTAGAAACTTAATTTTGTGTTCCCTAGTCTTTGTACTTTTTGAAACAATAAATAACCGATTAACGTCAGATTCCACTCATTATTTTATAAAGCCGTATCATATCTCCCCTCGGTCATCTCTTCTCCAAGCTGAAGCGTCCTAACCTCTTTGGCCTTTCCTGATAAGATTATCATTCCATCCCCTTTATCATTTTGGTGGCCCTTCTCTGTACCTTTTCTAATTCTGCTATATCTTTTTTGAGCTGTGGTAACCAGTACTGCTCACAATACGCAAAATGAGGACACATCATGGAGCAATACGGAGGCATTATGATATTCTCTATGTTTTATTCTCCATTGCTTTCCTGATAATTCCCAATATTCTATTCGCTTTCTTGGATGCTGCTGCACACTGTGTAGAAGATTTCAACGTATTATCAATGATGTTGACTAGATCCTTTTCCTGAATGATTACTCCTAATTTGGAACCTTGCATTGTGTAGATATAATTTGGGTTACCCTTCCCTAAGTGCATCACTTTACACGTGTCCACATTAAATTTAATTTTCCATTTGCATGCCCAGCATCCTAGATTTGCAGTGTCCTCTTGCAATTTCTTACAATCCTCTTGCAATTTAAAAACTTTCAATGATTTGGTGTCATCAGTAAATTTGATCACCTCCCATTTCCAGGTCGTTTATAAATATATTAAAAAGCAATGGGGCACTCCACTATTTACCTTTCTCCATTTCGAAAATGTACTATTTAGGCTACTTTCTATTTTCTGTCTTTTTACCAGTTTTCAGTTCACAATAGGACACGACCCCATCCCATGATTTTTTAATTTCCTAAGAAGTCTCTCATGAGGGACTTTGCAAATACTTTCTGGAAATCCAGATACACTATATCAACTCGATCACCTTTATTCAACTGTTTATTTATACCCTCAAAAAAGATGTAGCAGGCTGGTAAAGCAAGACTTCCCTTGGCTACATCCATGTTGGCTTTGTTCTTTTTGATAGTTTCTACCATTTTGTTTGGAACAGATGGTCAGACTCACTAGTTGTCTGGATCACCCCTTGATCCCTTTTAAAAAATTGACGATTTTAATGATAGTTTACATATTTTTAATAGGTGCACAATTTCATTTTTCAGTTCTTTCAGCACTCTGGGATGTATACCATCTGGTCCAGGTGATTTGCTACTCTTTAGCATATCTTCCAGGTTCACTAAGATTTGTTTCAGTTCCTCTGAATCATCATTTTTGAAAATCATTTCTGGCATGGGTATCTCCCTTACATCTTCCTCAATGCAGACTGAAACAAATAATTAATTTAGCCTCTCTGCTATGGCTTTGTCATGCCTAAGTGCCCCTTTTACTGCTTGATCATCTAATGGTCCAAATGATGCCCCCACAGGCTTTTTGCTTTGTATGTACCTGAAAAAGTCTTTATTATGAGTTTTTATTTCCATGGCAAGCTTCTTTTCAAATTCTCTCTTCGCCTTCCTTATGAAAGCTTTGCATCTAATTTGCCAGTGCTTATACTGTTTCCTGTTTATTCATTATGCCTATCCTGAAAACTTGTCCTGCTTGTAGATCTTGAGAACCAGAGTTGACCACCCCATCCTACGGCATCCCGTCTCTTCCTTGGATCAGGTTTAAATGCTAGAACTTTCTCTTAGATCAGCTTGCATCCTAGGGCTAGGAATAGCCTAGTGGTTAGAGCAGTGGACTATGAACCAGGAGACCAAGGTTCCACTCCCACTGTCATTCCTTGTGACCTTGGGCAAGTCACTTTACCCTACATTGCCTCAGGTACAAAAACTTAGATTGTAAGCCCTCTGGGGATAGAGAAATACCTCCAGTACCTGAATGTAAACCAGTGTGATATCTCAATTGAGATGAATGTTGGTATATAAAAAAAAATAAATAAATAAAAAATCTGTCTTTTAGAGCAATCATGTATCTTGGATCTTCAGACCGCAATGTAAATGTTCTTACAATAACATATTTGTGTTGAAAGGTGTAAATATTTGTGTTGGAAGGTGTAACTTTTTTCTATTTTGTATTTTAATAATGATTGCCCATTTTACAGCTAATGACTATCCAGAAGATCACATAAGTGAGAGAAATGGCAGCAGTCCAAACACTCCAAGTTCCCATGGGATGAAAGAAGAATCAAGACAAATATTTTTTCAGGTGTGTGCTACAGATTAGTTACAGTATTTTATTTAGAAAAAAATTCCTTGCTTGAAATAAATACATAATATGTAAGGAAAGAAATAGCTAATAATTACAGTTTTTCTCATAGTGGCGTTTCTAAACTACCGTAATACTTTCCAGTGTATCCAATACCTCATGTGAGCTTTATACTAGGAAAGAATCTCTTCTTATCTGAAGAATGCTATTTATGTTAAGAGCTCAGTTTAGTTTACAAAAATACAGCAATCTCTGTGCGTATAAGTAAAGATTAAATCCAGCAGATATACACCCCTAATGAAACATGTACTCTTACTTGCAGTAGCAAAAAATAACTTTGCTACTGGAGAAAAATTCCCTGCAGTACAGTTTGTTTCCATCTAATGTAACTAGTATGCAAATAGTTGTCTTCTATTGGCAAGAATAGCTGTTTCATCACTAAAAAGTAATATAATCATTATTTATTTATTTGTCTTACAAAGAACTAGAAAGAGGTATGAGGAAAATAGAAACATACTCTCTCTGACAAGTATTCCTGCATTCAGGGACTGATGCACTAAGCCTTATCATTGGGATTTAGTGCTGGGGTGGGCAAACATTTTTTTAAAGAGGGCCACATTACTGGCACTCATCGGACTGAGGTCCGGGTCCCTGAGGGGGGGAAGGAAAACTCCCTCAGAACTCTGCGAGTGAGGGGGGGGGGGGTGTCTTATAGTGTCAAGTATACCCTACAGTGAGAGGACCAAAGCAGAAAACCATAGCAAAAAAAGATTAATTAAACAGAATTAACAAATAGAACATCAAATAATTAAACTAAAAAATGTTCCAAACACCCATAAAATATTTCAAAATAGACACATCAAATAATACCCAGTAATTAAAATTAGTAAGGATTTTAAAAAATGCCTCACTCTCCATACCCGTAATCTTTTGATTTCTAGATGCCCCAAAATTGTCATGGATTAGCATTAGCGGGCAGAGAGAAAGGGCTGTTGTTGCACACACAAATATTCTCTCTTTCTCTCACCCACACACAGACCCCTTATGCAGACTTCCATTCATTCTGGCACCTACACACAGACCCCAAGGCAAACTCCCATTAATTCTCACACACCCCCAGGCATGCACTCATTCACTTTCACACACACACCCAGACCCCTAGGAAGCCACCCATTCATTCTCTCACACACACCCGCAAACACACGCAATTCATCCTTACCCAGACCCACCGTGTGCCGATCCATCGCCCCTCCAGAAGCCCACTGCTCTGTTGCGCCTCCTCTCTGCAGGTCCCGTGGTACAAAAAATTCACGGGTGTAGCATACTGGTTTCAAGTATTGTGAAATCAATACAGAGAAAGTGCTGCCCTCGCAAGCTTTTATTAATACTGAGGCCTGCAGCAATGACAGTCAGGCTCAGTTCACTCAGCGGTGCAGATGGGCAGCTTTTTCACCACTGGGTGAAATGAACAGACAGGCCTCTCCTTGTCTTCGCTGTCGGTGGGATGAGGTCCACTGGCGGCCTCTTGGGCCTTTCTTCCTCTTTGCCACCGATGGGATAAGGTTCATCGGCAGCCTTTCATGCCTTTCCTCATCTTATCTGTCAGTGGGATGAAGTTTACTAGTGGCCTCTCGGGCCTCTCCTGGTCTTCCCCATCGATGGGATGAGGTTCACTGGCGGCCTCTCGGACCTATCTTCATCTTTGCCACCGGTGGGATGAGGTCCACCCGCAGTTTCTCAGGTCTCTATTCCTCTTCCCCACCGATGCACAGCAGCCGTAAGGGGCTCCTCTCTTTTGGCTGTCTGTGCACAGCTTGATTCTAGCTGGGTGATGCTCCTACTCTTCCTGCCTCACTACTCTTCCTTTAATTGGGGTACACTGAGGCCGCGCTACTTTCCCTATGCTGCCAACGTCACCTCCGACCGCTGACATCCAGGGTGAAATCATCAACAAAGACCTGTGATGTCAGGCCATTTTGATGATATCCTTGCAAGGTGCTGGCAGGCTGGAGATAATGGGGAAAATTGAGGAGGAGGAGGAGGGCCGTAAAAAATCTATCGTCGGACCGGGTTTGGCCCGCGGGCTGTAGTTTGTACATCCCTGGTTTAGTGCATGCACCAAAGGTCACACTATCCACTGGTAATATAACACAAATGAAAACCCATGATAAATCACATGAGCATGGCTGCTTTCAATTTTAGCGTGGCCATGTATGCTAATTATGTAAATGGAGGGCTATTGAGTTGATTAGCCATTATCTCCCTATTTAATAAAAGTGAACTACCAGGAGGAAAATTTCCTCTGGGCTAAAAATCTATCTCCTGAAAGAGGCTTGCATTAGCATTAGAGCTTCTTCTATGTGCACTAACCACGTCCAAGAGTGTGTATGGGGGGGGGGGGGGGGGGGGGGGAAGGTTGAGAAATAAAAAATGTTGTGAAGAATTGGGTCCTGATCCTTTACCCCCCATGATTATCCCCTCTCCAAGAAGCCCCCACAAAGAAAGCCCCTGTAAAAGACCACCAGATGAAGGCTTCCCTGAGGAAAAAGACTCTGCTATGATGATTTCTTTGCAGAAATCCACCCCCATGGGCCCCCATTCCTCTTCATGACCCTCTTTTACTGAGCAGACCCTCCCTCAACTAGCAAGAGGAGAGCCGTATAACAGTTGTCTTGTAATGTGAGTCCTTAATGTGACTCTCTTTAGCTTCATCATGTGACCTGTGTGTGCGACAGGGCACTGTATGGGTCAAAGTGCAGACCTACTAAGGATGGCATTGAGGACTGAGACAGCAAACAGGCAGGAGGCATATATGAGGCTCTCTTCCTGCTCGCTGGAGTGATATTGTTCGGAAGTCAGGGGATGCACAATCAGGGGAATTTTCATAAGGAGGCCCTCATCTGGGGGGATTTCCCTTGAGGGTTCCTGCATTTAGGTGGTGGTGGTGGGGGAGCGAGTTTCTTCATGAGGGACCTTCAATAGAGGGGGATATTCTTCAGAGTGGGAGCCTACTTCAGGAGGGATTTTCCTTAAGAACATTAGGAATATCTCCACAAAAAGATAGATCACAGCAGGGCTGAACTATCTGTGCTCATTTTAATTCTACCCTGATGTTCATATCATTAACTTAATACATCAGATGTTAAAGACCATTTTAACATATGTACTAGTGAATGAATTTTCACACAGGTTCTGTGCACTAAAGTAATATATATGTGCATGAAACCAGCATGAAGTTTCAATTTTGCACGGATATTTTACAGAGGGAAAAAGGAGTAGTGAAGGGGCATTCGGGGTGGGGTTCAGAAGCATGCATGGTAGTTGCTACTTTGTAAGACATATACATTAGCGAACTTGTTCAAGCACTTTAACATTTCCTAATTGATTGCACAAGTGAAATCAAACGTGTTTGTTGTCTGCAGTTTTTGGGGTAGGAGGTCTGGATGAACTGGTGGGGCTTAGGGTGAAGTGCTAGAGGGTCTAAGTGAACTGGAGAAGGACTGAGTGAAGTGATGAAGGTATCGTTAAACTGGTGATTCCAAGTAAAGTATTTTCAAAACAGTATACGTGCATACTTTATAAACTGCCTGCCTCTGTGTTTAATTCTTGGTGTTTATTTTCCTAGTGTGACTATTATTTTGCATGTAAAATATACACTTCTATGTTTATAAAATAGATAAAGAATGTGTTTTCTTCCATTGGAAATATATACACATACTGAAACAGACATACATACTTTCAGAACAGAAATACACTGTATTTTATAAACTATGCAGCTCCCACCTACACAATTTATAAAATTCTAGCATTGATCTTCACGCATCTACTTAAGGGAGTCATTTTCTATCCCTATTGCATGCGAAAAGCGATTTAGGAAGGCGTGTGATTTTAGAAAATCCAAGCTAAGGGCTGGATTTTCTAAGCTCGCACCAGTTTGTGAATCGCGCGGTAACGGGGGGGGTGGGGGGGGAGGGTGAAACAGGGGGCGGGCCTGAGAAAGCTGGCAGCAATCGCACCACTGCGGTGTTATCGCTGCTGGCTTTCGCACCCAATAGCGCCACTGGCGGCAATAAGGGGTCTTACCTTTTCGCCGCCAGCAAAGTTTCCGTGGCATCCACCTCGACGCGGCCCCTATCTAGCTATCGCACCGGAAAAGGGATTTTCGCGTGCGATAGGGATAGAAAATGACCTCGTAAGTTTGCAAATGCTGTAGCACAGATAGATTTAAAATTTGGGTTCCCTATCTGGAAAGTACTTGGTGCTAACCTTCAAAATTTAATGCAGCTTAGTGCATAGGTGCCCTTAAAGTTAAAATCTGGTTATATTTATATTTGTAAGGCAGCAGCATACAAAGAAATACTAGCAAGAATGATGGCTTTCAATTCTACCCTTTAACTGTGCCCAATCTTTTTTAATATAGATTTCTTTATTCACTTAGCATTTAGAGACTGAGAATAATTTAACAAAACTGGAATCATCTTTACAAAGTCAATCGCTTCATCACAATCATCAGCATGTCCTCAAAGAGACCCCTATCAGGTAAATATTTCTAAAATATAGAAATATCTGGTCTGTCATTGAGCACAACCTATCATCTCAATAACAAATATCATGAAAAAAGACTATGAGGTGCATATTCAAAAATCCACTTAGTCGGCAAATGAACCAGATAACTTTATCCAGTTAACTTTACCCCAATATTTAGTGCCACTTGTCTGAGTGAAAGTGTCGCTGAATACAGCTTGATAAAATGAGTTGGATAAGGTTATCCAGTTCACTCTGGGACAGCAGCTTATCTGAGGAGAGTTACCCAGCTAACCTAAGCTGGCCGCCACTGAATTTCAGCACTGACCAGCTGTTTAAACGGGCCCTGAAAATGCTTCCAGCACTGCCTCTTTTTATGCAGGCCAATTTTGTGCAGGCAACAATTTGCCCAGACAAATTTACCTACTCAGTGGGGGAATAATTTAAATCCTAAAGATTTATCTGGCTAACTCCCAAAGTTATCCAGACAAATCATTTGAATATTTGACCTCTGTGTTCCTATATCATGGGATCCTTTCCACACATTCTTAATGCAAGGGGAGTTGTGAGTACTGTGTGACAAATGAAAGCCTGTTGATATTTTTAACAGGTTTTCAATAAATAAATAAAATATTGACAAAGTAAAAAAGTTTATTTTTACATTTAAGGATATATTTGTCATCCAAATATAGCTTTTGGACATATACCTTGTCAGACCATGTACTTTTCTTCACTAGGATAACCCTTTGAGCTAGGATGATTGCCAGGCTGACATAGCCAAGCCTTCCTCCTCCTTAATGGTTAGCTATTTGCATAACTGAGACAATTTCCTAAACTTCACTTGAATTCGCTGCTAATGAACTATCTGAAACAGAGATACTGTACCTGTTCTAACTGAGCATTTTGTACTCATACACATGCCCTGCTTTTCAGAAGTCCTCTTTTCATGGCTAAATAGGCTTTGAAAGCATCTAAATTAAGAATTTGATAGACCTCTTACATCCTGAAGCTTGTGCTCTGGTCTCTCCTACTTACTTACCTTATCTAATATATACATCTATATAAATAAAAATGTAAATGTTCGTTTGTTCAAAATCTTAAATCTCCGAAAGTTCTTCACTGATTGCTTTGGAATTTTGACACAACGTTGCATTCGAATACGCGCGTGTTTTTATATACCTATATTATATAGATGTCACACCTGTGACAGGTAAAAACATGCTTTTTGGGAAAAACAGCGCCATCTGTTAGACTAAAAGTAACACACGCTATCTACAATATAAATGGGCTCTGACCGACAGACCGCAAATGCGCAGTAGAGAGCAGCTCTACCACGCATGTGCGGACCATAGAGCTCTGCGCTACGTGCTGGGTGTCACAGAGAGGAGGAGAAAAGGGCAGACGAGTCGCCACTCTGAGAAACGGCTAAGCCCGTTCCTCCGCCACTGGGGAAGTGGGGAGGGAGTAGGGACTCCCGGACAGTTACACACAGGAGGAAGAAAGGGTAGAAGAGTCGCCGAGCCAGTCCGTCCACCGCCAGGGAAGGGGGGGAGGGAGTTGGGATGGCCGGAGCAGAGCAAATGCGCATTGTGAAATTAAACCAGACTGAGCCACGGCAACGCGTGGCCGGGTACAGCTAGTATATATATATATATATATATATATATATATATATATATATATACATAAGCCAATGGATCTTAATGGCTTACACATGGAAAAGAAGAAGGGTTCACACACAGTTTCAGTGTAGCAACTCCATGCTTTGTAGTAGATGTAGGGATCCTTTGGTTTCCCTAACCAAAAAGGAGTATACCATTTAACTGGGGCTGTTCAGTGCAGAAATTAGTGAAGAGAAATTTGGATTTTACTCCCCCATGTAGGAGTTGCAGATAGTTTGTTCTAGCTGTTTATCATCCTCAAGCACCATCAATTCTTATAGATTTGAGGTTAGTCTTTCAAGAGGACATGAGCTCTCTGTCTTTTGTCCTTTTATTTTTCCTTTTTATTCATGGGAGCGGAGTCTGTTTTTTCCCTTGAGGGTCTGCCTGCCAGTTGGATATCATTTGGTGTTGTTTTATTCTTTCCCAGCATGAAGACAGATGGACTGCCTTCATTCCAGCAGATGGAGACGGAGCAAACTGACATTACAGTGTATATATACTCTTGCAGTGACCCCAGCCTGCCAGTATTCTCTGTCTCCAGCAGATGGTGGACGTGCATCTCCCTTTGGGGATTGCTTCAGATTTTGGAAGGAGAATTTCAAATTAGAAAAAGAAAAGCCCCGCTTACCTGCGGTGATAACAGATGGTCCCTCCCCCAGTTGAGAATTCCTGAGGTGTTTTCCGTGGTCTCTCAGATGTGTGCCTTGGCCCGGTAGCTGGGTTTCCCAGTGTGGACTTAGCTGATTGTACAGCTTAAAGGCAGAAGGTGCAGGAGGCTGAGCGTGGCTGCGACGGCAAATGCCCTCTAGCTCCCACAGCCGGAGACTGTCTCTGTACTCAGCCAATAAGGGCTGAGCTCAGGTAAGTTTTTTTAAAAAATTAAAAAATAAAGAATTTAGTGAAGGCAGAGACATTGTAGATGAGTTTGCAGGACTTCCTCTGGTCTCTGTGCTCGGTGCACCGTTCCGACGTTCGTTCCCACTCCCATTGGGGTTAGGGGAATTGGGCAGCCTGGCGGGTTGTGCAGCCCCAGTGGGCTAGACCCCACAGTAAGGCTTTTTTCTTGCGTGCCATGTGGTAGGCCGCAGTGGCATTTTCACACGTTTCTGTATGTGATTTACTGCCCTCTAGCAGAATGTCAATGTGCGCAGTGCGTCCAGCTCTGCGCCCACACTGTGTGTCCAGTTTTGGGTGTGATTATTGTATGCACAGGTTTCTAAGCTTGATGTTGAGCCCAGGTTTCGGCGCACAGTTAATGTGTGTGTTTGTGGCACTTACTATTGGTGCGCCTAAATTTTGCGCAGGTATATTTTGGGCACTTACAGTTTTTCAACGCGAGCTGGCTGGACACACATTTTCCATCGGCTGTGCACTGATGGTGCCAGTGAGCAAGAAACCTAAGCACCTTTCTCTCTTTGTTGCCTATCATATTTGGGCATCTCAGCCTGATGTGTCCTCTAATATGTGTCTGCGCTATTTAGAGGCTCAAGGAGAGTTGTCTTCCTTTGATTTTGCTAAACTTGGATCCTCCCAGCCTGATGATGGTCTGGTTAAGGATCTGTCTGGAGGTACACTGGATCTTGGAATTCCCTTGACTGGTTCCTCCGCAGGGGATGGCAGTTCAGTGGGCCAAGCTCCAGTTCTTTCTGCTTTTTCTTGGGTTGAGTTTTTTCAGGATTTGCAATCCTTTCTTCAGACACAGTCCTCAGCTTAATCGAATCCTATCAGGATGGACCTCTCCCTCTTCCAGTCCTATGTTTAAGCGCCAGAGCCCACCTCCGTTCGCTGTGGGTATTCCCGACAAGAACCCAGATGGCACTGATGATGAGGCAGATCCTGATTTCCTGTAAGATGGGGAAATTCCTCCGGGACTGGACTGTACTGAACCATGGATGAGTACTTGCCAGGTTCTTATGGCCTGGATTGGCCACTGTTGGAAACAGGGTGCTGGACTTGATGGACCCTTGGTCTGACCCAGAATGGCATGTTCTTATGCTGTGGTTTTCTCATAGCGATGAACTATCAGCCCTAATTTCCCAGACATTAAAGATGCTGGGTGTTCCTGGTGCAGATTCCATGTCCCAGCCGAAGAAGAACCCTATTTTGGTTTCCTTGCGTAAAGCCTCTTGTTTTTTTCCCTGTTACAGACACCATTTAGGAATTGATTGATCTTGAATGGGGTGCCCCAGAGGCAAATTTCAAAGGGGGTAGGTCCTTGGAAGGACTGTACCCCCCTGGATCCAGTGGCGAGAGAGCATTTGCGATTTCCCAAAGTAGATGCGCTGGTCTGTGCAGTCTCTAAGCTGACGACTATCCCTTTGAAGGGAGGAGTGGCCTTGAACGATGTATATGATAGGAGGATTGAGGCTATCCTTAAGCAAGTCTTTAAAGCAGTGGAAATGACTTTATAGATAACTTCCTGTTGCGCCCTAGTGGCACGATCTTGTCTGCTTCTCTCTCAGGAATTTAATGATTCTGGAGTGAATTCCAGAGCGGTAATGCAACCCGCTGCTGCCTTTTTAGCAGATGCGGGCTGCAATTTGGTCCGTACCTCAGCCAGAGGGAGTGGCTTCGGTGGTGCTGGTCAGGCGTCAACTATGGTTGTGAAGTTGGTCAGCAAACACAGCCTCCAAAGCTAACTTTATGAAAATACCTCTGCGCGCGCCGGCGGCCTATGGAAAATAGGCGCGCCGGTGCACAAGGCCCTGCTCGCGTAAATCCGGGCGGATTTACGCGAGCAGGGCTTTTAAAATCCGCCCGTCAGTGCGCCCTGTCTAGTTCCAGATGTTACTGACCTTAGGCAACTGAGTTACATATCAAAATTTAAAGGATGAAGAGGGCTCATGCATAGAGAAATGAAGCTGATAATGTATTTCATGGCTTGGAGTTAGGCAAATCCAGTTTCTAGGGATGTGCATTCATTTAACATAAATGTGTTAGGACAAATGATGTCATTTTTGGATTCTTCCAAATGGAAAGAACAAAAAATGACCTCTCCTAAAACTACCCCAAAACTTTCAGGTATTTTCATTTTCATTAAAATATAAAGCAAAAAGGTTGTCCCCAATGCCCTCCAAACCCCCTCCCTTCCCATATAATCAAACCTGGCTGGGCCTCCCTGGACTCCTCTGACTTCCCCCACATGTTATAAATCTAGCCCATGGCCTTGGCCTCCCCAGCTGGGCCCACTGAACCCTTTGCCACCCAAAAAACATGGGAAGGTGCCAGGAACCTCCCTTCCCGGTTCCCTCTTACTCCCCTTCTATGAATCCAGAATTAAAAGGATAAAATGGGCTGGAGCAAGCCCACTGCTCCTACCCCATGCCCAGCTGTCCTTACACTGGTGCTGAAGTCATCTCGCTTCGGCTTCAGTCTCAGGTGTGGCAAGCGCCATTATGTTGTATGGCCATATATTTACAGTCGTACAATATAATAGCACTTGCCACACCTGAGACTGGCACCGAAGTGATGTCGCTTCGGCACCATTTTTACAGATCCAGGCCTGGGGTAGGAGCAGTGGGCTTGCTTCTGACTTTTTTTTATCCTTTTAATTCCTGACCCATGATAAGGGGGTAAGTGGGGTCCCTAGCCCCGGCCTGTGTTTCCAGGGGGTAGGAGGGGCCCAGAGTGGCCCTGGATGGGCCCGTGGCAGCATAATTAGGTAGAACCAGATCCCGGGCTAGATTTTTAAAGGACAGAGGGGAGGCAGATGAGTTCAGGCCCAGGAAATGTTTTTGGGGTGAAAGGGATGTTGGAGGGCTTCAGGAAGAAGTGGCTTGGGCTTTTTTTTATGTCTTTTGGAGTTCTGTTTTTCAATTTTATGTTCTTATTTCAAGAAACAAGCTGAATTAAAAAAAAGACATTAAACAAAAAATGAAAAAAAACAAAAACCCCTGAAAATGAAAAAAATGAACCAAACCAAAAAATTTTGGGGCTGCACATCTACCAACTTTCTTCATTATACACTAAGGGGTAGATTTTTTAAAAATACGCGCGCAAGCTACCCGGACGCGTGATTTTATAAAATGCGTGTGCTGGTGCGCACATATTATAAAATCAGGGGCGGTGCACGCAAGGGGGGGTACATTTTTGCGACTTTTGCGCGGTGACGCATCTCTGCTTTCCTCAGTTCCCTCCCAGTCTGCTCCAATTAAGGGCATTTAAAATCTGCCCTTATTTTGCCTGCAGGTTGCTGCTATCTGTGCATCTGACCATGCCCACCTCCAGGAGTTAATTGAAAAAGTTATTATTTGCCAGGGAGCCCAAATACCATTTCGCCTTCAGGTAGCTTCCAGCTGTGAAATGGGAAATGACCTCAATAATATTGTGTGTAGAAAAGCTTTAATATGTCATGTAATTCCTATGGTATTTATTAATGAAAAGCTGCCAGAAAACATACAAATATATGCATCGTATTTTCAAGCTTACCAGTTTATGAAAGAGTGCTTCTCACTGATGACTATGGACACGGCATGAAGACGGAGGCTCTGGATGAACTTGACAGTTGGAGTAGTGAAGAGGATGATGACCAATACTTTTTAGGAGACTCTGATACACATGCAGGTAGAAATTCAAATTCCTAATTTGTAGGAAACTGCAGTGGCTCTGCAGTTGCTGAGTATGGCTTCTTTAAAGACAGATAATATGGAATTTGTTCTTAGATATAATTTGTAGTCTTATTAAGTAATCATGTTTTGAGAAATGGATTTTTATTATGAATATTTTGTACTTTTGTTTTGTGAATGTGCACACTTTGTTTGAATATTTTGTTATGGCTTTTATTTTTAGTTAACTGCCTGGAACCTGCAATAGTGCAGGCTAGAAATATTTTAAATAAATAAATAAAATCAGCTTTTAGCTTTTTTAATTTTTTTATTTTTACTGCCAGTTAGTGGAAAAAGTTATTTTAACAGAATAACAATTCTTTGATTTCTTCCAGGCGCGCGCATGTTATAAAATTGCTGGGCTACGCATGCAGCGCGCACAATGGGGGATAGATTTTTGCAAACCTCGCACAGCGACGCACTTTGGCCTTCTCTAATTCCCTCACAGTCCATTCTAATTAAGGAGCGGGCTGGGCGGGAACTTCCCAACCCCCCTACCTACCCTACCCTACCCTTCCCCTCTCCTCCCCACCCCCTAAATGCTAGATGTTTTTTTTTTTTTACTTTGTTTCAGCAACTTACTTCAGCTCCTGTGGCTGGGCCTTTGAAAATTGGCCTGGCGCAGGTAAGCCCGGCCACACACGTACATTTTTGAAAATCTACCCCAATTTGTGCACAAAGGTTTTTCAGAAATTAAAGGAAACAAAATATTAATTCATCCCTTATATAAAAATGTACATATTTGTGATTTAGAATGACTAGTGGATTTTTAAATCTTAATTCTCAGGTGCAATAATTGTTTCTGAAGAGGAACTGCAACAGTTGTCTCAGTTTCACCCATCCCTGAATGAAGTATATTCAAAGTCTGATATCAGTACACTGACTATATCTCTACAACAATGCATTGACCAGCAAGAGGCCTACAAAGAGTTTGTGGTAAATCTTATTTTTATTATGCTTGTTTAACTTCAAATTCAAAACTGAAATACATTCTGAGGAGCAGCTGTTTGAAGAAGCAGAGCAGTAATTCTTATTTTCATCTGGAACATATGTTCTTCTTTCAGTAAATTCATAGTTAGCTAAGTAGGCTGCAGAAATACATACAGGACACTTTATAACTTTTTCAAGCCATTCTTGTTATAATATCCAGGTTAAATATCAAAGTGCTTGATTCACTTCAATTCTTTTTTGACTTCTGGAGGCCAAATATTTATTTATTTATTTTTATTTGAGTGTTTTATATACTTTTATTCCATGTGAGAATCACTAATCCACAATGGTGTATAGGGTTGACACTCTCACACAATGAAGGATGAATTACAAAGATAGGCAGGAACACAGGTGAACAAGGAGATACATTCTACGACTTAGGGTGGAAGATATTTAGATAAAAAAGGAGATATTCACAAGATAGCCAAAAAAGTTTCTGGTCTGAAAAAAATGGAGTATGCAGGAGGAGGAATCACCATAAAGGTTCCAAGATCACCATACATGTTCCAATAACACGCTGCACTCTGCCCACAAATCTCCGCACATATACCAATTAATCTAAACATTTGTTTCACTTTTTTTTGGATATTCAGGAGCCCTTTGTCCCAAACATATTTACTCCTTTTGTAGGCTGGCATAAATCTAGTGCTAGAGCACTGCCTTAACTGTACAGCTTGTATTACTTCCTAAGTAAAATTTAGTACTGTATTTATACAGAAATAACTATTTTTACTGTTGCTAATGTTTTACTTATATTGAAAGTAGCATGGAAAGTAAGTTTTCTTACCGTAAACGGTGTCCTCTGTAAGCAGGATAAATGAGCCATGACATATGGGTGATGTCATCCGATGACATCAAATAGACCTTTCTCTCTTAGGCCATAGAGCTTTTGCTCTACTGAGTGACTGCAAGACATGCAGATATTGCCTTGTGACCCCCCCACCCCCCCTCAGTTAATTTTAGAGCTAAACCTAGCTAGGTAGTCAACTCTCCAGTAAGAGACTATTTAGCTGTCTGATGAGTGAGTCCATCTCCAGGCAGAGATGCGCTGAGATGGATCCAGATTGATGGCTGAGTAAAGAGGAAGCATGAGAAGCTGGGAGAAACACAAGCAGTAACCAGATTCTACAATCTTGGGCACCTAGCAATCTTTGGTGATCTTGGGCCATTCCTCTAGGTAGAGCCAAATTATTCCCCTTCCAGAGAGATTGAGTGCTGGGTTTGAAGAGTGGTCAAAAACCTAATCCAGCTTTTGGCTGGACCTACTGTGTTACTTTTGGTTGGCGTCTTTCTTAATGTCAACCTCGTGCCAGAAGCTGTTGCTGATGTGGAAGCAGGGGCAGAGCTCGGTATTGCTGGAATTTTCTCAAGGGGTATCTCCTTTATAAGCGAAATGGGGCCACCTTGACGTGGGCAGTTGCTCTGAACTGGTTGAGAGTGACTAGACTGTGACTGTACTCTTTGATTTGGGAAACTATTTTTCTGAACTAGTCTTCTAAGAGGTGATCTCCCAGTCAGGGGACATTAACTAACTTACCATGGAAATGGTCACACAAACTGCTGGCCCTTAACCAAGTCATTCTTCATGTTGTAATGGAGGCTAATGGGCAGTAGGTCATCATCATGTCAAATGCCTTGTAAACTGACCATATAAAATGGTGTATACACACGTCAGTATAGAGGAGCAGTTATAGTTATGCTGAGCTGCTGTCTGCTGGGTTAAGGAATTGCTTTATTTTTTTAATGCAATCATGTAAGTATTGTAAATTATTGTAGCATGTAAAACTGGTGAGCAGAAATTTGAGCACTAAGCATGGAAGTTTGGAAGGTTTTTTTTACCCAGATTGTCCAGCAGCTTGGGATCTTTCCCAGATGGACTATTAGAGAGTATTTGTGTTTTCTTTGCTCTTTTTAGTGCTGTTTCTACCACCACTGATTCATGAGGTAGCTGTACTACCCCAAATTCTGGAGTTTTTAGGACTGTACTTCAGGTCTAACTTTCTGGCCACTGGGGCATAGGAGACATGGTTTTCCCAGAGTCTTGTTTGTAAATTTTGCAGGATAGCATGGATGGGAATGGCTTCTGGCTCCACCGGAGTATCTAGAAGATTAAAGACTTCCAAATGAGAGTCTTTGTCCTTTTAGACATTAACTCTCAATGCTTTACCCAAGTTATCCAGAAATCTGTAATAAAAGAGGTCCTCAAGAAGAGATGAGTGTTCTGGAGGCTCAGGTAAGGGATCAGAGGGGATTCCTATCAATCCCTCCTCTGATCCTAGGGGAGAGGAGACACTGATCCAGGACCCCAGTGATGAAGTAGGCAACTGAAGAGGAGTCCATAGTCAGTCACCTCGGAGGGGTATATTCTAGGTGAACCTCCTCCGATTGCCTAGATTCCACTGCTACAAAATGTCAACAGCTGAAACTACTTCATTGGGGTTCTAGTGGCATATCCTATGGATTGGGGTAAAAGAGTAAATTTAACATCCTTGAAAGGAGAGGTTGAAATGTATCCTTTTTGTCCCTAGCCACAAGGGAGGTAAAGAAAGACTTCATCAATTTTGCCACTTGGTCCAAGGGCTGACATGACCTCTGGCCAGATGTTGGGGGTAGAATATCCTCTTTAGAGACCAGGATGAAATCTTCCTGCACACCCTTTGGATTTTGTAAAATTTGACCTGGGGTAAATTAGAGATTAAGAGCTCCACAGATAAAATGGGATCTGGCATATCCAGATGTAAGCCTTGCTCCAGCAATTTAGATGGAGACACTGACCTTCAAATTGGTAGAAGTAAGTGAAGTGTATTTCCTCCTGCCCTTGAAAATCTTCCCTGGTGTATGGAAGGAAGTGGTGATTTAATGAAAAATTGCATTGGACACACCACAGCTCAGTTTGTGGCTTCAACAATCAAGCTATCTAGGGAGGGAGTATCATTGGTGTCAAGACTTGATGTAATACCAGCCCCGGGGACTAATGCACTGATGGTACTGAGTGTTGATGCGCTATGAATGGTGTGTCGGGTGCACTGTCGATGCCAAAGCTTGATGCTTCTTCAACGCTGGTTGCATCGCCAACTCCAAGGAGTGACACTTTTATTCTTTGCTAGGCCCCGAGTCTTGCAAAGGGTTTACTAATGCCTGAGAATGATGCTTCTTCTGTTTGCTCGACCCTGAGGAAGTGGAGGGGCCCCAGGACTGCTCCAACAAAGGGGAAAGCTTGCTAGAGGAGCTCCTGTTCAATAGCACCTGGTGAGATCAATGAAGAGAACCGGCCATGGCTCTTCAGAGACTTAATGGAGTTCCTCCATCTTCCAGGTCCTGAACTTCTGACAGCATGGAGAGATCCAGCCACAGTAATAACAGTTGGTTTGATCACAGTTCAGTCTTAGTCACCGGTATCATACTTTGTGCCCATCTTATAATGAACATTTCCTACTATATACACAGCCCTTGAAGCCATTGGTGGTAGCTTTCCTGGTGCTGGACATTTCTGTGAAAAAAATGTTTTTGTTTTGTTTTTTTAGCTAGCACTGAAAAGTTGAATTTGGGGAGCTACTGAGGCAACAAGGCAATGTAGTAATTGAAAAAGTTTGAAAATTTTAGGATACCAAGCAATACCAATAAAGAAAAATACAGTGAGAAATGGTACACATCCTTGCTGATGCTTGGACAAAAAAAAAATTGAGGGGCTCGTGAGACAGTGCCCGCGTGTGAATTTCCACACATACTCAGTAGAGCAAAATTTCTATGAGCTAAGAGAGAAGGGTCCCGCTGGCAACCTCAGATGACATCACCCATGTATCATGGTCAATTCAGCCCTGCATATCAATGGAGAAAATAAATAACATTTAATAGTTAAACTAAATATTTTTTTTCTAGTCTTTAGAGCATTTAAAGCCATTGGATGACTGCTTGATTGGAAAAGCTCCAGAAAATCGAGAAAAAAATAGATACCGAGACATTCTTCCATGTAAGCAACACAGCTATTAAGATCTCAAATAAAGAAGCATCAATGACACATTTGAAGAATTTTGTCTGGCCAGATTTAAATATTAGGAAGGAAAAAATTCTACAGCACGATTTGTGCATCTATTAGAGGGCACTATTTTTTCTGGTTGTTTTAGCCTAGCACTAAATTAATGAGTTGGGAAACAGTTGTGCTGTTTCAGAATTACATAAAACTATGATTTGAAGATTTTTTTGAAGATTTTACATAGGTTTTTCTTTGCAAGAAGTATGTCATAAAATCAAACTTTGTATAAATGCTAAACTTGTTAAACATGCAGAATTCTTGCTATTTATATTTTCTAATCCATAGGTTCGGTTTTATGAAATACAATTTTCTGAAATTGTTGTATTGACCCATAATGAAAGACAATGAGATAAAATTGGTTTGGCTTTGCAATATTATTTTGTTGATTGTTTAAAAGGTTTCACAATCTAAGAATGTGTCAGTTGTCATAGTGATCTAGGTAGCTAAGTAAGGACCTGGCTAGCTAGATCAAAGTATTTGAAAATTTTGTAGGCTGAGTGGCCAAATTTAGCTTTCTAAATTTCACTGTGACAAAATTTGGACGCTCAAATTTTGGGCAGGCCTAGATGGGGTTATGGTGGAGGGGTAAAATTAAGTAGTAGCTCTCATTTTCAGAGCTAGTCATGTAATGTTGCTGGCCAAAGCTAAATGTTGCAATAGCAAGCCTAAATATGGCCAGCTGGAACTCACCAATCCACCGAATAGGACTACATAATCAAGGCAGGAAACAGCTTCTTGAGTTCCAAAACTCACAAAAGGTGAACCCAGTTCCTTATGCTTTTTAAGTCACTTTCTAAACCACTCTAGACACCCTTATTATTCTCAGAAAAGGCCATTGACTCTTCAGACTTCCACAAGAAAGAGAATCCTCGTCTTGTACTGAAAATTAATCACAGATGTCTGGCATGCAAGGAACAAATCCTCTCTCTGTTGTCCAAGGGCTGGATCTCTCTTTCAACCCCCATGCCCCTTGCAGGAAGGGAGCCCCTTTCCTACAAATTGAATTGGAGCCCTGAAGCAGAGCACAGCCTCTTTGTTACCCATCACCAGGATCCCTTCAAGATATGGCTTCACATCACCACCCAAAACTCTTCTCTTGCTCTCTGTGACTCATGGAGTTTCCCTTTATAGTCCTCCTCTACTGACCCTCCCTTTAGGGGATGGACCATCCCTTGTCACTCTTAAGTGACACTGTTTTCCTTGGGAACCTCCCAAGACTGGAATATTCCTCATGATACAGCATTCTGTAGTCTGGCATCACACAAAGTATACAAGTATTTTTATAATCTCAGATTTTATAGCTGATTTTTGAAAGGAAACAACCCATTTTTTTTCCATCTACTACTTATGCAGAGAGTAGAACAAGGGCGAAACCCTGCATGTGCACTGGAAATTCCAAATATTTTCTTGTTCTTTCCTCCCTGATGGCCGGCGCCATCTCTTGCTCCTACCATGTGACAGGGGCCGACCAATGGCAATGGTAGCCCCTGTGACATAGTAAGGGCAAAGGCTATCGCCGCCATTTTGAATACTGGCAGCTGACGGCCCGAGTGCAGGAGATAGCTCCCAGACCCCCACTGGACTACCAGCGGGGTCAGGAGGGTCCCCCAAGACTTGCCAAAAGTCCCTGGTGGTCCAGCGGGGGTCCGGGAGTGATCTCCTGCACTCGGGCCGTCGGCTGCCAATAATCAAAATGGCGCCGATAGCCTTTGCCCTCACTATGTCACAGGGCCCGACCAATGGCACCGGTAGCCCCTGTGACATAGTAAGGGCAAAGGCTATCGGCGCCATTTTGAATACTGGCAGCCGACGACCCGAGTGCAGGAGGTCGCTCCCGGACCCCCACTGGACCACCAGGGACTTTTGGCAAGTCTTGTGGGGGTCAGGAGGGTCCCCCAAGAATCTCAGGACCTCTTTCCTTCCTGGAAATGCTGCATACCGCTCCCTTGAGCATCAGTCCCCTTTTTCCTCAAGACTCTCCTCAGTTGAGAGAAAGTCCCACTCTAGGTCTTTTCCCTGTGAAAAGAAAGATTCCATTAGCGCCACTCAGTGTGAAGGTGGCATCCTTAGACTACAATGGGCAGACTGCCTTCTCCTCCCTCTCAGAACTCTGTTTCCCTCTGAATCTGTTTCATACGAGCACAAGAGTTTTATTAAAACTCTGACCCCCCTCCCACTGGTAGTGTCAAACCTTCTAACACACTCCTATCTACACTGTTATCACTAACACTGAGACCACTAATCCTACATGACTGGCGCCCCTGGTCTGTTTTGACCACTTCGCCATAACAATTACAGGCAACTCCATTAGTAAGGGGCAGATTTGCAGGTCCCCTTTCATAAAGAAACAATATAATATATACACCATGGCATGATACACCACCAGTATTGCTAATGTTGTGATGGTGTGGGAGAAGAAAAACTTCTAAGGTTTGTTTTGGATATGTGTTCCTCATAGGAAGGATTTATTGAAACATCAAGCCATCCCTGTTTTCTTTTATTCTACAGATTTCAATCAGAATTTATTCAAATATGGTTTCAATGTAATGTTTAACTAAAGTAAAAGCATTTTTTTTTGTTTAGCTCAGTTGGTATGCATTAGTGGAATGAGACACCCCATGCTGGCTCTGTGTATTGTACACATGCTTATTGTCAAATATCAGCAGAAGGTTTTTAATAATATCCCATACTGCCAAGTCAATATTCAAGAAGAAAAGACAGTGACAGACAGAGAGAGAGCCCACGTACTGTCTAACTACAGTAAAAAGACATCCTCTCATTATGTACAGATGATGAAACCCGAGTTCGCATTGGAGAAGACCAAGAATATATTAATGCGAGTTACATTAAAATACCAGTTGGAACAGAAGACTATTGCTATATTTCAACCCAAGGACCCTTGCCTGGCACTACTGATTGTTTTTGGCAAATGGTGTGGGAAAGCCAGTCAGATGTTATAGCCATGATAACGAAAGAAAAAGAGCGTGGGAAAGTGAAGTGCCACCGATACTGGCCTCAGACACTGCATGACCCAGTTAACCTGAAAAAATACCAGGTGGTTCTTGATAACTACCAAGTACTGGAATATTTTATAATCAGAGTCATCAGAATTATCAGAAAGGAGGTAGGAATTTTTTTTCTATAAACCAATTAAAAATATACAAAGGCATATGTTGTGTATCTTGATATTACATTAATGACGTGAAGGAGGTGAAAGTGACTTGATTATTATACCTATATATAGGATAATAGTAATAATGACAGGAAAGGAAAGAGGTGGAGAATGAAAAGTTAAATGTGCAAAGGTTTTATAATTTGCTTAGGGTCAGAGCAGTAGTAGAATATGAACATAAAACACCAAGTTTCACAGTTCCTTTATCTAACCCCTAGAGAGCACTGTTGGTCCATAGATTACCAGCTCCGTTTACAGTGCATATGTCAGGTTAGTATAGTGGTCTATCTGATTTAAAGACGAGAGATTAATGAATATAACATTGGACACAAAACCTGTGTCTTGTTTATATCTTACAGACAGGAGACATGCATATTCTAAAGCACCTACAGTTTACAGTGTGGCCTGACCATGGCACTCCTAAAGCATCAGAGCAGCTTGTTAAATTTGTTCGATACATGAGAAAAATTCATCAGTCGGGACCCATAATTGCCCACTGCAGTGCGGGGATTGGAAGGACAGGTGTTCTGTTATGTGTAGATGTTCTCTTAACTTGCATAGAAAAAAGATTAAAAGTAAGTAAAAATGAGAAACAGCTTAACCTATATAAATGTAAATGAAAACTATCATTATTTATTTCTGAGTTATTTCATCCAAATTTGTATAAAGTCACGGTTTAGGAAACAGCCAGGAGTGCAAAAGTGAGGCCAAACTTCGGTTGGTTCCACACAAACAAAAGACTTTATTTACAAGCAAAACCAAAAGTACAGCACAGAGGCAGCTTATCTCATGTTAATCGGTGGCTCACAGGCAGGGGCGGATTGGCCTATCGGGGGATCAGGCATCGCTCCAGTCACGTGGTCTGCCGTGCACGGCCATGACAGAGCCACACTCGGCAGACCATGTGACATGTCCTGGGCCGGCCTGGGCGGTGAATACCTGGGCCGGTCCAACATCGTGAGTCCGCCACTGCTCACAGGACAGCACTGCAAGCTGCCTCGCTTACCCAAATGCCGTCACCTACACGCTGCAGTCGGGATGCTGCCAGCAGCTGGACTTCATTCATGTGGCACTGGATGCTGCCAGCAGATGGGCCTCACTAGCATGGAGTGGGATGCCACCATGACCACCGCCTCCCATCCAGCCTTTGATAGGCATGTGCGCACCTGACGTTTTCCCTCTTAAAAGACCACTGGCAGGAAGACAGCAGTGGCACCCTCCGATGATGTCACCAGTGGTCCACTCTTTAAGGCTTCTTCTGAGGAGCATCAGGCGCCTTAGCAATGGGTTTCCTGCTTTGACGTGCGTGTTGCAGCATTCCTGTTTCTTGCATTCCTGTGCCTTGTTGTCCAACCTAGTCTTGTCCTGCCCTGTTTGCCTGCCTTGCCCGTTCCATCCCAGTCTTCCATCCTTGTCTCATCCAGCCTGGTCTTCTCCAGGTGTCCGCATCCAGCCTTGTCCTGTCCTACCCGTCTCGTCCAGTGTCTCCCATGTGTCTACATCCTCCCTTAGCCTGACTCTCCAGATCTTGACTTCTTGCTTGGACCTGACCACAATTGCCTGCTGACTGGATCTTAATCTCTTGCTTGGACCTGAGCATGGATGCCTGCTACATGGACCTGACCTTTTGCTTGGACCTGACCTGACCACAATTACCTACCGCCTGTTCCTGACCCCTTGCCTGGACCTAACCATTCTTGCTAGCTGCCCGCCCCAACCTTGGCCTGTTCCTGACTCTGTTAGTCTGCTGCCTGCCCTGACCTCGGTGTGCTTTTGGACTTCAGTTATCTTCTTCACCCTAGGAACCAGCCTAAGTCCTGCCGGCCGCCAGAACCCATGGGCTCAACCTGTGGAGGAGGTGGCTGGTAAAGGTGAAGCTCCAGATTGTCCTGCTACATTGTACATTTGCCAGCTGCCAGCATAAACCTCATGGGTTCGCCTTTGAGGCTGCATCAACTACGCTGCAGCACAAAGGGCTCACTCACCCGCTACCCTTCACACCTCAGCAGTCTCACAATAGTTCAATACAAACAATTCTTGTGTAGGCTGGTTTCCTGCCTTCTCTCTGGGGTCCCCCAGCCTTCTGGGCCTTGCCTTCTTATCTAAGACTGCAAGGATCCCCTCTGGCCCAGAATTCCTTGCTGGATCATTCTTAAGGAGGACTGGTCCAGATAGCAGTGGCCTGTCCTTTAAGGTGTTCTGAGGGAGTTTTTTTATACATTCCTTCACAGTGAGAATATTTGTGTTCTTGAACAAAATACACCTCTGTCTATTTTCTGGATACCTCAGCTCAGTACATTGGCCCCTAGGTTGGTAAGTCTATGAACAAACGTACTCTTTCCATATCATATCATACCATATCATATCCATAACATATAAGTGTTTCCCATCTTTACTTAGCAGACTTTCTTCATTGAATATCAGTCCAAGATCTCATCAAATCTTTGTCATCCACACTATCCTTGCAACTATATGTTCCCTAGGATGAATCTGTCTCTTGTCATGCTTTTTCCCTTGACTGGAAAGATAGATGAGAACACCACCCTGCCTCTTTGACCTGTGCTTCCATTATCATGCAGCCTTTTCTGATTTCTTCAGAGTCATGCTTTGCTTTATCATTGGTGCCTACATGGATGAGCAGCATGAAGCAATAGGAATGTGCACATACATTTCTTGGTTTCATTTTGCTTTTTATTCCATTTTTTCTTTTCTTTTTTTTTACATTTCATTTTTATTTTGTTTCATTTCATAAACACAAAATTAATAAAAATGAGAACAAAACAAAAAGAAATGAATATTCTCACTGAAATGAACTGAAACAAACAGAAATGAAAATATGTGGCATGCACATTCCTGTCATCTATACTGCTAACATTTTAGCTTGGCTATAGAATATTGCTTTTTATCTACGTTTTTGTCTTCGTCTTTAGTTCTCTAACCTCTTGAGTAGATAAGTATACAAATTTCCCATACTTAATCTAACACCTAGGCCCTCAGCCTTTCATGTCTTGCCATTAATCTTTGTAATAATCTACATTGCTGCCAAACTAGTAAGGCCCTAACATCTGGCTGCCTATGTCCCTCTGACCTTGCTGGATGGCACCAGGCTACAACCAACCTGCTGCAATTGACCTGGTTGATTTCAGGGGTTTTGTAGCTCACTATCCTGTAGTGACACTAGCTTGTGCTTCCTTTATTCGTATTTTGTTTTCTTTTTATCACTTCTCTTGCCTCTGATCTTGAGGGAGTACAGGCTGATTGCTCTGCAACACTATAGCCTCCTAACCTTGTCTCTCTACCACTGTCCTCTATATCTGTCCCAAGTATACTGGAATCTGTCACAGTTTTGGTTGTCACTATGTCTGCTGGTAAGCTGTTCTAGGTATCTATACCCTTTCAGTAAAGAAGTGTTTTCTCAAGTTTTATCTGAACCTTCCTCCTTGCAATTTTGGATCATGATGTCATGTCTGTGAATTGCATTTGCTGTGAAAAGTTTCACCTTTCCATACGTTTATTGAGACCTGTCAAATATTTGTTTGTCATATTCCCTCTTTCCTTCTTCTTTTCAGAGAGTAGAGTTTGAGTGTTCTTAGCCTCTCTTTATAGTGTTTGCATTGCAGGCTTTCTACCTTTTCTGAACTGTTTCAATCTCATAATGAAGATAAGGCCTCCAGAACAGTGATCCTAGGACCTCATATCTGTTCTGTACTTGAATTGATGGGGGCTCAAGTGTTGTGTTCTTTTTGCTGCTAATAGTGGCTGTCTTCCTGTACATCATAATTATTAATATTATAAAAAATGGAAAGCAATGTTTTCCTTCTCGTCTACTTTCTTTGTCATCCTCTCTTCATGGTTTTTAATCACAGACATTGAGGTCTTCTTATATAAGCAATCAATAAGAACTTGATCTTCCCTGATGCTCCGCAGCCTGTCCAGAGCTCCATTACCTTTTCCCTGAGGGATTTCACCAGTTTGCATCTCTCACAATAAATACTGTGGTACATTTTCAAAGGCTTAGGCCTAGATTTTCTAAGCTTCTGCGGCGGGCCAGCGAAAGCCGGCAGTGATTGCACTGTCAGCTGCCACTAATCAAAATGGCGCCGATGGCCCTTTGCCCTTACCATGTGACAGGGTATCCGTGCCATTGGCCGGACCCTGTCACATGGTAGGAGGATTGATGGCCCGCGCCATCTTGTGCTCCTACCATGTGACAGGGGCTGACCAATGGCAGCCGACGGCCCGGAAGAGGGAGATCGCTCCAGGGACCCCCACTGGACCACCAGGTACCTGTAAAAGGTTTTTGGGGGGGTCGGGAGGGTGGGGGAAGCTAAGGGATTAGTTTTAAAGGATCGGGGTGGGTTTAGGGGTTATTTTTGTGTGCCGTTTTTCCCGCCCTAATCAAGGAAAACCCCATGATATTGATCGTGGGGGTTCTCTTATCGTTTTGGGGGAGCCCTCGATTTCTGACGATTTTGAAAATATCGTCTGATATTTTCAATCGTCTGAAGCCCGATTCACATCCCTAATTTTAGCAGCTAATGAAGCAACTATAATGTGCAAGTTATCTAAAAAACAGTTTCACATAAGCATTGTAAGAGTTTCATGTTTGCCAAAGGACTTCAATCTGCAGAGGCCCACTTTAATTCTAAAAATGTTTAGTGAAATGACAAGTACTGAATCTATCTGTAAGAAATCCTATGATGTAATCACTCTTAGTATCAAGAACTATTTCCTGTGAATAAGTGTACACAATTAATGGTGTTATCTTCTTACAGTTTGATATCAGGGATATCGTGTGGCAAATGAGGCAGCAGCGCTATGGCATGATTCAAACTAAGGTAAAGTATGGCAATGCAATTATTCATTATATAAGTAATTCATATTCTGGTCTCTTTCGACATTTTTTTTTTATATTTTCTGGTTTTAAATCAGTGTCCTATCAGGTTCTTATTAATCTGCGAATTCTGCTGCACATATTGTCACTGATGTGTGGCAAGGACATCGAGAAAGAGAGAGATCTGGATAAAATATATTTATTTCCATTTAACCTTTATGTTAGCCTTAAAGAAAAAAATACTATGAGATTGATATTCAAAAGGGTTTGTCTGGTGAAGTTTTGAGCTTAGTTAGATAAACCCTGAGTTTTAAATATCCTGCCCTACCCTGAACAGCTTAGTTTTAGCTGGATAAAAAAGAAGCAGGACATGCGCATTTTGGGGATGGGGCTTAAATGTACATAGCTAACATTAAATATCAGCATTGGCTGGGTAACGTTATTCAACAAACTATGGTCGGAAAAATAAGAGGCCTAAAGTTAGCCAGATAACCCCCCCGCCCACCACACACACACACACACACACACACACACACACACACACACACACACACACACACATTCCCCCCCCCCCCCCTCATCCCCTACCATACAAAAAGGTGTTAACCAAATTCTTTCCTTCTGAACCTTTAAAAATGACTTGTCATTGGGCCAGGAGCTGACGGCTCCTGGCCCAATAGAATTATTTTATTCACTTCATTTCAAATGAAAAGACCAATGATTGGTCCCTTCACTTTCAGCTATCAGTGAAAGGACCAATCCCCTTTCAGAACTATTTGCCTAATGTTAGCCAGAATAATAGCATTAGAGGTATGGAATAAAATAAAGATATCCTGATAACTTTTTCTGAGTATATTCAGTGGCAGACCTACCCAGTTAAGTCCTGTCAAATATTCCAACCACTGCACCATTGAATATTGAGCTCTCCAAGTTTAATGCTATGTTTGGAGCAAAATCACTTGTCTAGACCAGAGCACTTGTAGATAATTTTCCCCTTACAATGACTTGCTTGTATATGAAAATGTATGGAACCTTTTTTTCCAGCTATGTAGTTTAAATGTAATAGTTTTCGTTAGCATTGTTTAATAGGGATATGAATTGGGTGCCGGAATCGGTTCCGGTTTCGGTATCATGGACCCGCAGGAAATTCCATTTCCTGCGGTCCGGACGGTTTTGTTTTTCGGCTGTCCCGAGCCAAAAAAAAACTCCAACCCACCCTGACCCTTTAAATCTAATTATTTACAATCCCCCACCCTCCCGACCCCCCCAAAAACTTTCCTAACGTACCTGGTGGTCCAGAGGGGGTCCCGGGAACGATCTCCTGCTCTCGGGCTGTCGGCTGCCAGTAAACAAAATGGCGCCGGTGGCCCTTTGCCCTTACCATGTGACAGGGGCTATCGGTGCCATTGGCCGACCCCTGTCACATGGTAGGAGCAATGAACGGCCGGTGCCATCTTAAAAAATGGCGCGGGCCATCCATTACTCCTACCATGTGATAGGGGCCGGCCAATGGCACTGATAACCCCTGTCTCTCTATGCAAAATCAGACTCCCGTCTCCAACTGGACACACTCCTCTCACCTACCGGGAAACATCAATTCCTCTGGATATCAGCAATCTCCTAAACAGCAATAGCATCAACTCTCCAGATCCCCTTCCATCCTCTTCCTTCCCCCAGGCTGAGCAAGCAAGAGGATCACATAGTGGGGATGAGCATTCATTTAAAACAAATGTGCAAAACACGACAAATAAGGGTAATTCATTTCATTTCATTTGGGGAGGACCCAAAACAAATCTTATTCGTTGCATTCATTAGGTCAGGGCCTTGCCTAGGGCATAGCCCAAGGCCCAAAGCAGGTGTCATGGCCTAACCTCAATCACAACGCCAGCGCCTTGGCCTAGGCATGGGAGGATGCTGGGCCTCGGTGGAGGCCCAGTCCAGAGGCTGGGTCCCAATGTTGGGGCTTCAGACCGGACTCAGGCCCAACAATGGGACCCCGGCCAGAGGCTGGGTCCCAATGCCTGAACCTCAGCCTAGGCTGGAGCCCAGGCACAGACATGATGCTGTGTCTGGGTTCTGATACTTGTGCCTTGGCCAGGACCCAGGCCTGATCCTGGGGCCTGGCCTGGAGATTGATTCCTGACACCTGAGCCATGGAGCAGCTCCAAAGACATCATCTTCTTTCTTCTTCAAATGATGCCGTCCACTGGTGTCTCACCAGAGTTAATTAACTTTGGTGCATTCACTCTAGCAGACGGCACCATTTTGGTGCCAGCCGCTCAGGTGAATGCACCGGAATTAACTCCAAACAAACCCAGCAAACGTGTTAATTGAAGAAGAAAAGAGGATGTCTTTGAAACTGCTCCGAGGAATGGACAAGACCTCCAGTCCGGGCCCCTGTGTCGGGCCTGGATCCAAGCTTAGACACCAATGTTGAGTCATGGCGTTCGCCTGGGCCTAGGCCTTCCCAGTGGATCACCAAAGGACTAGGTAAGTAGTGGCCAGGGTAGGGAGGGATCCTGGCCCCAACATTTTGCCAGGTGGGTAGGACGGATGGACAGAAGGCCCCATTTTCATTTTCTGTCTGTTTTGGGTTGTTTCTTTTTATATTTGATTCACTTTTTTCACACAAATGAAATGAATCAAATGTTCCATGAACCAACATTTGTGGGAAAAACCTGCCGAAAACAAAACAAAAAAAAAATGAAATTGAATTTTTTTCCCTGTACACCCCTATCACATTTTAACTCCTACTAGCTTGGCCTCTAGTGTAGATATCACACCACCCATTGGCACTGCAAACTTTAAACAGCAGACATACCACTAAGCAGTGCCAGATCTATAATATAGACCAACACAGTAAGAGACAAGATGTGCAGGTTCATCCAATGGAAGGAGTAGTAGGACAGTCCTGGGGATTCAGGATGTCAGGTAGGATGATGATGATGTTGCGGGGAGGAATGTCTTGGCAGACTGATATTGCCACAGAGGAATGTGTGTCTGGGAATCCAGGGCTAAGGATGATATTGCTCTAAGGAAGGAATAGGGATGGTCCAGGGAGAGGAGGTATGGACTTTACAGGAGAATCTAATGGCAATCTTTAATTCCTGGTTGGTATATATAGGAGTTAACTACAACCCCAAACCAGGAATTAAATTTAGCATATTAAGAATCTACAGTCTAGATTTGGGTCTAGAGTTCTTAGTAAATGGCAGGGGTGTGCACTAAAAAATATTTTTTATTTCCTTTCATTTTCTGTGGGAGTTTTATATTTCATTTGTTTGAAACAAATAAATATCCAAATGAACAGGAAAAAAATACTAAAAAATAAAATTTTAAAAGAAAGAAAACTAAGGGGCTGAGTTCCCCATCCCCACCTCCCCCAAAAGAGCAGCAAGAGAATGTAAGCAATTTAAGGGTGTTGTGTAATTTGTCTGATATAGTGCATTTTCTTCCAATTCTCCCACACCTGTCTGGATAGGTGGTGCTCCAGACAATAACCTCTATCACCTCCTATACCTATGTAATCTGAATAGCTCAGAAAAGACTATAGGGTTTTTCTACAGAATCAGACTTTTATTTGTCAGATTTTTCAGTTTTAGTGGTTAGAATAAAATATACAATACGTCTCTACAGTGCTTGCAGCTCAGCATTGGTTTATATTGAGTAAAGCTCTGTATCATTTGTAAACTTAACATATCAGAGAACTTGACTTGCTTAGGGTATATTCATAAACATAATTAGTTAACTACCTCCATAACTATAGGAAATTACCTTCCATTTCACCCTGAAGCAGTCTCAGCTGCAGTCTCTGCCGAAGGGAGTAGGCAATCTTGGTCCCAGTTGCTTACTGGGCTAAGGCTGGTGTGAGCCCTGGAGAAGAAAAGGCAGGTTCAAGACGAACAGCCGGGTAACAGCAAGGCTTTCTTGTGTACAGTCTTACAGGACACCAGAGTTCATCAGCTTCATCACAGAGAGCGGCAGAGGGTGTGGGCTCGAGTGTCGACTTCAGGTGTTAATGGTTTTTCTTTTGTCAGCTCCTTTGAACCCTCTCCCCTGCTGCTTTTAATGGGCAAAATATGAATATGTAAGATTTATTTATTTATTTATTTATTTATATTCTTTTATATACCGACGAACGTTGGGAACATCTCATCGGTTCACAGTAAACAAAATGCAGCTAACGAGCTTGTATAGATCATGTATAGTCAAACATTGGGATGGACGGAGTAGTTTCTTCATTTCAGAGTGCTGGCCCCCCTCTTCCAAAGGAGGGGGGGGGCGTCACTGCTCTTGCTGCCTGGTGAATCCGGACCAGGGTATGATCTCGGTCTTACAACCTCTTGACCTGCGAGCTGTTTTGCGGTGTCAGTGCTTTTATGTGATCTGAACTGATATACTGCCCTTTGGATAAGCTGTTTTTTGTCTCCGGGCAGATTTGGGTTGTTGTCATGTCCTGAGCAGTCTTAGCTCATTGTTTGTATAAAGAAGCCATAGCGAATAAGTTAATTAGGCAGATCAGATAACCTGGTCACATCTTATTATTCTGGTCAAAAGTTCCTCATCTTGTTTTTCTGTTGAAACATACATGTCAGCATTCATCTTATGAAGTCAGTGTCCCTCTTGTGGGGTCAGTATTCATATTTGGTTGCTTACAATGGTAAAAACTTCTGGTCTCTAGAGATGTGAATCGGAACCAGAATCGGTTCGGATTCCGGTTCCGATTCACATGTGTTTTTTTTTTCATCGGGCCCGATCGCGGTTTTGTTTAGCGGGTTAATTTTGTGTGCTGTTTTTCCCGCCCTCTCCCAAAACAATAAGAGAACCCCCACGAACAATATCGTGGGGTTTTCCTATCGTTTCGAGGGAGCCCCCGATTTCAGACGATTTTGAAAATATCGACGATATTTTCAATCGTCCGAAGCCCGATTCACATCCCTACTGGTCTCTCCTATAAGACCAGGCCCAGCATGTTTGATTCTAAAATGATGCATAACGAACCAGGCAGTTCTGTAACATTTTTCATGTCATTTCAGAATTAACAATTTCCCCCTATTAAATAGCATGGCAATGACAAATTAATGTTCCAATGTAATAAGGTGTGCTGGGCTGTTTACACAGTTTTATCTGTAAACATTTGCCCATTTTGGGGCAGATTTTAAAAGCCCTGTGTGTGTAAATCCAGCTCATTTACGCGCGCAGGGCACTTGTGCGCCGGCGCGCCTATGTTGCATTGGCTGCCAGCGCTCGCAAAGCCCCGGGATGCGTGTAAGTCCCGGGGCCTTGCTTGGGGGCGTGTCGGGGGCATATCGGGAGGTGCGTCGGGGGCGGCGTGGCATTCGGGGGTGTTATGGGGGTGGGGCCGTGGGCGTGGTGCCGGCCTGGGGGCTTGGCTGAGGCCTCTGAACCAGCCCCCTGGCCGGGGAATGGCGTGCCGGCAGTTGGCCGGCGCGCGCAAGTTACGCCTGCCTTGGGCAGGCGTAACCTTCTGAACAAAGGTAGGGGGGGATTTAGTTAGGGCTGGGGGGAGGGTTAGGTAGGGGAAGGTGGGGGGGGGGCCGGAACAGAGGCAGGCTGCTTGGCTTGGCACGCGCAGGTTGCACAATTGTGCACCCCCCCTGCGCGCGCCGACCCTGGATTTTATAACAAGCGCTTGGCAGTGCGCGCATGTTTTAAAATTGGGCGTAGATTTGTTTGCGACGGGATGTGCAAACAAATCTACGCCCGCGCATAACTTTAAAAATTTACCCCTTTATGTGCGCAGACTTTATGCTTCATGCAGCAAGGAATTTTGCTTACACAAAAACGTATGCAAAAGCAGTATAAAAATGTGCATATAGATTAATATTCTTGCATTTAAATTAGAGGCATGTAGGTTTTAACTCATTGTTTCTTAACACCAGAAATTTCACACCTGGTCAGAGTTGTCAAAAAATTTATTGGGGCTATGCTTTATGGGACTGAAACCGAAGTTTGTGGTACAGGGGTCCTCTACACAGAATTTAAGCACATAAAACACAATCATGTACATTTTCAAAGGAGTTACACATGTAAATGTTTTTTACTATTCTAGAAATTTTCAAAAGCCATTTACATGTGTTATCTGCACTTATAATGGGTAAAACCTATTGACAATTCAATGGCATATACTATAGGAATTTTCAAAACCCCACATCACGAGTAAAGTGCATTTGCATGTGTAAATCCCAGTTTTAATCATGTAAATGTGTTTGAAAATCAGGCCCAATTTATGCACAAATCAAGTTCTCTGTGCATAGGTAATGTTTAAATATGCAGAAAATGTTTTGTGCACAATTATTTTTATGCACACACATTGAGGATAACTGTCAAACAATACATGTGGTGTCATATTTATGCATATATGTCCATTGGCCGATCTACACACGTTTTATAAAATAAGCTCGTATGCAGGCTTATGCGCAAATACATGCAAAGCATTAAAACCTCGGATATCAATGCATTGAACACATGCACTTTTTCTAACTATTTTAAAAGTATATGCTTGTATATTTTACATGCAAAAGTAAAGTAGGATTTACTCATTTAAGTCAGCCAGTTTTAAAACATGAGAATTTTAAAAAGAATTTACACATATAAAAGTATCATATATCGTAATAATTTTCAAAAGCCCACTAACATGCATAAAGTGCTTTTATACAAGTAAATTCTAGTTTTAAGCATGTAAATCCTTTTGAAAATAACCCCTATGCATGTAAATAAACTTTTAACAGTTTACCAATTAGTACACCAGTTCACCCAGTCCTTCTCTAAGTCATCGAGACGCTCCTCATTCTGAACTTCCTCCAGTTCGCTCAGACCTCCCACCCAATCAGTACTACACAAACACATTTAATATCACTTGTGCCAGATAATTATCAGGTTAAAAAAATGCAAATAAGTTGACAAATGTATATGCGTAAGTGTTGGCCCTGCCTGGACATGCCCTAAACTGCCTCTTTTTTTATGCAAATATATATATGTATGTGAAAGCAGAAATGTATATGTATTTTTTAATTTTCTAAAATATCGAATAGCGAGTTAATGCTACTTACATGTGTATATGCTAATTTTTATCCACATAGCATTTTGAAAATTAACCCAACAATGTTTTGTGCACATAAATCTTGTTTTTTACACAGAAGACAATATTTGTGCTCACAAAATTTTTCTGTGCAGAAAACATTTTTTATATCCATAAATCATAATTTATGCATGCTGAGCATGATTGCACTTTTTGAGGTTACTGCACATTTTAAAACTCCTGATACATTAACATACCATTACCATACATTGGGAGTTAACCCAATTTTATCACGTGAATAAAGAAAATGTGAGCTAAAATTTAGCTCATATTTTTTTACTAACATTTTATGACATTCGGTCCTAAGTAATTAATATTCTGTTTCCATACCTTGAATACTTGTGTGCATTGACTTTTAACATTTCCATATATGTGCTACATAATGTTAGTTTTTGCCAGCAGTTAGGATTTTATAAATTAGGTGCTGCACGTTAAATCCTTGTTGTAGGTTCTTTTGGAATGAGATATGCCTTATGACAGACAAAGAGAATAACAACAGAGACTGTCTTTTGTGAAACAATGACAAGCTATATTTTCTGTATGAGATGTGTGTGTGTGCATATATATTCACATATGTACACAACAGGTGCTTATGAGAACACCTGTGACAAATAACAAAACAGACAGACAAACAGATATACAATACTGGAGGCGCTGAATCTTTCTCACTGTTCAGTTCTGGTCAGCAGCGGTCTCTCTTCCAGCCCACCTTGCATCTGTAAACTAAATTCTTGCCTTGCACATGCGCAGAACAATTCTCTTTGTGTAGCCTTTTTTGATATATTGCCAGACTACTGATAAGAAAAACTTTCTGTGTATGCCTAAAATGGTGGATTACTTGTCTTTTGTCCACCGCTTATAATAGCCATATAGTCTTCACTAGTATTTAAACCCAACACTTGGCCCTGGACAGTTGCCAGGTATTTCAGCGCTCAGCACTGCTCCTGACCTTCAAACTTTGCAGACATCTTGTTAGAAGAAGGAAGTACTATTGGGGTAGATTTTCAAAGGGTTACGCTCATAACCCCCCAAAACCTACCCCTGCGCAAGCCAAACCTATTTTGCATAGGCTCGGCAGCGAGCGCAAGCCCCGGGACTCGCTTATGTCCCGGGGCTTTAAACAATGGGTGGTCCGGGGCAGCACTGAATTCTCTGGCACAGAGGCCTGTGCCAGGGGATGGCGAGCCAGCGTGCGCAAGTTCGCCAGAGACAGGCATAACTCAGCAAGATAAGGTGTGTGTGTGTGTGGGGGGGGGGGGGATTTAGGTAGGGCCGAGGGGTGGGTTAGTTAGGGGAAGGGAGGGGGGGACAGCATTTCTGGCCAAGTGGGCCAGTTTTAATGCGGATTTTAACCACACCTTTTTCATTTGTGTTAAGCCATGTGATATGGCTTTATTGCACTTTGTGATGTTTTCACAAATAGTGTTTTCAATATTTTAAGGAGAGAGAGAGAGAAAAAGAGAGAGAGAGAGACTAGCTATAAGGCCCTCAGACTAGGTAGGTATTTATACCTCTATAGGAGGCCCACCTAGCTACTCGAGGTGAGGTTTAGGACGGTATTAGTGTAGGGGTCAGGGGCTACTTTGACATGCAGAGTGTGACGTACGAACAGAACAGTGCACTCTTGTGAAGATTTTATGACCTTCACAGTGAGGAAATTCACCCAAAGATGAGACTTGTGCAATGTTCTCTCAACCAAGCTTGATGTTACCCAGGTAGAGAGTCCATCAAGCTAGGTTTATAACATGCACGAGCAGCCGCACGCATGTTATAAAATCCGAGGTTGGCATGCGTAAGGGGATGCACACTTGTGCACCTTGCACGCACCGAGCCCTAGGGAGCCCCGATAGCTTTCCCTGTTCCCTCGGAAACCCGCCTCCCAACCCTACCTAAACCCCCCCCCCCCCCCCCCCCATACCTTTGTTTTGCAAGTTGCGCCTGCCTCTGGGCAGGTGTAGGTTGCGCGCTGGCCAAGTGCCGGCACGCGATCCCCCAGCCTAGAGGCCCTACGGAGGCCTCTGGCTATGCCCCCGCTCTGCCCTGGACCACCCATTCCCCACCCCTTTTTTCAAGCCCCGGGACATACACGCGACCCGAGGCTTGCGCGCATTGCCGGGTCTATGCAAAATAGGCTCGGCGCACGTAACCACCTTACATGCATAAATCCAGCTGGACATAACTCTGAAAATTCACCCCATGTGTGTAATTTCCAACTCTATGCCCCCAGAACGAGTATTTTTTGTGTGCATAAAAGTATATTCTCTGCTTCAACGGCAAGGGGAAAAGAGGAATTTGGATTCAGACAACAACCAATGAGGCCTCGACTTTTATGGTCTGGGGTACTGATATGCAGACATAAGGGAAAAAACACAGGACGGCTTCTACAGCCAAGTCCATAAGCAAAGCAAGTCAAGCAGCACTAACTGAATTTTCAAAAAGGCTCATTACCCAGTAAAAATGTTGCTAGCAGTAAATTTTATGGGTTATCATAAGGCTTGGGGATAAGTGCAAGGAGCGGCAGTTACTATCCTTAAGAGAAACATGGGGGTAACCTGCATGGCGCGGCAGATTCTACCATAACAATCTTGCTGGGCAGACTTGATAGACCATTTTGGTGCTTTGCTGCCATCATTCTTGTGTTATGTATATATGTATGCATGAAATCAGATTACATACATACTATTATGCTCACTAACCCTAGGCAATTTATAACAAGCCATCTTAAACGGCTTTGAGAATTTCTCTTTAATATGTATGCTAAGCACAGGACGCTGCTAGAACAAAGTTCTTGTGTTCAGTACAGAGGATTTTAAGATGCAGTTGTAGGGACATAAATGTATTTAACATATTAATTTATAAGGAATTTCATGACTGAATTTCTTTTTACATTTTATATGTAGGATCAATATCAATTTTGCTATAAAACAGTGCTTGAAGTTCTACAAAGCATTCCAGGAACGGATACAGATCATTGGCAATAAGAGAAACTCATGGCCTGTGGGAGAGCATGCGACTGAATGAATATTGTTGAAAGCTACCAGTTTTATACGTGCTGAACATTAGAACTAGAAGTGCTGAACTAGAAGTTCTCCAGAGCAGCAAAACGTCATCTGGTTAGAAAATTCAGATCCTGGAAGTACCTGAATTTATCAGATAATGTGAATTCCATGTAAAACAAATTGGCAACTGTGTTACCAATCATTGGATTAAGTAGGCACATTTTTTACTGTGTCTCTTGTTGAATATAGAATGCCAGGAAAGCATGCCAGTGTATATGCCTCTGTAAAAGGTAAATCCAGGAAGATAATAGGCAGCATATACATATAATAAACTTTATTTTTAGTTTGTTATATCTCAGAAAAAGGTAGTTCTCCGATTAGTTTTAAATGTGCCACATGCCAACTTCATGGAGTGCCCCCTAATCTTTCTATTATCTGAAAGACTAAGACCGTTCTAGACCTCTCATGATTTTAAACACCTCTATCATATCCCCACTCAGCCATCTCTTCTCCAAGCTGAAAAGTCCTAATCTCTTTAGTCTTTCCTCATAGGGGAGCTGTTCCATTTCCCTTATTTTGGTCACCCTTCTCTGTACCTTCTCCATCGCAATTATATGTTTTTTGAGATGTAGCGACCATAATTGTACACAGTATTCAAGGTGGGGTCTCACCATGGAGCGATACAGAGGCATTATGACATTTTCCATTTTATTCACCATTCTCTTCCTAATACTTCCCAAAATTCTGTTTATTTTTTTGACTGCCGCAGCACACTGAACCGACGATTTCAATGTGTTATCCACTATGACACCTAGATCTCTTTCTTGGGTTGTAGCACCTAATATGGAACCTAACATTGTGTAACTATAGCAAGGGTTATTTTTCCCTATATGCATCACCTTGCACTTATCCACATTAAATTTCATCTGCTATTTTCATGCCCAATTTTCCAGTCTCACAAGGTCCTCCTGCAATTTATTACAATCTGCTTGTGATTTAACTACTCTGAACAATTTTGTATCATCTGCAAATTTGATTACCTCACTCATCATATTTCTTTCCAGATCATTTATAAATATATTGAAAAGTAAGGGTCCCAATACAGATCCCTTAGGTACTCCACTGCCCACTCCCTTCCACTGAGAAAATTGTCCATTTAATCCTACTCTCTGTTTCCTGTCTTTTAGCCAGTTTGTAATCCACAAAAGGACATCGCCTCCTATACCTTTTGTAATCCACAAAAGGATCGCCACCTATACTTTTCCTAGAAAGGAAAATTGTCCATTTAATCCTACTCTATGTTTCCTATCTTTTAGCCAGTTTGTAATCCACAAAAGGACATCGCCACCTATACCTTTTGTAATCCACAAAAGGATCGCCACCTTTATCAGTTTGTAATCCACAAAAGGACATCGCCACCTATACTTTTCCTAGAAGCCTCTCATGAGGAACTTTATCCAATGCCTTCTGAAAATCCAAGTACACTATATCTACCGGTTCACCTTTATCCACGTTTATTAACTCCTTCAAAAAAGTGAAGCAGATTTGTGAGGCAAGACTTGCCTTGGGTAAAGCCATGCTGACTTTGTTCCATTAAACCATGTCTTTCTATATGTTCTGTGATTTTGATGCTTAGAACATTTTCCACTATTTTTCCTGGCACTGAAGTCAGGCTAACTGGTCTGTATTTTCCCGGATCGCCCCTGGAGCCCTTTTTAAATATTGGGGTTACATCCTATCCTCTAGTCTTAAGGTACAATAGATTATTTTAATGATAGGTTACAAATTTTTACTAATAGGTCTGAAATTTCATTTTTTAGTTCCTTCAGAACCCTGGACTGTATACCATCCGGTCCAGGTGATTTACTACTCTTCAGTTTATAAATCAGGCCTACCACATCTTCTAAGTTCCCTGTGATTTGGTTCAGTCCAACTGAATCATTACCCTTGAAAACCTTCTCCGGAACGGGTATCTCCCCAACATACTCTTTAGTAAACACTGAAGCAAAGAAATCATTTAATCTTTCTGCAATGGCCTTATCTTCTCTAAGGGGCGGATTTTAAAAGCCCTGCGCGCATAAATCCTTCTGGATTTACGTGCGCAGGGCCCTCGTGCGCCGGCGCACCTATTTTGCATAGGCCGCTGGCGCGCGTAAAGCCCCGGGACGCGTGTAAGTCCCGGGGTTTTTGAAAAGGGGCGGGAGGGGGTGTGTCCGGGGGCGTTCCCGAAACGACGCGGCGTTTCTGGGGCGTGCCGCGGCATTTCAGGGGTGGGCCCGGGGGTGTGGCACCGGCCCGGGGGTGTGGTCGAGGCCTCTGGACCAGCCCCCGGGACCGGAGGACGGAGCGGGGTTGCTGGCCGACGCGCGCAAAGTTAGGGGGTGGGTTAGGTAGGGGAAGGGAGGGGAAGGTGGGGAGAGGGCGAAAGAAAGTTCCCTCCGAGGCCGTTCTGAAAGCGGAGTGGCCTCGGAGGGAACAGGCAGCGCGCGCTGGGCTCGGCGCGCGCAGGTTGCACAAATGTGCAGCCTCTTGCGCACACCGACCCCGGATTTTATAAGATACGCGTGGCTATGCGCGTATCTTATAAAATCCAGTGTACTTTTGTTCGCGCCTAGTGCGCGAACAAAAGTACGCAATCGCGCAAGTATTTAAAATCTACCCCTAAGTGCCCCTTTAACCCCTCGATCATCTAACGGTCCAACTGACTCCCTCACAGGCTTTCTGCGTCGGATATATTTAAAAAAAGTTTTTACTGTGAGTTTTTGCCTCTACGGCTAATTTCTTTTCAAATTCTCTTTTAGCCTGTCTTATCAATGTCTTACATTTAACTTGCCAACGCTTATGCATTATCTTATTTTCTTCTGTTGGATCCTTCTTCCAATTTTTGAATGAGGATCTTTTGGCTAAAATAGCTTCTTTCACCTCCCCTTTTAACCATGCCGGTAATCGTTTTGCCTTCTTTCCACGTTTTTTAATGTGTGGAATACATCTGGACTGTGCTTCTAGGATGGTATTTTTTAACAATGACCACGCCTCTTGCACACTTTTTACCTTTGTAGCTGCTCCTTTCAGTTTTTTTCTAACAATTTTTCTCGTTTTATCAAAGTTTCCCTTTTGAAAGTTTATCATGAGAGCTGTGGATTTGCTTACTGTCCCCCTTCCAGTCATTAATTCAAATTTGATCATAATGGGCTAGATTTTAAAAGCCCTGCGCCTATTTTGCATAGGCCGCCGGCACGCGCAAAGCCCTGGGACGCGCGTAAGTCCTTGGGCTTCATAAAAGGGGCAGGAGGGGGCATGTTCGGGGGTCAGGGGGCGGTCCGGGGTGGGTCCGGGGGCATTGTGACGGAGGCAGGCTGCACGGCTCGGCGCGCGCAGGCTGCCGATTTTGTACAGCCTTGCGTGCGCTGACCCCGGATTTTATAAGATACGCGTGGCTACACGCGTATCTTATAAAATCCGGCGTACTTTTGTTCGCACGCGCGTACTTTTTAAAGATCTACCTCATTATGATCACTATTGCCAAGCGGCCCCATCACTGTTACCTCTCTCACCAAATCCTGTGCTCCATTGAGAATTAGATCTAAAATTGCTCCCTCTCTTGTCAGTTCCTGAACCAATTGCTCTATAAAAATGTCATTTATTCCATCCAGGAACTTTATATCTCTAGCATGTACCGATGATACATTTACCCAGTCAGTTTGAAAAATGCCACAATATATGCCACGATATATGCTAGTTTAACATGTGTAAATCCTTTTGAAAATTACCTTCTATGACAGTAACTTTCAAAACGGCGCACACATGGGCGACTGTCAGCTTGCGCCCAAATATGCATACATGTAAAAAAAAAAAAAATAGCCTGACTGCATGCACAAGTGGGTGTATGCCTGTGTTTGCAAATGCTGCTTCTTCCTTCTAAGTGAGGGATTTTAAAAGACGCATGCCAACAACATTGCAATTTTTCCCAGTTCATTCCCAGTTGGCCGAGTTAAAGGATAGGACTTCCAAACTCCCCTAGTTTAATAGCCTTGACCTTTAAAACCCTGTTGATCTGCCTAGATACTTTTTTTAATGTCACATGTATTTACGCGCAAATATCATGTTAAAATCCGGGAACACCCATGCCCCACCCAGCCCATGGCCCTCCCCTTTTTGGAAACATTTCATTTGTGTGCGCAGCAGTATGTACGTTCATTTCCCAGCTGCTTTTAAAATCTGCTCGGTGCATCCCCTAATTGATGCGCGCGTCAGGCTTTTAAAATTCACCTATATATAGATAGATATATATATATATATATAGATATATATATATATATATCAGCAGAAAGCCTATGGCACTGAACTGGAAGAAGAGAAAAATTGAGAGGTTCTGATAGAAAACAGTAGTGACCAGGGGCAGCTGACAATGACCTGGACCCTCGGGCAATAAGGATCATTTGGTCTTTAACCACCCAGTCAAAGCTAGGGGAGAATGCTGTGGGCCCTCGGACACTGCCCTATTGTGCAAATGGTCAGTCCTCCCGTGACAACAACCTGCTAAACGTATCCAGAACTCTTGGGTTATGTAGAGAAGCAGGATTAGCTTAAATTCAATTATTCTAAACTGAAGTTTGGCACATGATTCTTACCAAAGAACAACTCTGCACCAGCTTAATTAGATGCCCGGGTGCTGAAATGGCATTCATTATTACATGTCTAGCAAGAGCACAGAAACATATTTTAAATTATTCAATTTGATACTAAAAATTTGTGGGGTTCATTCAAATCTGATTTTATTATATGTTTTAGTCATCTGTCCTTTAAAATATAAATCATTGTGATTAAATAAAGGAAAGTATTAATGAGTAAATAGCACTCCTTTGTGCAATGATCATATATACATCTTAAATTGTACTTGGCTTGCTGGAAAGTATTATTGTAAAAGAAATGTTGTAGAAAAGCCTGAACCACTTGGCAATGTATTTTTGAATGTCTACTCTATAACGCTATTTACTTGAGTATGATAAAATTGCCTGATTACTCTGGGTGACTCAGCCTTAAAAGCCCCAAAATAAACATGGCTAATATCGCCCTATGTGCTTTCCTAATGCTAAACACAAATACAGCATAGTGACATAGGATTGGAACTACAGGTGCTAAGGATGCTGCAGCAGATCCTAGAAGGTGAATTTTCACAATGTTACACATGTAAAAATTAGCATAAGCATACATAAGTAGCCTCTACTCTCGTACTCTTTATTTTATAAAAGTGAAAAATAGATGTGTATTTTCACTTTCAAGTGCACATGTATGCATGGAAAAATGGAGCAGTCTAGAGGCATTCCAGGGTGGGGCCAACACGCATGGAAGTTGCTATTTTAAAAGTCAATTTCACACGTACATTTTCCAATTTACTTACATATCCTTACACCTGCTAAATATCTGGCATAAATAATATTAAATATGTTTATTGTGTAGTATGGACTAGATGGGAGATTTGGGTGAACTGGGGGGAGTTCAGGCTGTGGAGACAGGTAGTTCTCAATGACCCGGAGAAGGACTGGGTGCACTGGTGGACTAATTGGTAAAACTGGTAATTTCCTTGATGCATGAATGTTTTAAAATTGGTCAACCTACACATATAAGTCCTACTTTCCTTACATGCATATATTTTTAAACTAAGTTGGAAACGTATGTGTGTTCAATGCATTGATATATGTGTTTCAATACATTGCATGTATTTTTGTGAAAGCCTACATACACATTTATGTCGCGTGATAGAGAATGATAATTGATTTTTATAAAACCTGTATATACTGTACACATGGATTATAAAATACTAGGATAAAGCTACACACAGCCATATGCGTTCATATATGCCAAGATGCGCAGTTGTTTATGCTCCCTGGATACAGGCTGCTATTATATGGGTCTAAAATGGATTTGCTGGACCCCCACTATAAAAATTGGTTCCAGCTTCCCTGCGTGATGATTTTTCTGTAATAACACAGTGGCATGCATTAAAAAAAAATGTTTTTTCATTTTTGTGAGATATTTGTTTCACTTGATGATTGATTTTATTTGTTTCATTTATTTATCTGAAACAAAAGAAACAGGAAAAAATGAAAAATGAAAGGAAACTAAGGGGCCAGGGACCCCCTCCCCTTGCCAAAACAAAACTTAGCACAGCTGAAATGTTAAGATAGAAGCCCAGGGAGGAGCTTTCAGTTATACCTATCCCACCTCATTTAATGCCTTTTACCTCCTCCATGGGATCTCCAGTTGCTTCTGCCTCACTGAGGCCTAATTTGAAATTAGCTGTACAATGCAGCTGGCATCATTTTGAAATCATTCCTGCTCCATTTGGACTTCAGAGACCCCATGCAAAAAATAAGCATCGACCAGAGTGGGGTCTGGCGAAGGCCCAGGGAGGGGGTTAATTTTTAAAATTTGTTGGTGCTAAGTTTTTTTGCAGTAGTAATGAGATGAGAGACCAGACCAGAGCAGGAGCCAATGAATTTCATTGAGAGTTCTGTTTCATTTCATCTGGAAATAACATACATTGAAACAAGCTGTTTTATCATTGCGTTTTTTTAATATCATTTTAAAACGAATGCTTACCCGCATGGTACCACATGATCTTCAGCTTAGCTTGAACAAAGCCAGTAATATCAGGGGAGAAAACAGTATTTGGACAAAATAACAATGAGAATTTAACCAAGAATACACCACTCACTCAGGACAACTATAAAAGCCTGGCCACCAAATCCACTGGTAGTCAATGCTGTTAGAACATTGTGGAGCACTAGTGAGGAGAGGAGAGGAGAGGAGAGGGAGGGCAACTAGACGAGGCGACAGAAGGAGAAGTGGTAAAGGAGGATACAATGACGAAGTGGAAGGAGAAATGGCAGAAGTAGGACTTATGCAAGTCGGGCTTTACAGTGCAATACGTAAATCAGTGTATTTTAAAACATACCGCGTGAGTGAAATTATCAGTTTAACCAGTTAGTCCACCAGTTTGCTCAGTCCTTCTCCATGTCATCGAGACCCTCCTGGTTCTTCAGCCTGAACTTCCCCCAGTTCACCCAGACCTCCCACCCAGTCATTACTATGGAATAAATTTAATATCACTTACACCAGATAATTAGCAGGTGTAAAATACACGAAAAATGTGCACACACAAGTGTCTTTTAAAATAGCGACTTACACACATAACTGTTGGCCCCACCCAGGAATGACCACCCTTTTTTTTTATACATGCTCTGTATATGTGTGTACAAAAGTGAAAATATACCCTTTTAAGGGAATTTTAAAAACCTGGCATGCACCAAAACCGGGAGGGATACGCCCAAGTTGGGCCAGAGCACGCCAAACATATTTTAAAACTTGCTCGTGTACGCACGTATTGGCCACTACGCACACAATGAAAATGTCCCAAAAAGGGGTGGGACGTGGGCATGGTCTGGGCATACCTGGATTTGACATTGAAATCTGTGCATAAACGCTTTCACCCACAGGCGCGCACCGGGGTCCCCAGCCACGTAACGTCTGGTATGGATGAAATGCAAGTAATAAATACAAAGAGACAGATCGGCAGGGTTTTAAGGTTCAGGGCTAACAGAGGAGGAGAAAGGCTATTAAATTAGGAGGGTTTGGAAATCCTATCCCTTAACTGGGCAAACTGGGAATTAACTGGTAAAACTGGTAATGGCGTTGGCTCACGTGTCTTTTAAAATCCCCCCCACTTACAGGGAAGAGTCGGCATTTGTGTGCATGGGTGCTCAGCCACTTAAAATTGCGTGCACATGCGCATGTGGTCAGGCTATTTTACATCATGCATGCATGTACACATGTATGTTATAATAAAATGGCCACGTCCCGGGCACAGGCCGACAAACTTGCGCACAAGTGCAAGTTACTGTCTTATTTTGGACTTTTAGAACATACAGAATATGCAAGTAGAGACTACTTGGGCACGTATATGCTAATTTTTGCACAAGCAACATTTTGAAAATTCACCTTATAGTTTTGAAAAAAACCCACAAAAGTATGCTCTTAAGTCCAAATCCCTCCACAGCTCTGCTCTTGGAAGCAGCTGTACTCAAACTGGGTAAATGTATGTGCATGCAAGACATATACACATGTAAGTTTATCTGCATATCGGGTGGGGAATTTAACAAGCCATTCCACAGGCAAAGCATAATTTCACCCGCTGAAATGCCTTTGAAAATGACCTGCCCTAAGAATATTGGATTTATTTAAATATTATGCTGTGTTCAGTCGCTGCATAAAAACGGTGCCAGTCCTTTGCACAAAGTTAAAGCAGCAAAGTTTTATCAAGATCTATGTAAAACTGCATGTTTATTGGCATACCTTGCTATTGAATAATGTATTTATTTAATACGCAGGGACAGTAACTTTCAAAGCGGCGCGTGGGCATACATTGACACGTGCATCTGTGCACATCCAGGGATGTGGTGATTTTTATAACTTGCATGCATGTTATAAAATAGCCTAAGAGCACGTACAAGTGTGCCTGATTTTAAGTGGGCATGCACCTATGCGTATATATCCCATTTCTACTGTGTAAATCAGGGTATTTTAAAACCTGCATGCGTCCTCGCCATGACCAGTTTCACCAGTTAGTTCACCAGTTCATTCAGTGTTGAGCCAGATCCTCCAAACCCACCTGGTTTAACAGCCTGCCCCTCTACCCAGTTACTCCAGACTCTTTAAATCCCTACAAAATGGCTGGCTGGGTTTTTTTTTACAACTTACATCCTCCTCCATAGCAGAAGTAAACTTACGCAGCAGTCGACCTGGGTGTGCGCCAGGGCACATAAGTATTTACATGCACATCTCTTGGCCATGCCCTGAAATGCCCAGGGCCACACCCTGTTTTTGAAATGAAGTGAGATGTGCATGCAGCGGGAGATACATGCTCATCTGGGCAGCTTTTAAATTCAGTGGGCACTCGTGAGCCTGACTTGTGCGCACATCTTCCGATTTCGGTGCGTGCCTGGCTTTTAACATCTACCTCTTACATTTTACAAACTCCATAAAATGTCCAATGCAGATTCCAACAAATGCATCCATTATTATAAAGCACACAATCCACATTGGTAATTGTTGCTTTAGGCATTGCAGTGATTCTAAAAAAAGAAATAAATCCTGTATTTTGTATTCATGTTCATGTGTAGAAACTCATTAACAGGAAGTCTGTCAAAAGTGTTTCTGAAGAAGTCCCTGAGCTGTATAACAAACCTGGGTTCTGTTCCAAGCTCTGTAGGAGCTTGGAACAGTGCTTTTAAAATCCACACATACCACAAGCTTTTTCACTGCAAATACTTAGCATTAATAATGTTTGGTTCTTTTCCTCTTTCTTCATACATTGTTATGTAATGTATGAACCCATCTATATGGCCATGTATCTTGGCGGTGGCTTCTTGCCCGTTTACGGCATGTTAAGCCTGCGTAACCAGATATGACCCTGTTGACATGTTTACCTTATAAATGTTAACTGCACTAATCCTAGTATCATATCTTTAGAAAACTCCTTAATGGAAACTATTAGAAGAGGCTAGAAGTAAAAAGGTTAATAAAAACATGTTTTTTTTTCTTTCCAGAAGTTTTTATTATTCTACATTTCCCACATTCATTTGCAATATACTTCCATCCTTAAAACTATCACAGTCACATTTGCTCTCCTTGTTTCTCTGTTCACAGAACGTGTTCAGGTTAGGACGCTGTTGTCTGCTGCACTGCCTGATTCCTCTCCTTGATGTTGCACAGTCTTGCATATTGCTATAAAACATGGGAGGTGGTCCAATCAGTTTATCAAATTGCTAAAGTTCTGTTTCATTTTCAATGCATAAGCAAGAATAAGCTTCAACTAAGAGAGGCATTCTAATTGTAATTATTAAAATAAATATGGTACATAGCTAAATATGAGGGACATTTTACAACAGTGCCTTAAGAGCTAAAGCCTGCATGTAGAAAGTAGACACAGGGGCAGATTTTAAACGCCCTGCGCGTGTAAATCCAGCTGGATTTACACGCGCAGGGGACTTGTGCACCGGCGCGCCTATGTTGCATAGGCCGCCGGTGCACGCAAAGCCCCGGGACGCGCGTTGCGCGAACAAATCTACGCCCGTGCATAACTTTAAAAATCTACCCCACAGCCTTTAGCCCAAATTTTCAAAGCAGACTTGGGGCCCGATTTTAAAAGCCTGGCACGCGCAAATCCTGGGAGATAAGTGCATGGTCGGGCCATGAGCTTACCGAGCGCATTTTAAGAATGGCCCGGCCACGCACGTATCTCCCAGTACACATGGAAGTGCCGGGCTTTGTCAAAGGGGCGGACCAGGGGCGGGGTCTGGGCAAGGCGGGGGCTGACCGGGACAGTGGCCATTAGGCCCTGTCCCGGGGAAATGCGTGTTGGCAGCCGGCACGCGGAACTTACTACTTCTCCAAAAGAGCAGGTAAGTTCCATAACAAAAAATTGAAGGTAGATAGGTAGGGATTAGGGGTCAGTGAGGAGGAGGAAAGGGAGGAATGTTAGGAGCAGACTGGGAGGGAACTTGGGTAGGCCTACTTGCATTGCCACACATTTTTTTCAAAAGTGTAACTGGGCACACATGCATGCACCGATACAAAATCAGGCTCGCATGTACGTGCGGGCATCAGATTTTATAACATGCGTGCGTCACCGCGCACATTATAAAATCAGTGCGGCCATGTAGGCATACCAGGGTTTTAAAATGTACCCATTTATGCGCAAGTCCACTATGAAAGTTAGCGTGTACTACCAAGCAGGCACACATTTGTGCCTACTTGTTAGCAGGTGTAAATGTGTGTGAGTAGGTTTACGTGCATACTTTTGAAGATCAAAATTATATACCTACATGATATTCCTGCCCCAACTCAGCCATCCCTTGCGAAAAAGTACACGTGGAATCATTTTTGTGTGTATACGTGGAATCACTTTTGTGTGTACTTTTATGTACACAAACCCCAGGGCAATTTTCTAAAAGACCATTTACACGCATAAAACTATATATTATGGGGGCACATATCATAAAAATCTTCAAAAGCCCATTTACAAACTTGAAGAGCATTTACATGCATAAAACCCAGTATTAAACACATAAATCCTTTTGAAAATTGCCCTGCAAGTATATAAATGCTGAGCCTGTCAGGGCCCATGCAAGAGAATTTGGCACCTTAAGCCAGTGATGGCTAACCTATGACACGCGTGTCAGAGGTGACACGCCGAGACATTTTGCTGACACATGCAGCGTTTTGTGGACTATCGGGAATTTTTTTTTTTTATCGGCTGCGCAGAGCCTTTTTTTTAATCGGCTGCCCGGACCCTTTAAAACTATTTTTTTATTATCCCCCCAATGCCCCCAGGCGCAGCGACAGGCAGATCGGCAAGGCCAAGAAAAAGATTGCGTTTAAACGCGCTGATGCTCCTCCTCCTTCCTGCCTTTGCGTCCCCAGAGGTAAACGTTGCCGGAGCCGCGTGGGCAGGAAGGAGGGGAAGCATCATCGCATGCAGAAGTGGAGCAGCACTTGCGTTTACGGGCCGCCGTGAATCTCAAGTCGCAGCGGCCCGAGAAGAAGAAGAGGCCCGAGAAGAAGAAGAGGCCCGGTAGCAGAGCCCATCCTGCGGCGACCCGCGAAGAGGAGGTCCAGAGGTGAGAGAGAGGCTTGAGGGTCTGTAGAGGGTGTGTGTGTGTGCGCGTGTGCGTGTATGAGATGAGTTGAGAGATTGTGTGTGAGTGAGGACCTGAATGTTTGCAGAGACAGCATGTGAGAGCCTCTGTGTGTGTGAGAGAGACAGCATGTGACAGTGAGAGCCTGTGTGTGTGTGAGAGAGACAGCGTGTGACAGTGAGAGCCTGTGTGTGTGTGAGAGAGAGGAATGCATGTGAGAATGAGAACCTGTGTGTTGGAGGGAAGAAGATGGAGAGAAAAGAAACAGAAAAAAGACAATATAAAAGGAATTGGCAAAAAAAATAAGAAAGGGAAGGTGGGGAAAAAAGCCTGTGACCAACCAATTAGAAAACGAAGATCAGACAGCAAAGGTAAAAAACAAAATTAATTACTTTTTAGTGATTGGCACATGTAATCTTTGGGAATGTGCAAGAATAGCACTTTCTCTATGCGGATCTCACAAAGTACAAGATCAGCATGGAGAAAGTGGAAGCCCACGGGGCCTGCACAGAGGAGGCAGCAGAATGGGCTTCAGTGTCAGTAGCAGCAATCGGCACCTCCCCAATAGCCACGCGGCAGCAGTGACAGTGGCAGCAGAGGAATGAGAGAGGTTCTGAGGTTGCTGGCAAAAGAGAGGGGGGTCTGCCTTTAGTGTGTGCATGTGAATGAATGGGACTCTGCATGGCGGTGTATGTGTGTGAATGCATAGGTGCCTGCCTGGGGGGGTGTGTGTGTGTGAGAGAGAGAATGAATTGGTGCCTGCCTGGAGGATGGAGCGGGAGTGGTGTGAGAATGACTGGGAGCCTGCCTGGGTGTGTGTGTTTGTGTGTATGTGAGGGAGCCAGTGAGTGTGAGAGCATGAGTGTGTATGAGAAAATCCAGGGGAGTAAGAGTTTGTGTGTGTGTGGGGGGGGGGGGGGAGAGAGTGTTTTAATTGAAGATTTAGCCAATGAAATTCAGCAACAAAAAAGTCACTAAGCAGGTAAGGTAAAGAATTTTTTGTTTTTGCTTTATTAAAAAATCAGAACATATATTAAAATTATAACTTTTTGTTATTAATATTAGAGCTACAAATATCACAAAATTATGGATTTTTCTAGAAGTGACAGACCACCCGAGTTATGCTCGGTTTTTTTTAATGAATTTTGACACACTGAGAGCAAAAGGTTGGCCATCACTGCCTTAAGCGAACCTTTGATCATGCACCCTCCTCGCCCATTCAGTAGCAGCTTCAAGACAACGCAGCAGTGGCTCCAGCACTACGCCCCCTTCTTTGGCATTGGCTCTGGCACAGCACTCCTCTGGGCCTTGTGCTGATGGGATTTTGCTGCCCCCAAAATTTTGGTGCTATAGGCGAGCAAATAGTTTGCCTAATGGAAGCAACTGGCCCTGGGTCCTATACACTTCATATATGGTAAAATCCATTGCAGCTAACTAGAGACATATTGGGTCTGATTTTCAAATCCCAGGGGGCACAGAACAGAAGAAACTCTTTGATAAACCATTCTTCTTCCATAAAATAATTTGTACAATATCAAAGAAACTAAATCCAAATTAAATTGTATCTTCACTCATTTTTGGCCCTCGGTTTTGTTATGCATGTCATTAATTGTGATTGAAGCCTCTCTATTTTTTTTGGTTTGCCAGTCTTTTCCTGTCCTTTTGGGCTTCCAGCTCATTTGGAACTTTCCTCTGTTGACTAAAGTGCCAGAAGCCTTCATTTGCAGGTGTCCTGAGTTATTTCCCCCTCCCAACTCATCTGATTCATTGCAGTGAAAGCCCTTGACCAGGGACCACAAAATTGCAGGGTAACATGGACTCTGTCTGGTCACTAGGTGTCACCATTGAGCAATGGTACCTCAGCATTCCCTGCCAGCCAGAGGAGCAGAAGCCTGGACTGGGAAGTGAACAAAAGTCTTCCTCATACCAATGCATAGCAGCTGCCACTGAGCCATTGTGCCAGCCCATGACTGAAGCCTCTTGCCCTCTTTTGCTTTTCATCAGAAGCACTAGATGCCAAATTGGGGTGTATGCATTAAAGTTTAGTGTGCATGCTAAGGTGGTTTAGTGTGCACAAAAATTAATCTGCTATACACCAAGGCCGTAGCATGCAGGCAAAATGAATCCCCCTGAAGTTAGTGGCTATAGGCTATTAGTGCATAACCACATTTAAATGAAGAAATATTATGCGCTAATTAGGCTTTAGCACAGGTTTAATGTGATATGCTCTTTTCCACCCTCTACTTCTTTCATACCTCCTGAAGCCTAAAATTTAACATCACCTGAGAAGGTTTTACATGTTTAGCGTGCATGCTGAGTGTTAAAATCCCTTGTGCTAATTGGCCCTTTTACTTTGAGTAGGTTAGTACAGGTGATTTCGAGAGGTAATTTGTGTACATGCCATACTTCTTTGAGTTAATATACACTGCCATGTTATTGAGGCTATTTGTTTTTTGCATGTATTTATTTATTTATGAACTTTTAATATACCGACATTCGAAGAGCACATCATGCCGGTTTACAATTAACTCAAAGGAGAGGAAAATTACACTGAACGAGGAGCGGGGAGAGTGGAGCAGGCAAGAAAAGGGGAAGAAGGATGGGACGGGAGCGAGAAAGACTAAGGGAGAGATAAATGAACGAAATAAGAGGATAGAGTGGAGAGGAACCAAAATAACTAAAATAACTTACTAAAGTTACATCATGGGAGGAGCACATAATAATAGAACTGGATTAGCCGTATACATATATATAATGGATGGTGATTGAATTCTGCGAGGCAGAGGGGGGCACTGTCTAGGTTTGGTTTGCATCCGGGTAGGCCCTTTCAGTGGCATTTTAGCTTACACATTAACATTTTTAGAAAGTACACCCAAAACAATTTTTTGATATGACCTTTAATGTATTGGCCTCATTGTAGCTTTCCCAGTGAATGCATAACTGCCTGTTCAGATATTAGGATATTCACTCAAAACCCCACACTTTAGAGTTCTGGTGTTAAGATCTCTGATAATATAAAGTAACTCTATAGTGAAAGGGATTTTTTGAAGGGTGGGGTCTGTTTAAGGTGGCAACTCATGAACACAAATCTGTTCATTAAGGGCCTGATATTACGTACCATTTAGCCAGATAACTTCCAACTCATTCAGCTAAGTGGTGGCGTCTGAATATCTAGCTGCGTTCAGCATCTGCCACTTAGCTGTCCTGGTTGGGAAAGAATAAACAAAGAATATAGCTCCTAAAATGAAAGGTTAAGCTTTCTTTATGAAGACAAAAAAGGTTTAATCCAGTATAACTCTGAAAAGTACTAAAGGTCAGATTCCTGCAAGAATAACATTCATTTATAGTGTTACCAGCCAAATCTCAGTTCTGCTTTAGACAACGTTCTCATTGTGTCCCTCACCTTTTCGGTTTCTGTCAGCTTATGCCTGTCTTCTTGCAGCAGTGCCCGATGTTTAAGCAGTTTACCATAGCTCGTATTTGTCTGATTCTGGTACTGCAATAATTTTAGAATATTTAATAATGTAGCACATTTTTCACTTGTTGCAATAGGCTTGCTAACATTTAACCTCAAACCAGGTAAGATAAGAACTCAAGGTCCTTGTAATATAGAGATGCATGGCAAGAACAATATTCTTCATATTCTTCACAGCCTTTCCCCTCATAGTTTCCTGTATCAAGCAGACCATCAGTTTTGTGATCCTTTCTGTAATCATCTTTTTGTTATAGGAAAACATTTCCATGCACAGCAACCTTTGAAAGGCAAAATGAGCAGACTAGATGGGCCTTATGGTCATTAGCAGCCATCATATTATGTCCGTGTTTCTGTATCCCTTTTCAGAGAATAAGGGTAATATCTTAATCTTTAATTGAAAAACTCTACAGTAAGGATATTTTTTTGTGGGGAAAATCCTAACAGGTAATTTTAAGATTTATTACTATGCATGCTAGATCCATGATAGATCTCCCCTTTCTGCATTTCTAGAGTCATGCACTGATTTGAGAGTACATTTTCTGTGCAAGAAAGACAAAAGATCATACTAAACTCAGCACCCACCTTTTTTAACTCAGCAAGCTCTTTATTAATTTGCCACTGAAGGTCTCTTTCCTTCATATTTGCTTCTGATATTGTTTTTCGCATCTGAAAAGAAAATAAACAGATTTAGGGGATTCCTTCCCCCCTTTCATTTTAGTAGATTACAAAATCTATAGAATCTATATTTATTGATCAGCAATAAACAGCTCTCATATAAACTGTCTAAAATGCTTCTTGTGAACAAATTCAGATGATTTAAGCATGTAAGCATGCACATGCAAGTACTGTATAAACTTCTATGAACTACTCATTTACTATTTGGGCTGTAGTAATCCAAGGTAGCAGTATGTGATATGGGATGAGATACTGATGGACACCAATCAGGAGCGAGATCTTTGGGTGATCATTTCAGATGATCTCTAGGCTGTAAAACAGTGTGACAAACCAGTGGTCAGAGGCAGAAGAATGCTGGGGTGTGTAGAGACAGATATAACCAGAGGAAAAAAGGAAGTGATTATGTCTCTGTACAGGTCATGGTGAGACCTCATCTGGAGTATTGTGTCCATTTCTAAAGGCCATACCTCAAAAGATATATAGAGTATGGGCTGGGCAGTCCAGAGAACTGCTACCAAAATAGCTTAAAAGTATAAATAATGCACAAGAAGCAAGCAATGTGTTCAGTAGAAATAAAGTTCTAGATTAAGAGGTCATAATATGAGGCCTACAAGGGTTAAATTCAGAAGCAGCATTACAAAATATTTCTTCACAGGAAAGCTGATTGATGCTTGGAACAGACTCCCAGTGGAGGTGGTGGGGGTTAAAAACAATAAGAGAATTCAAGACAGCATTAGATAAGTGCAGAATAATTCTTAGCTGCAAAGAAGTGATCGGAAAGCTGAAAATCTTCTGAGGTCTAGAGTACTGAAGCAGGAACATTGGGCAGTCTGTTGATAGGGCCGATGGTGCTTATTTTATGTTTCTATTGACACCAACCCACACATTCTTTCTCTTGCTTGGCAGACTGGATGGATGTTTTGGGGGTTTATTATATTACTATGTTATTTTATTTTTTTTTGCATATTTCCCTCTGAACTAGATGTCTCTATATTATTAGTAGAATCGTATGGACTTGACATAAAGAGGATTAAATTGGTCCAAGACTGAAACATGTCAACAACAGTAGCTCCTACTGTCAAAGCTTCAACTCTGGTTACTGTCCATTCGTATTCTTTCATATAAATGTATAATTCAATTATCTTTAAAAAGTACAAAAACATTTAGTTAAAGTGAGAAAACATCTCACATTCACTCACCTCGTGCTTGGATTAGAAAGGACTGGGCATTCTGACTGCAAACTCTTAAGGAGTTTCCTTAGGAAATTTGAAAATCAATAGGGGAACGGATTTGTATGGCTGTCTAGGGAGACCTTGAGCTAGGAAAGAAGCACATTAAACAATTAGTAGCTGGGATGCTGATTTAGGGATTGGGCGTTTTCAGAACACCCCGCTTTGTCTATATTTTTATCAAGGATTCCTGAGCAGTGTGTTTTATCAGTGGGTTTGTGTCAGTCACCCCTGAGCATTCAGTCTTGGTGAAAGCTCAGGCAGGAAATAGACAGAATATGTCCAGATACTCACCTGGGCAGTGTTCTCTTTTCTCAGTTTTGTTAACTGCTCTTGCAAATGGTGAATATGCTTGTCTTGTTTTCTCCACAAATATCCACATGAGTGCATGTCCCTGAATATGCTTTTCTCTGCTTTTTGTGCACTTGATACCACTTTCTGAAAAGGAAAGATTTATGTTTCAAATTATACATTTTCAGAAACCTTACAAAAATGTCACACCTGTCCTGGGAAGTATATTGTGGTTAACGATGAGTATAGAAAGTTCTGGGAGATCTATATAGAACCACCTGACTAAATCAGCTGCACAGTAAATATATTTTACACATAAGTTCTTTTTCATGGCGGATGAATGCACTTGTTAGGTCCTCCAGTGAACTCAAGCAGCCTTTCTCTTCCAATAATACACAGCACATTATGGTTGTGTTTCCCAAAATAAAACCATCTTTTTACTGAAGAAAAATAAAACGGAAAATAGTTACAGATGCCAGTTCAATTACTTTCCTCCATTCTGACAGGCACAGGGCAGGGTGAGATTACAATTGATAAACAGGCAAAACTTATTCAGTATCTCATATCACTCAAACACAGAAATATTATAATAATTGTTCATAGAAAAGATGTTGTTGTTTTTTTTTCTCCACTGCAGGAGACCATGGATGTCAGAAATGTATTGCTTGCTCTTTGTTTATAAGCTGCAATAGAAACCATGTTTTTTCCGAAGGTTCTTTCTTTAACATACATTTATTGGAACTATCTGGACTTAGGACTAGCTACTAGCTAGGAATCCTTATGCCACTGAATCCCAAGCTCCTGATTTGTTTTCCAAGATCTCTCCACTAGAGCACTGCTCAGCATTCTTTCTCCTTTACAGACTCCACCCTAAACTCTTCATCCTCTCTCCATGACTGTGGCCTCAGGACTTGAAGAGCTGTTAAGACTTTTAAGACTGTTAAAAACATGGCTATTCAGACAAGCATTTTATTAAGTCCGCAGAAGTTCCCCAGGTGATTAGTTTTAATGTTCCTGCAAATTTTTTATTTTTAGCGTGTCTCACGGAAATCTTGTGATTGTTGCTATGTACATCGCCCAGAATAGGGGTGATTAAGAAATTCAAATAAAGATAAAGATAAGAGCTACTCCAAAGAGCTCCTTCTCCACCAAGGACAAACCTATGAACTCCAACTTTCCTATGACTGCTCTGCCCCCTACTGGTAGAACTCAGCCATAACACCTTCCCCTCTACCTAGAGAACGTTCTCTGTGCTAGAGAATTCCTTTTACCTTTTTCCCAGGTTTATTCTCCACAGTAGGGTCAAATGGCTCCTTCATAAATTCTATATAGAAAAAACAAACATTTATATTTATTTAAATATATCTTACCTGAAAATGTGAAATGCTCTTCTCAAGTGCCTGTTTTCTTTCTTCCTTTTGTGCTGAGAAACCTATTTCAAATGGAGACGTTTCAGCACGTTCCTTTGCCACATATTGTAAGTGAGCTACTTTTTCTGTACTTGAGGTCTGGTAATGAAGAATTTTAAGATTATTAAGTAGGGCTTCAATTTTTAGGTGTTTATAAATTGTAAATGCAGATGTCTATTTTTCAGCTAATTAGGGGCTCTCAGAGAGTATAAAAAAACTGGTGCTTATTGGTGTTTTTGCAGTGCAGGTATTATTGATGGGTTCCTTTTCTGGCTGAATCAAATCCTTACATTTCCTTAACAAAACAATATGGGCCAGATCTTAAAATCTACGCATGGGCGTAGATTTGTTTGCGCAACCCGGCTCGAACAAATTTACGCCCCATTTTATAACATGCGCGCGGTACCGCGCGCATGTTATAAAATCCAGGCTTGGCGCACACAAGGTGGTGCACACATGTGCACCTTGCACGCGCCGAGCCCAAGGGGAGCCCTGATGGCTTCCCCCTGATGGCCTTGGAGGGAACTATTTTCCCCCCCCCCCCCCACCTTCCCCTCCTTTCCCCTATCTAACCCACCCCCATCCCTAACTAAATCCCTCCCTACCTTTACTCCAAAAGTTACGCCTGCCCAAAGCAGGCGTAACTTGCGCGCGCCGGCAGGCTGCTGGTGCGCCATGCCCCGGCACAGGCCTCTGTGCCGGAGCACTCAACACCGCCCCTGGACCGCCCCCGGACACCCGCCACACCCCCGGCCACACCCCGGCCACACCCTGAGCCAACACCCACGCCCCCGGACCGCCCCTTTTTGCGAGCCCCGGGTCATGCGCGCGCCGCCAAGCCTATGCAAAATAGGTTCGGCGTGCGCAGGGGCAGATTTTCTTGGGTTACGCGCATAGCCTTTGAAAATCTGCCCCATGCACATTCCCTCCAGTAACCAGCACCAGGAGTCACATCTCCCAGCCATGTCCACATATTCCCCCCCCCCCACCCCCACCATTTAGTATTCTTCCCCATTCCACCAGAGCCCCAACCTCAACTCCAGTCCCAGGCCTCTTCCTCCAAATAACCTCAGCCCAGAACTCTCTTTCTCCCTACCCCCATCCTTACCACTTTCAAAATCTTCACCCCCTGCTCAACAGAGAAATTGCAGCTCTGCAAATGTAAAACTCAGATGGCAGAACAAATGTTTCCTTAGGTGCAAAATTTCCAACTGCAAATTTATTTGGCCATAAATTTTGTTTCTCTTGTACATACGACCCAAAAGGACCAGACCTGGTACTTTACTAAACATTTTTCCAATAGACACATCATGGGAGAAAAGCCTTAGTAAATCAGCCCTTAGATTGTAATATCTCTTTGGAGATAGGAAAATGCCTGCAACACCCGAATGTTATCCATGTTGAAATGTCATAAAAGGTGGGAATATAAATAAAAAATTGTTATTTTTGTTATTATTATCAGCTATAAATGTCAGAATGTATATGGGGCACAAGCTTGTGAGATCTTTGGCAAAGTTCACAGATATTTTACACTCTGTCTTGTGTAGCCAGTCTTTATAACAGACTGGCTGGCAGCCAGGAAGTTTTTATAAAGAGGATTTATTGTAGTAGAATTTCATTTCAGTAAAGCATTAAACAAAAAGTTGGAGATTAACTTTTTGTTTGGTGTATCAAAGATGTGTTGTAAGTAGTATAGGGGATCATATGAATCTTGCATTGGGCAAGTCACACACTACAGTGTCAGGTCTGTATTATCAGGTACCAATGCAATATATGGACAATGTCTGGCAATGGAAGCGTGTGTCACATAGGCCTTCTGGGATGGCTGCTTAGCAAACTGCAAATTATTCAGACAACTTTGGTTTGTATTCAGAAGATAGGCCTCATTGGAATCAGAATTCTCACTACTGATTCCTGCATCACAAGACTGTACAACAAGTGTGGGAAAGGAAGAAGTAAATAGCAGATGCACAGGCTTTGTGGTGAGAGAGTTAATTACAAGAAAAAGCCAGTTTTCTCTCACTGGGCCATGTTTTTGGAAATCGCATGCAATCTCTCAAAATATGCTTTCAGATGTGCAGATAAAAAGAGTATAATTAACAGAGGCATGGGAGAGGGACAGATAGAAAGAGAATCCCAAACCTTCAGTCACCCTCCTAATGTTAGAACATTACTGCAACTATTGTCTCTGCTATATCTGTGTATTATCTTTGCTGCAGTGCTTTCTGGAGCATAACATAGCATTGGTAATAAAACACTGCTTATCCTAGAATATACCACTGCGCTGACTCAAGGTGTGAGTATAGTATGACGTGCTTTGTGCAGCAGATTCTGTCATGTAGGGAGCCTGCAGTATACTGGCTTCATTTGTGTTTCAGGGCAGTGGCCACAGAGAGAGAGAGAGAGAATTTCAGGGCAGCAGATATTGTCTTACCACATCCACAGAGTGGGCATGCAACACTTTTCCTCCAGGAATTTGTCCAAACCTCTTTTAAACCCATCTTTGCTGGTTGCCTTAACCACATTCTTTGGCAACAGATTTCATAGCTTGATTGTGCGTTGAGTGAAAATGTATTTTCTATGAATTCTTTTAAATCTGCAGGTTGTTAGTTTCATGGCGTATCCCCTTGTTTTATTAGCATTGAAAATATAAATAACGATCCTTTATTTACCCATTCCATACCACTCATGATTTATAAACTTCTATTATATCTCCTCTCAAAAATGTTTTTTCCATACTAAAGAGCCCTAACCTGTATAGCCTTTCCTCATAAGAGAGTTGTTCTAGCCCCTATATCATTTTTCTTGCCCTTCTCTGCTCTTTTTCTGATTCTGCTATTTCTGCTTTGAGATGGACTAACCAGAACTATGCACAATACTCAAGTTTCAGTTGCACCCTGGATCAGTACTGACGCAATGATATTTTCTGTTTTATTCTCCATTCTTTTTCAAGTCAATCATAACATTCTATTGCTTTTTTGACCACCACTGCAAATTGAGCTGAAGACTACAATGTATTGTCCAGAAGAGCTCCAAGGTACATTTCAGGGGTGTTGGCTCCTAATACAGAACCTAGCATTAAGTAGTAAGTACCATGGTTGGGATTATTTTCTCTAAGTGCATCACTATGCACTTTTTCACATAAAATTTAATCTACCATTCAGAAGTTAAGTTTCCTAGTCTTGCAAAGTTCCTTCTGCAGTTTCTTACAATCTGCACAATTTGCAGATTTCACACAATTATTCAACAACTTTGAATAATTGTGTGTACTCTGCAAATCTGATCACCTCACTTGTTCCCTTTTCCAGATCATTTATGAATATGTTAAACCGCACAGGTCCCAGTATAGATCCCTATAGTACTCCACTAATTATCTTTCTCCATTTGGAAAACTGAATATTTTGCCTTATCCTCTGTTTCCTGTCTTTTAACCAGTCACCAATCCACATCCCATCAATTTTTAATTTCCTGAGGAATCTCTCATGAGAACTGTCAAATGCCTTCTGAAAAATCCAAATGTGTTATATTAACTGGCTCATCTTAATGTACATGTTTATTACAGCTTCAAAAAAATCTAATAGATTTGTAAAGTAAGACTTCCCTTTGTTAAAATCATATTGACTCTTCCCCATTAAGCTATGTTTGTTTATCTATATGGTCAGCAATCCTAGATTATATAGGGAGAACTAAGGAGTAGTATAGGAAAAAACTCCAGGGAGTGGAGTTCTCCATAGATGTGTGGTCTAGGGCACTTTCTCAGCAACTGAAGGACTTAGCTTAATGCTGGCTCAAGCCTGCAGCCAAACCCAGCTCATGGAGTGACCGACACAATGGTGTTAGTTCTTAGCCAATGTACCCTGTAGGATCAGAGTCGGGTCATACAGCAAGGGGAAAGCAACTCACAGAACATTACCTAGATGCCAAGGGCAGTGAGAGGGCTGGTTGGCTCTAAGGCAGAGACAGGGACTGAGAAAAAAGTCATGACGAGGTAAATGCTTTTTAAATGAGAGATGCCACAGAATGACAGAAGGGAATTAACAAATAAAGATGTGAATCGTGTCCTCGATCGTCTTAACGATCGATTTCGGCTGGGAGGGGGAGGGAATCGTATTGTTGCCGTTTGGGTGTGTAAACTATCGTGAAAAATCGTTAAAATCGTGAGCCGGCACACTAAACCCCCCTAAAACCCACCCCGACCCTTTAAATTAAATCCCCCACCCTCCCGAACCCCCCCCCCCAATGCTTTAAATTACCTGGGGATACGGCGGTGGTCCAGAACGGCGGCGGTCCGGAACGGCCCCCTCAATAGAATCGTGTTGTCTTCAGCCGGCGCCATTTTTCAAAATGGCCGCCACAAAATGGCGGCGGCCATAGACAAAAACGATTCGACGGAGGAGGTCGTTCCGGACCCCCGCTGGACTTTTGGCAAGTCTTGTGGGGGTCAGGAGGCCCCCCCAAGCTGGCCAAAAGTTTCCTGGGAGTCCAGCGGGGTTCCGGGAGCGATTTCTTGCCGCGAATCGTTTTCGTACGGAAAATGGCACCGGCAGGAGATCGAGTGCAGGAGGTCGTTCAGCGGCGGTCCGGAACCCCCGCTGAACGACCTCCTGCAGTCGATCTCCTGCCGGCACCATTTTCCGTACGAAAACGATTCGCGGCAAGAAATCGCTCCCGGAACCCCGCTGGACTCCCAGGAAACCTTTGGCCAGCTTGGGGGGGCCTCCTGACCCCCACAAGACTTGCTAAAAGTCCAGCGGGGGTCCGGAACGACCTCCTCTGTCGAATCGTTTTTGTCTATGGCCGCCGCCATTTTGCGGCGGCCATTTTGAAAAATGGCGCCGGCTGAAGACAACACGATTCTATTGAGGGGGCCGTTCCGGACCGCCGCCGTTCTGGACCACCGCCGGATCCCCAGGTAATTTAAAGCATTGGGGGGGGGGTTCGGGAGGGTGGGGGATTTAATTTAAAGGGTCGGGGGTGGGTTTTAGGGGGTTTTAGTGTGCCGGTTTTCCTGCCCTCCCCCTTCCCCCGATTTACGATTTTTTAACGATAAATCGGGGGAATTGGTATTGTATCGTGGCCCTAACGATTTTTTGACGATTTAAAATATATCGGACGATATTTTAAATCGTCAAAAAACGATTCACATCCCTATTAACAAAAGGCTGGACAGAAGACATGGGACAAGCATCAAATCCTAAGGGGTAGAAACCCTTGAAGTGAGCAGTATAGATGAATTTCCTGTGGAGATGTGGAGCAAACAAAACTGCCAGTACATAGACAGCAGCTTCAGTAAGATCTACCTGGGGGAAGTCCATATCAAAGGAAGGAAGCAATCACACCCTTGACCACCACAGTCCTAGTAGGAGAGGTAAAGATTATGTCCTAGTGGACACTGGAAACAATTATACAATCATTAAGACTAGGTTTGATATCTGTACTAAGGAGGATAAGGAGAACCCCATTCTTATGAGGCATGGAGAAGCAGCCTAGTAGTTAGAGCAGTGGGTTGAGAGCCAGGGAGGCCAAGGTTCAAATCCCACTGCTGCTCCTTGTGACCTTGGGTAAGTCACTTCACCCTCCATTGCCTCCGGTACCAACTTAGATTGTGAGCACTCTGGGGACAGGGAAAATAACTACACACACACCTTGTGCTACAATGAAAAAGCGTAAGCTAAATACAATAAATAAATGAAGTGCCAAAAAGGAAGCAAATGATCAGGAAGCAGAGAGAGAAACAAACATGACACTGTGGTTGGAACAGTATGCAAATTGTTCATTAGTGAGTTAGCATCACCCATGAGGACTTCATGCCCAGAGATAAAGCACCAATGGATTTTTGATCCTAAGGATCTGAGAAGTACATTTGGATGCATCAAAGGGAACACCATACCTTACCTCAAATTTCTCTGCTCCCCTTCCTCCCTTCTCTATCATCTTTCTAGTTCCCCACCAATATCTTGATTTAGTATTCATGCTTTCCTCTCATTTAACAATTATTCAATTATATTCACATATCTCTCCCTTTACCTTTCTTTCATGCTTCATTTCCTTCTCTTTCTCTTTCTCCCCCATTCTTCTTTCTGTCCTGTCCCCTATATTTTTCTTCATATCACCTGCCTATCCTCCCTCAGTTCCGCTCCTCTGCTTCCTCAGCTCCCATTCTTTGGGTTCCTTTTCTCCTCTTCTTCACATATCTTTCCATCTCCCACACCCTTAAATCCATCTCCCATTCCCCTTAAATTAATTTCTCTTTCCCACACTTCCTCTCCCTCCAGGTATTATCTGCCCCCCCCCCCCCCCCACAATCTCTCTCCTCACCCAAGCCACACTGCCTCACTCGTGACCAGCATTTCTCCTGTCCTGGATCAAGGGCTACTTAACCACTTATGGGGCTAAGGACAAACTCTTGTGGATGGGCTGGTTTTATTTAAGAACATAAGATTTGCCATACTGGGTCAGACCAAAGGTCCATTGAGCCCAGTATCCTGTTTCCAACAGTGGCCAGTCCAGGTCACAAGTATCTGGCAGGATCCTAAAAAGTTGATATACTCCATGCTGTTTATCCCAGGGCTAAGCAGTGGATTTCCCAATTCCATATCTCTTTAGCCTTTCTTCATAGGAGAATCATTCCATCCCCTTTATCATTTTGGTTACTATTCTCTGTACCTTTTCTTTGTAATTTACACTTTATTAATTTTAGAATGCATGACAATACATTTGCCATAATACAATTCGGATGTCTAATTCACAATAATACTAACAACAAAATGAGCTATTTATAAAAAGAAAATTAGGGAAACAATATTTCATTTAACAATTAGGCAATTATATTTAAACCATATATTATCCCTCATTTAGGCATCCTATAACAATGAAATAAGCAAGAGTCAAATTCTGGTTTGAGCTTACACCAAGAAATTTATAATTAAATAAAAGAAAAACTGGAATACTTTTTACCCTGTTATTACTTTTGCGAATAACCTATTCCCTTAATTGGCTGCCATATCCCCAATCAAATTCTTTGCCTCCAAAAACTTTTTCAAATCTATGGGTTCATAATAGATGTAATTTATGTTATTCAATTTTAATAATCTGATATATAACCCCCAGTGAATTTTAATTTGTTACCAAGTGTCAAAAATGATTCTTTGCTCACAATCGAGTCTTCATTTAAATGTTGGTTTGAAAGGAGAACTGCAATGTGTCATGAAACACTTGCACGTTACCCTATAATTCAACAACAAAATTTTGAAAAGGTAGAGGAAGGGTTTCATATATAGGTTTCTCAGCCCGACATAAGGTCTGTTAGATTTTCAAGTATAATCATCAACCAATCCTCCTCCACCTATGGGTTTTTTTCAAATTCTGTGCAAACCCTAGTGAAAACTGCAACACAATTTTTTTATCCCTTAAAACCAATTTTTTAAAAATTATTTATAAAGTTTCAATGCCTCCTTCAATGTAATTTCAAAATCCCGACTTATCTGAAGATGTTAATCCACCCGACGTAGCTACGTTTCTGGTTAACACCGGAACCTTTCTTCAGGGGATGTGTTCTTTTTAGAGCAGTCGGTATACCACATTAACTGAAAATCATCTGTCAAGGCAAAAGTTTTCCAGACGCCATGAAGCGCTCTTGCTCTCTGCAAACCTCTTACCAACGATCCAAGCTTTTTAAGCTAGAGGCACAGATGGTGTGATTACCAATCACAACTCACATCGCTGCGACGTCATCGCGTATTCATTCAAACTAAAGAGCCCCAATCAAGAGCCTCATTCATTCCCTGAGGGGCTTGCGTGTTCAAGGTAAAGATCCAAAATGCTTCACGTTTGTTCAACAAACCTTCCCGGTTCCCTCCTCTCGACGTGATGGGTATGTGGTCTATAACTGTCCACTTCAAAGTACTGTACGAGTGTCCATGCTGTTCACAATGTGCAACAATTGGAGCAGATAAAGTGGACGTATTTAATTTTGATTTATGTTCATTCAGCCTCACTCTTACTTTGCGGGTAGTCCTGCCAATATATAAACCTGGGCATGGGCAAATGATTGCATAAACCACGTAGTCTGAATTGCATGTTGTATTATGTTTGCGTTGTATCAAGTATCCTGTCACCGGTTCTTGCCAACTTGAACCTTCAATGCAGTTTATACAATGAGCACATTGACCGCACTTATGATGTCCTGTAACTGGAACCTGAACTTTTGTGGCAACTTGAGCATGTACCAGCTTATCTCTGATGTTGGCGCCACGCGTAGTGACAATGAGCGGTGTCTCTTTAAAGATCTCATGGAGTGCTAATACATGCCAATGGCGTCGTATCGATTATGAAATTATATTTGTAGCCACTGACTGTTTTAAGACACAAACAAGTTGTGGACAATCTTTTGATGGTTTATACTGTAATAGACTTTGTCTATCAGAGTATTTCGCCCTTTTATAGGCTTTTCTGATTGCTGATCTTGGATACCCCCGTTCGAGGAATCGATCGCGTAAAATTGCTGCTTGAATTTCAAAATCGCTTGTGGTGGAACAGATACGCTTTGCGCGAAAAAACTGACTAGCAGGTAACCCGCATTTGAAAGAGTGAGGGTGATGACTGTGAAATTTTAATAAATTATTTTTATCCGTGGTCCTAAATGTATGTTCTTCCAGGATAATAGAAACATCCAAAAAAGATATCTGTGATTCTGAATATTGTATGGTAAATTTCAAATGAGGATCCTGACTGTTAATCCAATCATGAAAACTAAGCACTTTGAGCAATATAATTGAGTCTTCATCGGGACTAACAGATAAAGAAAAAAGGTTTTTAATAGTCGATCATCCGCGTATGCCTGTTATATATTCTTTACCAAAAATTCATAAACATTTAACTAAGCCTCCCATACGTCCCATTGTGTCGCTCAATGATTCTGTTTTAGAAGCTCCTGCCATATTATTGGACAAAATATTGCAACCTTATGTTATACAAGCAAAATCCTATGTGAAGGATACCATACATTTGTTGCAAAAACTTCAATCAGTCCAATTAGATACATCTTTAAATTATATGTTGGTGACTTTGGACATTGTTGCGCTCTATACCAACATCCCGCAGACGCAAGCATTTGAAATAATCAATCAATGTCTTATGCACAGAGTGAACCATCAACGCATTTCTACTGGCGTGATTTTACAATTATTGGAGACAGTTTTGTATCATAATTATTTCATGTTTAATACAGAAATTTTTTGGCAAATTCATGGAATCCCTATGGGATCACCTTTAGCTCCTACTACCGCCAATATTTATGTTATGCAGTTTGAGGAGGATGTTGTGTATAAAGCTGAGTGGTGGCAATACATCACCTTATGGGTTCGTTATATCGACGACATTCTGTTGGTATGGAGTGGTACTCAACAGCAATTGCTTAGTTTTCATGATTGGATTAACAGTCAGGATCCTCATTTGAAATTTACCATACAATATTCAGAATCACAGATATCTTTTTTGGATGTTTCTATTATCCTGGAAGAACATACATTTAGGACCACTATGTACCGTAAACCTACGGATAAAAATAATTTATTAAAATTTCACAGTCATCACCCTCACTCTTTCAAATGCGGGTTACCTGCTAGTCAGTTTTTTCGCGCAAAGCGTATCTGTTCCACCACAAGCGATTTTGAAATTCAAGCAGCAATTTTACGCGATCGATTCCTCGAACGGGGGTATCCGAGATCAGCAATCAGAAAAGCCTATAAAGGGCGAAATACTCTGATAGACAAAGTCTATTACAGTATAAACCATCAAAAGATTGTCCACAACTTGTTTGTGTCTTAAAACAGTCAGTGGCTACAAATATAATTTCATCATCGATACGACGCCATTGGCATGTATTAGCACTCCATGAGATCTTTAAAGAGACACCGCTCATTGTCACTACTCGTGGCGCCAACATCAGAGATAAGCTGGTACATGCTCAAGTTGCCACAAAAGTTCAGGTTCCAGTTACAGGACATCATAAGTGCGGTCAACGTGCTCATTGTATAAACTGCATTGAAGGTTCAAGTTGGCAAGAACCGGTGACAGGATACTTGATACAACGCAAACATAATACAACATGCAATTCAGACTACGTGGTTTATGCAATCATTTGCCCATGCCCAGGTTTATATATTGGCAGGACTACCCGCAAAGTAAGAGTGAGGCTGAATGAACATAAATCAAAATTAAATACGTCCACTTTATCTGCTCCAATTGTTGCACATTGTGAACAGCATGGACACTCGTACAGTACTTTGAAGTGGACAGTTATAGACCACATACCCATCACGTCGAGAGGAGGGAACCGGGAAGGTTTGTTGAACAAACATGAAGCATTTTGGATCTTTACCTTGAACACGCAAGCCCCTCAGGAATGAATGAGGCTCTTGATTGGGGCTCTTTAGTTTGAATGAATACGCGATGACGTCGCAGCAATGTGAGTTGTGATTGGTAATCACACCATCTGTGCCTCTAGCTTAAAAAGCTTGGATCGTTGGTAAGAGGTTTGCAGAGAGCAAGAGCACTTCATGGCGTCTGGAAAACTTTTGCCTTGACAAATGATTTTCAGTTAATGTGGTATACCGACTGCTCTAAAAAGAACACATCCCCTGAAGAAAGGTTCCGGTGTGAACCAGAAACGTAGCTACGTCGGGTGGATTAACATCTTCAGATAAGTCGGGATTTTGAAATTACATTGAAGGAGGCATTGAAACTTTATAAATAATATTTAAAAAATTGGTTTTAAGGGATAAAAAAATTGTGTTGCAGTTTTCACTAAGGTTTGCACAGAATTTGAAAAAAACCCATAGGTGGAGGAGGATTGGTTGATGATTATACTTGAAAATCTAACAGACCTTATGTCGGGCTGAGAAACCTATATATGAAACCCTTCCTCTACCTTTTCAAAATTTTGTTGTTGAATTATAGGGTAACGTGCAAGTGTTTCATGACACATTGCAGTTCTCCTTTCAAACCAACATTTAAATGAAGACTCGATTGTGAGCAAAGAATCATTTTTGACACTTGGTAACAAATTAAAATTCACTGGGTGTTTGTTTATATATCAGATTGTCATTTTGTTAAATACCCCGGAAGATTTGGGTGCTGTTTTGAAGTTTGGTATTCAATTTTAATATGCATTTACTTGGATAGCGAATGGTCATTTGTGCTCCGACTTGATCCACCAAAGATTTCAAAGCTAAAAATTCCTTCCTTCTTTTTTGAGTTACTCTAGTAACATCAGGGAAGATCCAGATTTGTTGATTGTAATACTTAACAGTCTGGTTCCTCAGAAATAATTTCAAAACCATATCTCTATCAGAAGGAAAAATGAATTTAACCAGAACTGTTCCTCTCCTTTCAACTGTTTCTTCACTAGATAATTCAAGCAACTCCGTCACATTAAGAGGCTCTTGCTGTTCTTCCTCTTTTTCTTTAGATTTTCTCTCATTTAGGAAGTATATTTTTGCCAAAGGTGGTGTAGATTCTGTTGGTATCTTTAACACTTTATTCATATGTTGTTTGAATTGTTCATGAGTTGAGATGCATCTAATTAAAGGGAAATTAATCACCCTTAGATTCAAGTATCTTAACTCATTTCAATTCTTTCCATCTTTTTCTGCTGGGCAAATTCCCCTTGTATTAATCCGCTCTGTATTTTCTGATCCAGATCTGATCCAGATCTTTCATTTGTGTCTTTTGGGACTCAGTCTGTTGTTCCATTTTCGACATCCTGCTATTCACATCTATAAGAACATTAGTCAAGGTAGATATAGATTTTTCTAAAGTCATTATAGCTGTCCAAACGTTATCAAGAGTAATTACTGCAGGCTTATCGATTTTGTTGGGTAGAGAGGTAGCCAAGTCTGGGACTCCGACACTTACCAGATCTTTACTTGTGTCGGAGATTGCTCCTTCTCCTTGCTTGGTGGGTCCCACTCCAGATCCTCCTTGTAGGACCCTTTCCCCAGATGTTACAAGGTTAAAGTCCACTGGTCTAGATGGGGATACCCCATCTCCATATGGAGGAGAGGGAGTATTCGGCGCTCCCGGGCTCAATGAGGTGACTGAGGCAGGTGATTCCACTACAAGCTCAGTAGTGGATAGCACAGTGCCTCCCACTCCGGGAGTATTACCAGGGTTTGTATTGAAGAAACTTTCAATTTTTGACTGGGAAGGGTTCACTGGAGAGGAAGTAATAATTGCCTCTCTCAGCTTCCCCTTCCATTTTGTGTGTGGCATTGTTACTGCCAACAAGCAATAAAAAAAGAAAAATTTGAAGGTTTCCTACTACCAGTTTTGACTAATTTGACTTCTGCGTGGAGGCTTTGGAGAAAGTATCATTCAACATCAAGAAATTTAAAATGTACAACTAATACTCACTGGTGCTGGAGGAGGCCTAGTTGATCTTCCCTAACCAGAATTCTGGCTAAGCGGCGCGCGCGGCTTGGGTGGCGCACTGGCGTCGGCTGCACGCCGCTAGAGGGTCGGGTTATGTAGGCCTACCTCCGACTCCTTCCCAATGACGTCAGACCCTGGAAGTTCCAGCGGCTCTGTTGGGGCAGGCTAGTATCCTCTGCCCCCGGTCTCGGCCACGCAGAAGATGTTGCTCAGTTGCTTGGTGTTTTCCTTCCTCCTCCACCTCGCCGGGCAGTCGCTAGAGGGTCGGGTTATGTAGGCCTACCTCCGACTCCTCCCCGATGATGTCAGACCCCGGAAGTTCCAGCGGCTCCGTCGGGGCAGGCTAGTATCCTCTGCCTCCGGTCTCGGCCACGCAGAAGATGTTGCTCAGTTGCCCGGTACCTTCCTTCCTCCTCCACCTCCCTCTGTACCTTTTCTAATTCTGCTATATCTTTTTTGAGATAAATTGAGCAGATTTGCACACAATATTCAAGATGTGGTTGCACCATGGATGATACAGAGGCATTATGATATTCTCTGTTTTATTCTCCTGCCCTTTCCTAATAATTCCTAGCATTCTATTTGCTGCCATACACACAGCAAAGGATTGCCACATATTATCCATGATGATGCCTACATCCTTTTCCTCAGTGGTGACTCCTAATGTGGAACCTTGCATTGTGAAGCTATAATTTGGGTTACTCTTCCCTATGTGCATCACTTTGCACTTGTCCACATTAAATGTCATGTGCCATTTGTATGCCCAGTCTCACAGTCTTGCAAGGTCCTCTTACAATTTTTCACAATCCTCTTGTAAATAACAACTTTGAATGATTTTGTGTCATCTGCACATTTGATCACACGATTTGTTTTCATTTCCAGGTCATTTATAAATATGTTAAAAGCAGTGGTGCCAAAACAGGTCTCTGGGGTACTCTACTAATTGACCTCTCTTCATTGAGAAAATTGACCATTTAACCCCACTCTCTTTTTTTTCTGATAAACAGTTACCAATCCACAATAGAACATTGCCTCCTATCCCATGACTTTTTAATTTTCTCAGAAATCTCTCATGAAAGACTCTGTCATATACTTTCTGGAAATTCAGATATTTATTTATTTATTTAATATCTTTTATATACCGACGAACGTTGGGAACATCTCATCGGTTTACAGGGAACAGAACTTAGCAACAGGCTTTACATTTGTCACATGATTATAATAGGAACAGTAGAAATAACAATAATAACAAAAACAATAACATACGAATAATATGGAAGTTATACAAGTAATAATTAACTAAGTGGGATACATGATAGTGGTTAGTCAGAAGAGGGGCAGGGAGATTCTGCTAGATATGATTGATATCAACATTTGTAGGAGGTATAAATTTGTATATACAATGGTTGTCGGGGAATATATACACGTTTGTGAGTAAAAATGTTCTTATTTACAGTATGTGATATGTGATATCACATACTGTAAATATCACATACTTATTTACAGTATGATATGTGATATCATTTGGCTCTCCTTTATCTACAACTTCAGATTGGTAAGGCAAGACGTCCCTTGGCTAAATCCATATTGGCTTTGTCCCATTAAACTATGACTATCTATATATTCATTAATTTTGCTCTTTCTGATAGTTTCCACCATTTTGTCTGGTACTGACATCTGGCTCACTGGTCTGCAGTTTCCCAGATCACACCTAATACCCTTTATTATAATTGGCATTCAGTTGGCAACCCTCCAATCTTCAGATATCATATATGATTCTAAAAATAGTTTACAAATTACTAATAATATTTTTTAAATGTCATTGTTAAGTTCTTTCAATAATCTGGGATATAGTTTATATAATCTGGTCCAGGTGATTTGCTATTCTTTCAGTTTGTCAGTTTGCCTTATTATATCTTCCAGGTACACTGAGATTTAGCAATATAAGAACATAGGAGGTTGCCACACTGGGTCAGACCAAGGGTCCATCTAGCCCAACATCCTGTTTCTAACAGTGGCAAATCCAGGATATAAGTACTTGTCAAGTAATAAACATTAAATACATTCCATGCTACTAATGCTGCTAATAAGCAGTGGTTATTCCCTGATTAATAGCAGTTTATGTACTTCTCCTCCAGGAACTTATCCAAAACTTTTTTAAACCCATCTAAGCTAACTGTTGCAATTCGGCCCGTGGCTGGAGCCACGAGCCGCCTCTTACCACTCGCTGTCCCAACCGGGCCACAGCCTGACTTCACGGCATGATAGGCCGCATCCCCGGACTTTCCTGGTGGCAGGAGCCGTGCTGGGGCCTTCCAACTTGGCCTGGAGGCCGCTGAAGCCGGAACCTGTCCGGCTGTGCCGCCCCCGGACCTCTCCTGGGCGGCTGAGGCCGCCAACGATGTTGGGGCCTGCCTTGAGGCCTCTTCCGTCTCTTCCTGCTCTCCTCTGCACAGCAGCAGCATGGGCGCTGTCCAAGGTCCTGCCCCTTTCCTCTTAGGGGCGGGCCCATGACTTCCGCCTAGATTTAAAGGGCCAGTACAGGTGTGGCCCTTATGGAGCTCCTCCCAGGGAGTTGCCTTGTCCGCCTACTTAAGGACTCTTCCCTCAGTCTGTCTTCACCTTAGCAAGGGTTCAGTCCTCCCTAGGACTTCTCTGTCTCGTTCTTGCCTGGCTTCCTTGCCTTCGTTTCCTGATGAAGAGATCTGCATTATCCTGATGTTCCGCTCCTGATGTCTCGGTCCTAATGCTCCAGGTCCGGTGGGATCCGTGCCTCAGGAGATTCCCTGCTTTTAATTCGAGCCTGCTAGCTTCAAGCTTTTACCTGTTCCTAGTTCTGACTCTGGAGGATCCTAGGAGTTTCCACTATCCTGTGCTATGAGACTTCTTGAGCTCACCCTGATCTCCTCGTGGTCCGCGACCAGCCATCCGGATGTGTAGGGCGCGAAGGGCAGTGTGGTCCGTGACCAGCCCCAAGTGCTGTGTAGGGCACCTGAGGGTCTTGCTCATTCCCGCCAGTGTCTTGTTCCTCGCCTGTCTCCAGTGTGGTCCGCGACCAGCCATGTGATGTGTAGGGCACCTGACGGACTCACTTTCCTCTCTACGTTCCAAGCTCCAAGACCTCACCCTCGTCTGTTCCAAGTTCCAAGACCTCATCTTGTCTGTTCCAAGTTCCAAGGTCTCGTCTGTTCCAAGTTCCAAGACCTCGTCTCGTCTGTCCCAAGTTCCAAAGTCTCGCCTCGTCTGTTCCAAGTTCCAAGGTCTTGCCTCATCTGTTCCAAGGCCTTCAGCTAACCTGACCTCTGTCCGGCCTGCCGCCTCTGCTGCTCCCTGCGGCAGGTCCGAAAGGGCTGGAATCAGTCAGAGGACTATTCAGAGACCACCATAGCGTTGGTGGTCTTTCTGGGGCATGCAGGTCCGGCGGAGGCTCCGTCCCTCCAGATTCCTTATGTCCACCCAGAGGGATAGTCTCACTGCAGGGGCACACATCTCGTTCCGTGCTGAGGAGCACCCCCTGGCGCTCCCGTCCACCGAGCGCAATACTAACTGCCTTAACCACATCCTCTAATGATGAATTCCAGAGCTTAATTGTGCGTTGAGTGAAAAAGAATTTTCTCTGATTTGTTTTAAATGTGTTACTTGAAACTTCATGGAGTGCTCCCTAGTTCTTCTATTACCTGAAAGGGTAAGCAACCAATTCACATTTATCTGTTCTAGTCTTCTCATGATTTTGTAGATCTCTATCATATTCCCCTTCAGCTGTCTCTTCTTCAAGCTGAACAGCCCCTAACTTTTTACTCTTTCCTCATAGGATAGCCATTCCATGCCCTTTATCATTTTGCTTGCCCTTTTCTGTACTTTCTCCAGTGCATCTATATCTTTCTTGAGATATGGTGACCAGAATTGAACACAGTACTCAAGGTGCGGTCTGAACATGGAACAACACAGAGGTATTATGACATTTTCTGTTTTATTCACCATTCTTTTCCTAATAATTCTAAACATTCTATTCTATTTGGTTTTTTGACCACCATAGCATACTGAGCCAATGATTACAATGTATGACACCTAGATCTTTTTCTTGAGTGGTAACTTCTAACATGAAATATAATTTCATGCAACTACAGCAAGGGTTATTTTTCCCTATATCCATCACCTTGCACTTGTCCACATTAAATTTCATCTGCCATTTGGTTGCCAAATCTTCCAGACTCGCAAGGTCCTCCTACAATTTATCCCTATCCACTTGTGATTTAACTATTCTAAATAATTTTGTATCATCTGCAAATTTCACCATGTCATTCATCTTTCCCCTTTCCAGGTCATTTATAAATATATTAAAAAGCACTGCTCAAAGTACAGATCCCTGAGGCACTCCACTCCTCTCGCTGCTGAGAAAACTGACCATTTAATCCTACTCTCTATTAGGGATGTGCAGGGGAAAATATTTGTTTTCATTTTAAGTTTGTTTACGGGAGGTTTTTTCCCACAAATTTTAGTTCATGGACTGCTTGATTCATTTATTTCGTGGGAAAAAAATAAATCAAACAATTAAAAAAAAAAATGGCCACACAGAAAAATGCCAGGGCCAGGATGGCCCTGGCCTCCACTTTCCCGGTCCATAGAAGAGTTGCTGGCGAGGACTAGGCCCAAAGCCGATCTCTTGGCCAAACCCAGGCCCAAAGCTAGGGCATGGCCCAGAGGCTTGATCCTGTCCCCTGGGACTCAGCCCAGGCTGAGGCTCAGAACCAGGCCCAACACCGTGATCCAGCCCAGAGGTCAGGTCCAGACACAGGGGCCTTGGCCTGGACCTAAGTCTGATCTGTGACTTGGCTGGGAGCATAGGTCCCGATGCCTGGGCCTTGGCCTAGGCCAGATCCCGGACTCAGGCCCGATGCCACGACCTGGCCCAGAGGCCTCAGCCTCAGGACCCAGTCACAGTGTCAGGCCTGGCTCAGGGCTTTAGCCTAGGCTGAGGCCCAGGCATCTGGACCTGGCCTCTGAACCAGGTTGCAGTGTCAGGCCTGGGTCTGGGGTGATTCCCCAGCATCAGGCCAGGTCTTGACATTGGTCCTGGGCCCAGGCTCCAGCTTAGGCCAAGACTTCAAGATCCAAGGCCCAGCCTTGCCATCAGATACCCCCGACAAATCAGGTATGAGACACTAGTGTCATGCTCAGGCCTAAGCCACGGCCCCTACTTTGGGCCTCGGCCTATGCCCTAGGCGAGGCCCCGGCTTCATACCTAGGCTTTATTCTAGGCCCAGGTGCCAGTGTTGTGCTAGGGCATAGGCCACGGCCTATGCCTTTGGCGAGGCCCCAGCTTTGGGCCTAGACCTAGGCCCAATACATTACTTTCAAACGAGTACAACAAATTGTGTTTTTAAAATTTGTTTAAAATGAATACACATTCCTTTTCTCTATTTCCTGTCTTTTAACCAGTTTGCAATCCACAAAGGTACATTGCTTCCTATCTCATGACTTTTTAATTTTCTTAGAAGCCTCTTATGGGGGACTTTATCAAACACCTTCTGAAAATCCAAATACACTGCATCTACAGGCTCACCGTTATCTACATGTTTATTAAGCCCTTCAAAAAGATATAGCAGATTTATGAGGCAAGTCTTTCCTTGGGTAAATCTATACTGGCTGTGTCCCATTACATCATGTCTATCTATATGTTCTATGATTTTGCTCTTTAGAATAGTTTCCATGATTTTTCCCAGCACGGTCGGCCCCTGTGACATAGTGAGGGCAAAGGCTATCGGCGCCATTTTGAATACTGGCAACCAAATGCTGGAGTGCAGGAGGTCGCTCCTGGACCCCCGCTGGACTTTTGGCAAGTCTTATGGGGGTCAGGAGGGTCCCGCAAGACTTGCCAAAAGTCCCTGGTGGTCCAGTGGGGGTCCAGGAATGATCTCCTGCACTCGGGCTGTCGGCTGCCAGTAATCAAAATGGTGCCGATAGCCTTTGCCCTTACTATGTCACAGGGGCTACCGGTGCCATTGGTCAGCCCCTGTCACATGGTAGGAGCACAAGATGGCACCGATAGCCATGTGACAGGGGCTGACCAATGGCACCAGTAGCCCCTGTGACATAGTAGGCCAAAGGCTATCGGCGCCATTTTGAAACGACAGCCGAGGGTGTGAGTGCAGGGGATGGCTCCCGGACCCCCCGCTGGACCACCAGGGAGCTTTGGTAAGTCTTGGGGGGTCAGGAGGGTGGGGGGTTGTAGTTTATTAAATTTAATGGGGAAACGAATAGGAATTGACGTATAAAATGTATCGGGGGGCCCCCTTGCTGAATGCAACGTATCTGCCCCCAGACGAATACGAATCCCGAATGCAACGTATGGCATCCCTCTGCACATCCCTAATGCTCACTATTGCCTCAGCACCATTATCTCTTGCATCAGTCATGTGTTCCACTAAGGATTAGGTCTAAAATAGCTCCCCTTCTTCATTGGTTCTTGTACCAGCTGCTCCATGAAGCAATCATTTATTTGATCTAGAAACTTTACCTCCTTAACTTGTTCTGATTTTACATTTACCCAGTCAATTCCGGTATAATTAAAATCACTCATTATTACTGTTTTGGTAATTTTGTTAGCTTTCCTAATTTCTGTTAGCATTTCATTGTTTGTCTGTCTGTCTGTTCATTCTGGCCAGGCAGAAGGTAATACCTCTCCACAGCCCCATTTCATTCTACCTACTCATACCTCCAGTGAATCTAATGCTCCCCACTCAGTCCCTGAATCCCTCCACTTCATTCCCTGTTCAGTCTCCGAGTCACCAATCACCCCTCCTGTTCACAAGTCCTGGCTCTCACCCAATCTCTGAAGCCTTGCATCCCCTCTTCCCTCACAATTGAAGTATTGTTCTGCCCCCAAGTCTTCAAGTCCCCAATCTCCCCTTCACGCCCCATCATTTAGAGCTTCAAGCAAAAAATTTTGCCAAAAAGATTCCCATAACAGGATTTTCATTTTTATCTGGAGATTTCTTTTTAAAAATTTAGCTCACTTGGAAAATCTGAATGACGTTGAGCTCAATATTCAAATGGTTTGTCCAAAACGTTTGATGCTTGCTGGCAAACCCCCGAGTTTAAATTTTCCCCTTCTTTGGTGAGTTATTCCTCCCCCTGCTCCCTGGACACAATTTATCTGCACAAAAACAGTAGCACTAGAGGTGGTTTCACTTTCTGGATGGTAACTTTGTCCAGGTAAATAACAGTCCTAACATTATGCAGACAAATTATTACATGTTGAAACAATTTATTTTCATGCAAAATAATGATATTTAAAATATAGCCATTTTACTTCAAAATACCTTTAGTGTTCTCTTAATTGTTTGGCTTCTAAGATTAGCGTTCTCCTGTGTTATCTCTCTTTGGATATCTGCATTTTTTATAAGTTGATTAGTTATATCCACAATCTTCCTTGACTCTAAGATTAAAATAAGAAGTAATGGAATAACAATTAATCCGTTTATGGAATTTTTAAATTTACTACAACTCTAAAACGTACAACAATATTTGAATCATATTTCTGATGACAAAACATGTAAGAATATATGAAGGATGCATGACTTTCCATTAAACATCACAGGTTATTCAGCCTACAAGGAGCATTGTAAAAAACCTGTGCTAAAATCAGAACTAATTTTTAGCGAGGGTTCTTGTTTATTCATGTGAACGGAACCCATGGTACCATGGAATGCAGTAAGCTCGTAAACTAGTGCCATGCAAATAGACCAGAAGTAAAAAAAAAAAAAAAAAAAAGTATGCAAAATGGAAAAAAGTGCGCTAAAACTGACTTAACTTGTAAAAATCTTCACTATTGCAGAAAAATGCTTTGAAAAAAGGTGTAAGGAGAAGCAGGTGCTGCAAGTTGGAAGAAATGTGACTACAATGGCCTTGCTTGTGAGACTAGCACTGTGCATCTTGACTTGAGCACAATTTGACATGCCTTGCCGAAATGGCATGTCAAGTAAAATCAAAGAGTAAGCTCTCTGGGGAAGGTTCCTACATCTGAACAGTAAGCACTTTGGCACGGTGCATCCCAACTTGAGCACAAAGGGTACATTTTAAAAGACAGCACGCACGCGAACAAAAGTACGCTGGATTTTATAAGATACGCCCGTAGCCGCGTGTATCTTATAAAATCCAGGGTTGGCGCGCGCAAGGGGGTGCACATTTGTGCAACTTGCGCGCGCTGAGCCCTGCGCGCGCTGCCCTGTTCCCTCCACCCCCCCCCCCCCACACCTTCCCCGCCCTTCCCCTACCTAAGCCACCCTCCCGGCCCTATCTAGATCCCCCCCTACCTTTATCTGAAAAGTTACTACTGCCTCTGGGCAGTAGTAACTTACGCGCGCCAGCGTGGCAGGCCCCAACCCAGGCCGCTGTGTCGGGGCACTCAGCCACGCCTCCAGACCTCCCACACGACCCCGAACACGCCCCCGATCTGAAACCATGCCCCCTGGCCATGCCCCCGACCGCCCCTTTTTGCAAGCCCCGGGACTTACGCGCATCCCGGGGCTTGCGCGCGCCTCTGAGCCTATGCAAAATAGGCTTGGCACACGCAGGGGTTTTTTAAAAGGGTTACACGCGTACGTTATGCGCGTAACCCTTTTAAAATCCGGCCCAAAGAGTGCAAACTGTTCTGCTGTAGGCACACACCAAAGAGGTAACCTTTTATTTTCACTTGGCATGCCTTGCCAAAATGGCCTTGCATGTGAGGTTTTTCCTAAGTCCAAAGCAGAACCCCCTCTTGACCTTCTCAGTAATTGAGGTGGGGGAGGGTGTAGTGGTAGAGAATGTGTGCCGGGGTATGAGTGTTGGTGGGTGTAAATGGATGTGGGTGCTCTTCTCACACTCTCTCTTTCTCTCCTCACCAGTGTGAGAGTGGTGGTGGTGGGGGGGGGGGGGGGGATGGGTAACTGGGAGGTAGTCATGTAGTTGGTGGGGTGTGTATGCATGGGATGTTATGGGGCCAGATTTTAAAAGGGTTACGCGTGTAACTGGCCTTTGTATGCCGGGCCTATTTTAAAAAGGCCAGCGACACGTGTAAAGCCCCGGGACGCGTGTAAGTCCCAGGTCTTGCAAAAATGGGTGGGAATGGAGTGGGGTGTGGGCAGGGCAAGGTGGTCCAGGGCAGGGTGGGGGTGGGGTCAGGCTCCATATTTGCTCCTGTGCCGGGGATCACACGCTGGCAGTCGGCCGGCACGCACAACTTACTTCAGCACCACGGCTGAAGTAAGTTTTACAACAAGACCCCAAAAAAGAAAAAGATAGGGGGGAAAGGGCGGGGGAGGTAGGGGAAGGGAAGGGAAGGTGGGGTGGGGGGTAGGTAACAGGGGAAGGCAGCGCGGCTCGGCACGGGCTTAGCACGCACAAGGTGCACAATTGTGCACCCCCTTGCACACGACGGCCCCTGATTTTATAGCGCGCGCTCCATTTAAAATCTATCCCATGGGGTGTTGGTGGTGGTTTGGAGGAGTGTAAGTGGAGATGAGGGGGTAAGTGTATGTGTGCACTCCTCTCTTTTTCCCCTTTAGCCCTTCTCTCCTCTCCTGTCTTCCCCCTGCTCCTTCCCTCCTTTGCACTCTCCACTTTGTAGCCCTTTCCCCCCATATTTGCATATGAGTGTGAGGGGTATTATTGGGAGTGTTTGTGTGTGTTTGGGGCCAATTGTAATTGCTTTAGTGTGCACAATGATGAAAAATTAACTCCTGGGTGGCGTAAACGCACATTTCTGGTGGACAATCTATTTCTGTACCCAGATGGTAAAAACAGCTAGACACTACCAAATGGGCACAGCAGCAGAATAACATGGCCACTAGAAATATGAGTTAACTTTTACTCTAGCTTAGACCCTGGAGACAAATTTCCAGCATTAAGAAAATATGCCTTAAGCTGTCTGCCCTTTCATGCTCCTCCCTGATTTGCAGAGAAAAAGCTAGTGTCTTCATTAACATGGGGATTTGTATGATCCCATGCTAATCTTAGCACTGGTTTTATCTCCTGTTTTAGATGTATAGTTTCTGTGCAAAAAACCCAGTTAAATATCAGAGTTAAGTTACTGTGGAAAAATGCCCACAAAAACAGAAGTAAAAATTAGTACTAAGATCAACACATTATGTATATCATCCCCACTATAAGATAAGAGCCTATGTTCTTGTCTCATTTATTTAAGAACACTTATATCACTGATCCTACAATCATATTTCCTGTGCATTACAATCTACTCAAAACTAGGAATGGGCATTCAGGAGAAACAAAATTGGAAATGAGATGAAATGCCCTATTTCGTTTCATTTCGTTCTCAAAGTGAAATGATTGAAAATCCAATGAAATTTTGTTGGTTTTCAAGTTTCTTTTTGAAAACAAAAAAATGGATCCATTGGGCCAAGGACCAGACTGCCGAAGCTGGGTCTGTGGCCTAGGCCTGAGGGCAACGCCAAAGTCTCAGCTGAGGCCCAGACCCAACGCCAAGGCCTGGGCCGAGATACTAAAAATTGAAAAATCTTACCTGTTCCATCGGGGATCAAGCATCAATATCTAGGCCCAGGTCCAACACTGCAGCCCAGTCCAGAGTCCAGATCCAAATGCCAGAGCCTCGGCCGGACTCAAGCCAAACATTAGGACCCGACCCAGAAACCAGGTCCCAATGCTTGGGCTCCAGCCTAGGCCAGGGACTGGGACCAGACCCGATGCTGTGGCCTGGTCCAAAGACTGGGTCCTGACACCGGAGCCTTGGACCAGATCCTGGCCCAAAATCAAGACTCGACCCAGAAGCTGGGTCCTGATGCCTGAGCTTTGGTCTGATGCTTCAGCCTGGGCTGGAGACCTGATCCAGAGACCAGGTCCCGATGCCAGGTCCTCGGCCCCAACCCAGGCCCAAATGCAGGGACCCAACCTGATACAGGCCCTAAGCTCTTAGTTGGCTGATGTACATCAAAATAGTGCCCTCCACTGGGGAGGAAGTGCATGAGTTAATTAACTTTTGCACCTTCCAAGAGTATGGTTTCATTTCATCGAAGAAGTAAGAAAGAAGACCTCTTATGCCTGGGTTCCAAGTCTGGGCCTGATCCTGGTCCAAGGCCCAGCATTGGAACTCGGTCTCCAGACTGGAATGCAGGTCAGGCAGAGGCCCAGGTGTCTGGACTGGTGGGTCCTGGTTTCAGGTCTGGATCCAGACTGAGGCCCTGGCATCAAGACCTGGGTCAGAATGCAGCATCGAGCCTGTGCACTGGCTTAGGCTGAGGCCCATACCTTGGGGCTGGGCCAAGGCCCCAGTTTTGGAACATAGCCTCCAGACTCGGCCATGATGTTAAGCCTGGGACTGAGCCCTGGCCTAGGCAGAGGCCCATGCATTAAGACCCAGCCTCTAGATTAGGCCAGGCATCAAGCCTGGGTCTGGGCTGAGGCCATAGCATTGGGAACTGGTTTGGGCCATGGTGTTGGGCCAAGGCCTGGGAATTGGAGAAAGGCCCTGGCATTGGGCCTGGGTCCATGCCAAGGCCCCAGAGTCTGACCTGGTCTCTGGACCAGGCTACGGTATACAGCCAGGGACTGAGCCCTGGCCTAGACCTAAGCCCATGCATCAGGACCCTGCCTCTGGGTTGGGGCTTGGGTCTATGCCAGGCCCCAGCATTGGACTTGGCTTGGGGGTGCGGTGTCAGGTTTGGGCTTAGGCCAAGACCCAGGTGTCAGGACCTGGCCACTGGGCCGAGCCCTATTGTTGGGCTGGGTCTAGGTCAATGCCTTGGTGTTCAGACCCAGTTTGGCAGCTTCTTTGGATACTTGATGGATCAGGTAAGAGAAATTTTTATAGGGGGCTCAGGTCTTGGCCAAGGCTGAGACCCCGGCGTCGCATTCGGGCCTAGTCCACGGCCTCTGCTTTGAGCCTCAGCCTATGGCCTAGGCAAGGCCCCAGTGTCGGGCCTAGTCCTAGGCCCTATGCATTCTTTTTAAATGAATACAATGGATAAAGTTTATTTCATTAGTGGGTCCCTTAGTTTGTTACGGGTCTCCCCGAATTAAATGAATTGCCCTTATTCGACACATTTTGCACATTCATTTAAAACAAATGCACATCTCTAGTAAATAGTTGGGTGGTTGGTCAGTGTGAGGTTTGCTTGGTAACTTGCCTGACTAGTGTGAAGGTATCAGACCTCACATGCTAGCTAGATAAGATTTTAGAGAGTGCTGGGGAGAAATAGGCTGTCATGATGCATGTGGGTGCCACTTATATAGAAAGGTGCAGCAGGGATGTTACAGAGGCTAAATTTTGGTTATTGGGTAGGAAACTGATATCCATAACTTTCAGGGTTTCATTCTCAGAAATGTTCCTGTTAAGACTCACTGCTCACGGGGCAGTCCTGTGAACCGCAGCACTTACTCCCGATGCTACCATGTTGGCCCCAGCCCACTGCTGGCTCTTTGCAGCCTGTTCACTGCTAAATCTGGCTGCCACTGTGACAGGGTGAGGACACCACCATAATGCCATGCTCCTGGCTCCTCTAGGCATGCACGCACCTGATGCACTGATGTTTAAGGGGCTCACAGTGGCGAAGCAGCCCAGACAACTCCAGATGACATCACCAGCTCCTCCTCATATAAGGATCCTGCAGTGGAGCCACCAATGCCTCAGCAACAGGTCTTCTACCTTGCAGTGTATGTTGCTAGCGTTCCTCATTCCTGCATTTCCTTGGCCTTATCTTCCAGCCTTGTTCTCCAGCCTAGCTTTGTCCTACCTTGCCTGTCATCCTTGCCTCATCCAGCATTGTCTTCTTCAGCTGACCTTGTTCAGATCCTTGTCCAGTCTTGTCCTGTACTGCACATCTTTTCCAGTGGATGCTGCAGGTGTACATCTCCCTTGGCCTGGCTCTCTGGATCTTGCCCTCTTGCCTGGACCTGACCACTCTTGATAGCTGCCTGCCCTGAACTTGGCCTGTTCCTGAATCTGTTAGCCTGCCACAGGCCTTGATCCAAGGGTGCATTGGGACTCTGGTTACCTTCACTACCCTAGGGACCCACCTAAGTGCTGCCAGCCACCAGAAGTCAAGGGCTCAACTGGAGGAGGAGGTGGCTGGTAAAGATGAAGCTCCAGACTGTTAGACTACAGGGTGTGTTCGCTAGCTGCCAGCATAGACCACTTGGGTTTGCCCTTGATGCTGCGTCAATTATAGCATAGCACAAAAGGTTCATACACCCGCTATCCTTCACAGCTCCCTGTCTCATGCACAGGACCCTGGGGCAGGCTGAGCTCCAGAGTCTCAATGCATGGATGAGGTGATAGTGTAGGGAAGAGAGTTTTAGATTTGTCAGGAACTGTGGAAATGTCTGGGTAAGGGGGAGCCTGTTCTGAAAGGATGGGCTCTACCTTAATCAGAGTAGAACCAGACTGCTGACACTAACCTTTAAAAAGGAGACAGAGCAGCTTTTAAACTAGATGATGGGGGAAAGCTGACAGTAGCTCAGAAGTGCATGATTCAGAGTGATGCAATAAATGCTAAAGTAGCTCAGGTGCCTCTAAGTAAACAGCAGACAAAGGATTAAGATACCAAATTACTCCTGTCAACTTATAAGCAAGTGTTAATACCAACAAAAAACATACTTTGAAATATTTGTATACAAATACTAAAAGTCTAAAAAATATGAGGGGATAGTTAGAATGTATAATGTAGCAATTTTCAAAAGCCCACTTACACTGGTACGGAACATTTACACATGTGAAATCCAGTTTTAATCATGTAAATCATTTTGAAAATTACCCCTATGATACCAGGATACCTATAATTTTGCTATAAGATGAATCAAATTGGTAGAGGGATGGCACTATATGTTAAAGAAAGCATGGAGTCAAAAAAGATAATTTCATCAGGAAACAAAATGCAAGGCAGAAAGTTTATGGATAGAAATTCCATATGAGAAGAGAGTAGCATAACAATGGGGGTGGACTACCTTCCACCTGGCCAGAATGAACAGAGACGATGAACTGCAAACAGAAATTAGGGAAGCAAACAAAATTAGCAAAGCAGAAATAATAGGTGATTTCAATTATCCTAGTATTGACTGCTTCATGGAGCAGCTGGTACAAGATCTGACAAGAGGAGGATTTATTTTAGACCTAATCCTAAGTGGAATACATGATTTGGTGCAAGAGATAATAGTGCAGAGGCAATAGTGAGCACAACAGGATCGCGTTTGACTTGATAAGTGAAGGGAGGACAATAAGGATATCTATATTGATAGCATTTAATTTGCAAAAGGGAGACTATGATAAAATGAGGAAAATGGTTAGGAATAAAAATGAAAGGAGCAACTGCAAAAATTAAGAGTTTGCATCAGGTATGGACATTGTTTAAAAATAGCATCTTGGAAGCCCAAACCAGATGTGTTCCACACATTAAGAAAGGTGGAAGGAAAGCCAAATGACTGCCAGCATGGTTAAAAGGTGAGGTGAGAGAGGCTATTCTAGTGAAAAGGACATCTTTCAAAAAATGGAAAAAGGATCTGCATGAAGAAAATGGAAAACAGCATAATCACTGGCAAGTTAGATACAAAGAATTGCTAAGAAAGGCTAAGAGAGAATGTGAAAAGAAACTTGTCATGGAAGCAAAATTTTACAATAAATCAGGTACATTGAAGGAAAAAGCCTGTGAGGTAATCAGTTAAACCACTAGGTGATCAAGGGGTAAAAGGAGCACTACAGCAGGACAAGACATAGCAGAAATTTTAAATTAATTCTTTGCTTCAATCTTTACTGAGAAAGATGTAAAGCAGATACCCATACCAGAGGTAATATATAAAGGTGATGATTCAGAGGAATTGAAACAAATCTCAGGGAACCTGGAAGATGAAATAGGGCAAATTTACAAACTAAAAAGCAGAAATCACCTGCACCAAATGGTAAAAGAACATAAGAAGTTGCCATACTGGGTCAGACTGAGGATCCATCTAGGCCAGCATCCCAATTCCAACAGTGGCCAATCCAGGTTACAATCACCTGGCAAGTACCCAAATATTAAATAGATCCCATTCTACTCATGCCAGTGATAGCAGTGGCTATTTTCTAAATCAATCTGTTTCATAGCAGTTTATGGACTCCTCTTCCAGGAACTTATCCAAACCTTTTTTAAACCCAGCTACATTAGCTGTCCTAACCACATCTTTCAGCAATGAATTCCAGAGCTTAATTGTGCATAGAATGAAAAAGAATTTTCTCTGATTTGTTTTAAATGTGCTATTTGCTAACTTCATGGAGTGCCCCCTAGTCCTTCTATTATCTGAAAGGGTAAATAATCGATTCATATTTATCTGTTCTAGTCCCCTCATGATTTTATAGACCTCTATCATATCTCCCTTCAGCTGTCTCTTCTCCAAGCTGAACAGCTCTAACCTCTTTAGCCTTCTTCATAGCGGAGCCATTCCATCCCCTTTATCATTTAGGTCACCCTTCTCTATACCTTCTCTAGTGTATCTTTTTAAAGATGTGGCAACCAGAATTGCATACAGTACTCAAGGTGCGTTCTCATTAAGGAGCGATACAGAGGCATTATAGTATTCACTGATTTATTCACCATTCCCTTCCTAATAATTCCTAACCTTCTGTTTGCTTTTTTGACTGCCACAGCACACTGAGCTGATGATTTCAATGTATTATCCTCTATGACATCTATATTTTTTTTCCTGGATGGTAACTCCTAATATGGAACTAACATCATGTAACTACAGCATAGGTTATTTTCTCCTATATATAACACCTTGCATTTGTCCACATTACATTTTATCTGCCATCTGGATGCCCAGTCTTCCAGTCTTGCAACGTCCTCCTGCAAGTTCTCACAATCTACATGTGATTTAACTACTCTGAATAATTTTGTGTTACCTGCAAATTTGATCACCTCACTGTTTGTATCCCTTTCCAGATCATGTATAAATATACTGAAAAGCCCCAGTCCAAATATAGATCCCCGGGGCACATCCCAGAGAGCTAAAGAACTGAAAAATGAAATTGCAGACCTACTTTTAATAATCTGTAAACTATAATTAAATCAGTTATGGTACCTGTAGATTGGACAGTGGCCAATATAACATTTGTTATATTGTACCAGAAAACTACATATCAGTGAGCCTGATGTCGGTGCTGGGAAAAATGGTTTGAATCTATTATAAAGAATAAAATTACTGAACTTATAAATAATCATAACTTAATGGGAGAAAGCCAAAATGGATTTATCCAAGGGAAGTCTTGCCTCATCAATCTGCTACAGTTTTTGAAGGAGTGAATAAATTACTGTCATCCCAAACATCATATTATTTAAAACCACTTGCCACTTAGATATAGTGGCGAGACAATTAGAAGAAAGTTGGACTCTGTGGACTTTTCATCTTCCAGTCTATCTATGTAATTATATACTATACAAGCGTGATGCTGAATAATACAATACAATATTTACCTCGAGCATTTCTCTCTTGCAAATACCCTTTCATCATAGCTAGATCAGCATTTAGGGTTTGTTTTCTTGCTTCCAAGGCCTTAACTTGTTGTCCTATATGCATCTGCTTACTTTCAAATGTGCTTTTTTGGTGCTGCTTTTCTTGGATACATTCATACCTTGAATTAGAAAGAAATATCAGCTAAATACAGACATCACAATTACCTCTCTTCTTCCCTGTCTGCCCTTCAGAAGCACAGTAAATAAACAAAAGCTTGGAAAATCTGCTTTGATAAGAATGCATTTACAAATTTCATCACATGTTTTATGTTCACTCTTCTGTTTTCTTTCTATTGGCAATCGCAACAATTTCCTGCAGGACCCCATAGGACAATATGAAAATTCTGATAATGAATGGCTATATTTTGTTCGGGAAAAGCAGCTTATGCAGTCCTGGTATTAACCCACCTTACATGGATATAACCCAAGCTGATCCATAACTGGTCCTAACCCTTGATTCCCCTAGTACTGTTTTCACACACAAACAATTCTGCTCTGGGATTACTAATTCAGTATTCAGGTCTGGATTAATTAGCCTGGCTTCTCTCCCTGCCCCTTTCACACTGTGGAACTACATCAGATTCACCGTGGAATAGTTTCTGTTTAAACTTAGATTTGGAATTGACAACAAAACTCCTCTGACATCCCGCATTAGTAATTCTTGGACTGGCTGATCCAGGAGTGAAAATACTTCCCAGGAAAGAATTATTTAATATAGTGCTAAGGTGATATCTGTTCACTTTCAAGTGTGAATACAAACAAGGAGTCAGTCTAGCCTGAAGCTGCAAATAGATCAGGATTAACAGCATATGTGAAAATGGTATCAGAAAAGTAAGATTACATGCATCCCATGGGGTGAAACCTGGATTTGATCAGCCTAAAAAAAAGGAATCCTCTGAAGACCCTATACCAGTAACCTAGATTAAAGGTTTAGAGGGTCTCGTCGAATGAATAGCTTTGCAGATATTTTCTTCTTAATGTTATATTGTACCTTTTAAGGTCATTCTTAAAATTATTTTCCTTCTGTTCTTCCACATTAGCTGAATGGGCCAGTTCTGCTAACTCTTTTCTCAGTAGAGCTTCCTCATTTTCCTTCTGTTTTAATTTGCCTCCATATTCTTGGTGTAGTCTCTCAATCTCTGCATGTCGTTTTTGCATTTCAAGGAACACCTGGCTATAACGCAGTTCCAGTTGAGTTCTACACAGTGGCAGAAAAGCATGGTACTAGTCTAATATGTTATCGTTCTTTGTTATAATCCATTTCCCTTTCAGCTGAACCCAATACACTTAAATTACTCCAGCGAAATACTTACAGGGTCCTTGTGTGTTTCTGCTGGTGATCTCTTGCAGACTGAATATCTTGTCTATGTTGAAGTATATTGTCTTTTCTGACCTGTATAGATACAGGTCAGAAACAGGAAATTAGGAAATAAAGATGTATCTATCACCTATTTACAGAAATATAGGTTATAGCATTGATACAATTACCTACAGACAAGATAATACAACTTTATTAGCACTAAAAACTGCAAAAAAGTATATTAATCACCTATAGATTTGTAGATTATAGTACTAGTAAAAGTATGCCTCCTCCAAAGTGATGCACATAGGGAAAAGTAACCCATACTGTAGTTGCAGAATGTTAGATTCCATATTAGGAGTTATAACCCAGAAAAAAGATCTGGGCATCATTGTGGCTAATACTTTGAAATCCTTGATTCAGGATATGGCGGTGGTCAAAAAAAGCAAATAGAGTGTTAGGAATTATCAGGAAAAGAATGGAGAATATCATAATGCCTCTGTTTCGCTGTGTGAGGTTTTGGTTGCCACATCTCAAAAAAGATATAGTTAAAATGGTAAAGGTATTGAGAATGGCAACCAAAATGATAAAGGAGATGAAACAGTTCCACTATGAGAAAATGCGAAAGAGGTTAGGGCTGTTCAGCCTGGAGAAGAGACAGCTGAGGGGGGATTTGATAGAGATCTATAAAATCATGAGTGGTAAATGTGAATTGGTTATTTACTCTTTCAAAAATACAAAGACTAGGGGACATGCCATGATGTTAGTAAATAGCACAGTTAAAACAAATTGGAGCACATTCTTTTTCACTCAGTGCACAATTTAGCTCTGGAATTAATTGCCAGAGGATGTGGTAAAGGCAGTTAGTGTAGCTGGGTTTTAAAACATTTGAACACGTTCCTGGAGAAGCCCATAAATTGTTATTAAACAGGCTGACTTGGGGAAAGCCATTACTTATCTCTAGGCATTAGCAGCATGGGATCTATTTACTGTTTGGGATTGTGCCAGGAACTTGTGATCTGGATTGGTCACTGTTAGAAACAAGATACTGGGCTTCACGGACCTTCAATATGATCTAGTATTGCAATTTGTATGTTTTTATGTACCTTCATTCAAATAGTAAATGAGCAGCTGGTTGATGATGTGCATATCATATTTTCTACATTTTAGCAAAAGGTTGCAACTGTAAACATTTTCATAAGAGTTTTGGGGTGGATTTTCAAAGGGCACATATATTACGCTCATAACCCCGAAAAACTGCTCCTGCGAGTGCCGAGCCTATTTTGCATAGGCTTGGCGACGCGCACAAGCCCCGGGATGCACGTATGTCCCGGGGCTTGAAAAAAGGGGTGGAGCGGGGGCGATCCGGGGCAGGGCGGGGGCATGGCCAGAGACCTCCGAAGGCCTGCTAGGCCGGGGAATCATGCGCCGGCACTTGGCCGGCACACGCAACTTATGCCTGTCCGGAGGCAGGCGCAACTTAAATAATAAAAGTAAGGGGGGGGGGGGATTGTGCGGGGGGGGGGGGGGGGGGAAAGAAAGTTGCCTTTGAGGCCGCTCTGATTTTGGATTTTGGAGCAGCCTTGGAGGAAATGGGGAAAGCCATCGGTGCTCCCCTAGGGCTCGGTGCGCACAAGGTGCACAAGTGTGCACCCCCTTGCGCGTGCCGACTCCGGATTTTGTAACATGCGCAGCTGCATGCGCATGTTATAAAATCGGGGGTAGGTTAGAAAATTTGGCCCTTCATATCTCTGTATTTCACTATATGTCCCTTTAGTTGGCCCTTATTCATTTTAGAAAATACCTTGTAAGGTTACCTTTCACCAATTTTATTGACAGAAAAATAAAAGTAACCTACGTATTCTTGTTCATGGTAGAACTGTTGTTTGTTATTTTCTTGCTGATGTTGAAGGTCATTCATTTCTCTTTCATCATCCAATATTTTCTTCCTAGCAACTGAAAATAATTAAATTACTTGGAGCCATGACAAGAGGTGCAATTAACAGGAAGTAAGGAAGGCTTCATTTGCTGTTCAAGAACACAATAAGAATTTGTGAGTCTGCTTAAATAGCGCAGGGTATCCACATTCTCTGTTGCTCTTTACTGCTGTACTGTTATGTGACGCTACCATTTCTGGGCTTTAGCACCATCTGCAACAAATATTGTCTGGGTTAGTCATTAATGCTCTGCATCAACACTCCAATAAACAAGTTTATCTCAGGGTGATAGAACAAATGAAAGAGTTTTTTAAATTAAAATTAGAAACATGGAATATGATGTTAGGGAAAGACTCTAATACCCAGCTCTTCTGACCCGTTTCCTACTTTTTGCAGTGCCATAAACCCCAGCTGATCTCTGGCTTTCCTTTCTTCACAAATAAAGATCGTCTGCTTGTCCCACATTACTGTTCTTGCATCTACCACCTCCACCGAGAGGCCGGTCCATGAAGAAATATTTTTTACAGTTATTCCTGAATCTATCTGCTTGGAGCCTTATATGAAGGTGCCTTGTTCTAGAATGTTTGTTCCACTGACAAATGTTTGTTTCTGGTGCACTCTCTATACTTTTGAAGCATTTAAATGTCTCGATTGCATCTTCCTCTCCTCTCCTCTCCTTCAACATATACATACTTAGCTCCTTAATAGGGGCATTCATCAAAAATCGTTATGGCATTAACACACGCAATAACTTGTTAACGCATGCGATAATCGTACTATTGCATGCCGCAAATGCAAATTTTTAGAAGGGGCGGGATTAGCGAGGGGTTTGGGTGGGATTAATGAAAATGAGGGGCAATATCATAAGAACATAAGAAATTGCCATGCTGGGTCAGACCAAGGGTCCATCAAGCCCAGCATCCTGTTTCCAACAGAGGCCAAAACCAGGCCACAAGAACCTGGCAATTATCCAAACACTAAGAAGATCCCATGCTACTGATGCAATTAATAGCAGTGGCTACTCTCTAAGTAAACTTGATTAATAGCCTTTAATGGACTTCTCCTCCAAGAACTTATCCAAAACCTTTTTTGAACCCAGCTATACTAACTGCACTAACCACATCCTCTGGCAAACAAATTCCAGAGCTTTATTGTGCATTGAGTGAAAAAGAATTTTCTCCGATTAGTCTTAAATGTGCTACTTGCTAACTTCATGGAATGCCCCCTAGTCCTTCTATTATTCGAAAGTGTAAATAACCGAGTCCCATCTACTCGTTCATGATCTTAAAGACCTCTATCATATCCCCCCTCAGCCGTCCCTTCTCCAAGCTGAACAGCCCTAACCTCTTCAGCCTTTCCTCATAGGGGAGCGGTTCCATCCCCTTTATCATTTTGGTTGCCCTTCTCTGAACCTTCTCCATTGCAACTATATCTTTTTTGAGATGTGGCGACCAGAATTGTACACAGTATTCAAGGTGTGGTCTCACCATGGAGCGAAATAGAGGCATTATTACATTCTCCATTTTATTAACCATTCCCTTCCTAATAATTCCTAACATGCTATCACATGGTTTTAACACCGGAAATAACTATACCTTTTCTCCTGGCATTAAGCTGTGTGATATGCTCGAAACAGCCATAACGCAATTAGGGATAAATTTTGCAAATTGCATTTCAGCCATTTCTGGGCTTGGGAGGGAGAAAAGAGGAGTGGAGTAGAGAGAGAGAGCACCTCTGGGGAAGCCTTCACAGTATTCAACTATTTGTATAACTATAGGAGGGCCAGCTAATAGCTCGAGGTGAGGTATTGGTGGTGGTTTAGGGTTTTGGGGCCAGTTTTACATACAGAGTGAGACATACGAACTGCACAGTACACCTTAGTGAAGATTTGAAGTCATTTGGAGTGAGGAAAGTCTCACAAAGATGAGATTTCTACTATGTTATCTCAGCCTAGCTTGATGGTACCCAGTTATAGCATCCATCAAGCTAGCGCGAGAGTACATTGTAGAAATATCATCTTTGTGATACTTTCCTCACTCCAAATGACATCAAATCTTTACCAAGGTGCACTATGCTGTTCGTATATCTCATTCAACATGAAAAACTGGCCCCTAAACCACTACCACCTCACCTCGAGCTATTAGCTGGCCCTCCTATAGAGATATAAATAGTTGACTACTTTGAGGGCCTTATAAATAATCTCTCCCTCTCTCTCTCTCTCACTCTCACTCTCTCTCCTGTAATTCTAAAAATTACCCTAAACATTAGATGAATCTAGGGGTAAGTTTATTTTCCATCTCCCATTTTTGGGCTAATTTTCAATCACTTGCAGACATAAAATTCTGTTTTATATGTGCAAGTGGCTCCCATCTTTCTTTTTTATTGCCCTCATCACATGGGGGAACATTTCTTACTCAGGTAGTGCTGTCATAGTGCCATCAAAGAAAATAATGCACACTGTGTGTTTGGAATAACCTGGGGCAGTTTGCATGGAAATTCAGTCAGCAACTGTTTTTTTTGACAAGTTATCATGCCTCCTAATGAAATAAAGTTCCTAAACATCAAGACATTGTCCTATGATGTCATATAAAATAAAGGTCACAGCCTAATAGTGGATTGTGAATTGTGTCAAACAAAAAAATTAAGTGTGCACTCGTTTCAAATATATCAAATTTCAAAACAAACCTTTCACTCCTCCACTTGGGTACCCTAATGATTAGAACAGCAGGCAAGTACCAGGGATGCATGCATTCAAATCCCACTAACACTCTCTGTGATGCTGGGCAAGTCACTCCATCCTCCATTGCTTCAGGATTTCCCCTGGTTGTAAAATATTACTAAAAAAATTGCTATGGTTTAGCTGCCTGCATGAATACTGTGCAATGGCGGCTCCAGGCTGTGGGGCTGCCGTGAATTAAAGGGGCTAATCTTACTCCTCCAAGTGTGGTAAAGAACTCGAGGGTCTCTCAAAATCCCCTGTCCAGTCACCCACTCAGGTAGCCAAAGTCCCAAAATAAACTTTAAAGGGCATATGTGGTGCTTGTCTCGGCCCCCAAACCTCTCCCTTCCCTCCTCTCACCCCTCCTCTCACCCACACTCCCTTCTTGCACTCACACCTCCTGACTTCCCTCACCTCTTTTCCGCTCCCTCCCTCCCACCCCCTTCTCACACACTGCCTTGCCATTCCTTTCATCCTCTGTCTCCATTCACTCCTTCCCCCTCCTCTCATCTCCTTGCCACTCCTCTCATCCCCCCTTTCTCTCACTCTTGTTCTGCTCCTTTTCCCTCCTGACACCCCTTTCCTTCTTTACCTTCCTCACCTCACTCTCTCCTATCCACTTCCCTCTACTGACTCAAAGGCAGCCCTCTCACCTCACAGGACGTCTCTTCTGCTGACACGGGTGGAGGACCCTGCCAGCTCTTCCTTCTTTCTCTGCTGCCGCACAAGACTTGCTGTCTTGCTGATGGGCTTGTGGACCCAGCCAGCACTTCCTCCTTTCACTGTCATTCTAGCTTTGGGACCCAACCAGCAGTTCTTCCTTTCCCTGCCATGCGAGACTTGCCAGTAGGGGTTTGGGACCTCACTTCCTTCTGCCACCGCAGTGGAAGACCTGTTGGCTTGCTGGTGGGGGTTGGGGATCCCACCAGAACTTCCTGTTTCCCTTGCTATCGCATGTGGTGTAGAAAAAGGTAAACCTTGCTCCGTGCGCTAATTTGGCTGTGGACAAAGATTAATCCTCTCTCCTGTACTGCCTTTTGAACTTCTCCTCCTTCTCTCCTAGAGCTTTCTGAACTTCTGCTTTTATTACTCCTCAGATTCTTAGGCTCTACCCATTGGAGTGTTCTTAAAGCATCTCACTCTACTCTTCTTTTTCTCTTGTTGCATACACTTCTTGGTAAAGCCATATGGTCACCTGGTAAGCAATCTTTGGGTCCTTTGCACTAACAATAACTCCGACAGTGCCAGATTTATCCTCCACAGCATTTAGGTTTGCAAACCAGAAGCAGTTTTTCAAGTTTTGAATCTATATTCTTTTGCAGCATTCAGGCTTGCACGCCAGAGGCACATTTTGCAGTTTAAAATTCTTTATGTAGGAAGTAAAATATGGACAGTTGAGCTATGATACAACTAGGTACATATAGAGATGATATGTACCTCTTTGAATAATAATAAAGAAATAAAAACAAGAAGAGGGTGGCAAAAATACTTAGACATGCGAATGCAAAACAACCAATATTCTATAACATTTAATGATCACAAGAATCAATTATTTAGCCAATAGTCAATCCTGTTTTAATTGATTTTCTTCAAATGCAGATAAAAGTACTGTGCAAACAAATGTATGATGGCACCAATTCCTGACAAATAGTGAATGCAAAAGGTTCTCTTTGTATGATACAATAACTTTCATTAAATGCTGATTGGAAGTGTGAGGCAAGAACGCTAAAAGTTTTGTTTTGAAACTGGATTTATTTGCAGTGGCAGCACATTTTTTGACATTTCACAATCCTCTTTCTTGCTGTGATACATTATGATGTGGGTTAAATATATTTCTATTTGATTTTTTTTTCATAATTAAAGATGCCAGGATTTCAACAGACTCTAATTATGCCCCACAAGATCTACACTATAGAACACTTCCTGACTGACTGACTGACTGCCCTAACTCCTGTTCATATTTATGAACTCTGTGCACCCTGAGGGTGCTCCTGTACAGAGTTAAATGGGACATACTCCTGCAGCATTGTCATTTCAACAGCACAATCTTCTTGCCTTTCAGGCATTCATTTAAATTATAATTAGAGCTTTTGTTTTATGGGGATTTTAATTTGGCAGCCACAAAGTCTGAGAGAGATTCTGAGCTCTGGGCAGTAGCGACTTCAAGCTGCTGCTGGTAGCTGGGGGCAGCACAATGGTTTTCATGGGTTTTGTAGGAAGTTTCATTTGAAACCTGGAGAAACCACTGTGCTACCCCAGCTACCTGGAGCAGCCAGAAGTTGGCACTCTCAGAAGCTCATAGTCTCCTCTCTGTCAGACTTCATGGCGCGCCAGATTAAAATCCCTGGAAAACAAATGCCCTAATTATAACTTTTTATAGTTCAAAAATTCCATGTATCTAGAGATTTGGATTAGTTGTCACATTTCTGAGTATGAAAGTGAAAATTCAGCTAGTATATTGTTGGAGCAGCTGAAATATGTCAGCAAATGAAATTAACAGAAAGCCCTTTTCTTGAAATCTGAGCTCTGTCATATTTCATGAAGAAATAAAGAGAAAGGATCACTATGTTTATGATCTGAAAGTTTTAGGCATAGATTATATGTTCTCAAACTACCTGATCATTTTTTGGGAAACTTATTACTGTAGTTTTTATTCATCCTATATAAAGGGTAAAGAAACAAGAGGACAGTGTTACCATTCTCGTAATCTGTGATCATCCTTTGCAGAACTCGTTTCTGTCTCTGGACATCTCCTTGGAACCGTCTCAGAGCCCTCTCCTCGTGTTTGTGCTGTAACATAGAGTTCTATACATAATTAAATAAAACCTTTACCAAAACATAGACTTCACACTTAAACTTTAAAGATCTAAGTTTTGTCCCAGTAGAAAATGATATTATCCCTGCTAGCCCTTGAAGAGATGTCCAGCTCCAAAAGCAGTGACTATAGCAATAGAGTTAATTGTCTGTTAGCTCTGTTGCTAAAAAATGACCCAGAGGGCACATTCCCAAACCAGCAGAGAGTGGACTGGTAAGGAAATCCCCCTCCCAACCCTGACTGGGAGCACCACGTAACATACGCGCACATACACACAGGGACGGTAACTTTGATACTAACGCACGGGTGCACATGTTCATACGTATGCAGGCTTGCATCAAATGAAGCAGATTATTTTATAACATACATGCGTATATGCGTACATGGTATAAAGTAGGCTGAATTCGCCCACGTGTATTCACAATTTTATATGGATGTGCGCAAATGCCATCAGTACCACATAAGTGGGAGGATTTTAGTAGAGAAACATGGCGCTGCAATTCCCAGTTTTCCTAGTTCATTCTCAGTTTGCCCAGGTAAGAGAGAGAGGACTTCCTAACCCCCCTAGTTAAATAGCTTCCCTTTTACCCTGTTAGCATCAACCCTTAAACCCCCACTGACTAACCTGGATTTTCTTATTTTATTACTTACATGCCATCCATAGCAATAGAAAAATGGCAGGGGACCCTGACACGCGCTTGTCTGTGTCAATACTTACATAAACATTTCGTGTTAAAAGTCCTATCATAAAGAACAAAGTTGCTGAACATATAGATGGGCATAGTTTAATAAGACAAGGTCAACATGGATTTAGCTAAGGGAAGTCTTGCCTCACCAATCTGCTACATTTTATTTGAGGGCATAAATGAACATGTGGATAATGGTGAGTCTGTTACAATAGTGTATCTGAATTTCCAGAAAGCATTTGACAAAGTCCCTCATAAGAGACTTCAAAAGAAATTAAAAAGTCATGAGCCAGGGGGCAGTGTCCTATTGGGAATTGGGAACTGGTTAAAAGACAGGAAAAAGAGAGTAGGGCTACATGGTACATTTTTCCAATGGAGAAAGGTGAAGAGTAGAGTGCCCCAGGGATCTGTTATGCTTATATTTATTTGTATGTGTAACCCCAACTCTGGGTGTAGGTTGCTACCCATTGAGGCCATTAAAATATTTGTTGTTCTCGTGGAGACAGGAACCTTCCCAGGCTGACTCTTCCCTCCAGGGCCTGGGTTCTTAGTCGAATGCAGGGAATGATGACTCCAAGGGCCTCGAGTGCTAAGGGTGGCTTCTTTGTCTCTATTATTTCCCTGGGGCAACCAATGTATGCCTGTCCCGCAGCGTGCTGGGCGTATCAGGGAAAGACTGGTGTCACTGTACTGGTGGCCAAACAAATCTTTACTAATGAAAATGATGAAACTGGCTCAGTCTTAATTCTCAGCAGCACGATGATTTCTCGTTACAATTTCCTCCTCAGTCCGCACAGGAAGGTCAAAATGCCAGCCAGAGGAAATCCTACCCTCCAGGGCTTGGAAAAAATAGGGTCCCAAGTGGGTAGGGTGACCCTTTGATGGGTAGAACCATCCTTTCCAACTGGCAAGGATATTTTGTTGCAGCCTCTGCACAGAGAGATACAACTCTCTCTCTCCTCAGGGTCTGGAAGCACCAGTTGGGTGACTTCTTGTAAAGTAGGCTTGAAATTAGGCTTACCAAACTCAGGAAAACTCTGGGGTGACTCACAGTGGGTCACTAATACCCCCTTCCTCCTTAAGACTCACGGAGGGCAGGTCTTCCCTTAACCTGCCCAGACCCAGACCAAAGGTTCTCCGTTCTCTGAGCCAGGAGCTGAACTGGATCCAGAAAAGCCCCAGTACTTAAAAGATAAAAGGTCAAAAAAATGACCCAGATGGGAAATGCCCAAACCAGCCAGAGAGTGGACTGGAAAGGAAAACCCCCTCCCAACCCTAACCAGGAGCACCAAGCAGGGCTTGCCTGGCTGAAACTGGCTGGGCCTGTAAAATAACAAAACTCTGTACTCAGTACTAAGCCCAAAGGACTGCTTCCTCAGCTGTAGCTGGGGAGTTATTACATAGCATTACTGGTGGGATGGCCATGACAAACCCCGCAGAAGGAGGGTCTACATCTGCATGGACCTCCCATAATCCATCCTACTCTGACTAGCTGACACTGTTACTAAATATCCAGGGCTTACTGGTAACCCGAGAAGTGCCCGGTTTACATATGCTACCAAAATCTTAGGTGGCTTACAACATACAGTTACAGTCACAATAAAATAGTAAAGAATAATGAAACGCTACTATAAAACATGACATAAAACAAGGAATAAAATGCCAAGCATTAAAAACTAGCATAAACTTATCGCTGCTTCCAAAATAAATACAACAAAAACACAGCTTTTGCAACATGACATAAAGCATAAATAAAGGATAAAATGCCAAGCAATAAAATCTAACATTTATCACTGCTTCTAATGTAGGTAAAACAAAGAATCACAGCTGATAAGTTTTCTCAAAAAATATAGGGGCGGATTTTAAAAGGGTTACGCACATAATATACGCGTGTAACCCTTTTAAAACCCTCCTGTGCGTGCCAAGCCTATTTTGCATAGGCCCAGGGACGCGCGCAAGCCCCGGGATGTGCGTATGTCCCAGGGCTTGAAAAAGGGGGCAGGGCGTGGGCTGGAGCCTCCAGGCACAGCGGCCATTTGCTGTTGTACCCGGGATCGCGGGCCGGCCGTCGGCTGGCGCGTGCAACCTACATCTGCCCGGAGGCAGGCGCAACTTAAAAGTTAAAGGTAAGGGGGTGGGGGGTTTAGGCAGGGCTGCGGGGTGGGTTAGGTAGGGGAAGGGAGGGGAAGGTGGGGGGGTGAAGGGAAAGGAGGGAACGGAGGGAACGGAGGAAGGCTGCACAGCTCGGCGCGCACAAGTTGCACAATTGTGCACCCCCTTGCACGTGCCGACCCTGGATTTATAACATGCGTGCGGCTGCGTGCGCATGCTATAATATCGGGTGTAGACTTGTGCACGCACAAATCTACGCCCGCGCACAATTCTTAAAATCTGGCCCATAGTTTTTAGTTGCTTCTTAAAAATGATTATGGACTAGCCAGACAGATTTAAACTTAACCCTGAATTGGACAGGGAGCCAGTACAAACTCAACCTAACAGGAGTTATATGTTCCCTAATCGAAGGACCAGATATGAAACAGGTGGCGGCATTCTACAGTAGCTGCAGAGACTTGACTGAAACAGCAGGAAGACCCAAGTATAATATGTTGCAGTAGTCAATTAGAGTGTTATCAAAGACTGGACTACCATCTGAAACTCAGAGGGTTGCAAAAGTGCTTTTAGTAGAGATGTGAATCGTGTCCTCGATCGTCTTAACGATCGATTTCGGCTGGGAGGGGGAGGGAATCGTATTGTTGCCATTTGGGTGTGTAAACTATCGTGAAAAAATCGTTAAAATCGTGAGCCGGCACACTAAACCCCCCTAAAACCCCACCCCGACCCTTTAAATTAAATCCCCCACCCTCCCGAACCCCCCCCAAATGTTTTAAATTACCTGGGGATCCGGCGGTGGTCCAGAACGGCGGCGGTCCGGAACGGTCCCCTCAATAGAATCGTGTTTGTCTTCAGCCGGCGCCATTTTTCAAAATGGCTGCCGCAAAATGGCGGCGGCCATAGACAAAAACGATTCGACGGAGGAGGTCGTTCTGCACCCCCGCTGGACTTTTGGCAAGTCTTGTGGGGGTCAGGAGGCCCCCCCAAGCTGGCCAAAAGTTTCCTGGGAGTCCAGCAGGGTTCCGGGAGCGATTTCTTGCCGTGAATCGTTTTCGTACGGAAAATGGCGCCGGCCATACGCGTATAGCCAGCGCCATTTTCCGTACGGAAAATGGCGCCGGCAGGAGATCGACTGCAGGAGGTCGTTCAGCGGGGGTCCGGACCGCCGCTGAACGACCTCCTGCACTCGATCTCCTGCCGGCGCCATTTTCCGTACGAAAACGATTCGTGGCAAGAAATCACACCCGGAACCCCGCTGGACTCCCAGGAAACTTTTGGCCAGCTTGGGGGGGCCTCCTGACCCCCACAAGACTTGCCAAAAGTCCAGCGGGGGTCCGGAACGACCTCCTCCGTCGAATCGTTTTTGTCTATGGCCGCCGCCATTTTGCGGCGGCCATTTTGAAAAATGGCGCCGGCTGAAGACAACACGATTCTATTGAGGGGGCCGTTCCGGACTGCCGCCGTTCTGGACCACCGCCGGATCCCCAGGTAATTTAAAGCATTGGGGGGGGGGTTCGGGAGGGCGGGGGATTTAATTTAAAGGGTCGGGGGTGGGTTTTAGGGGGTTTTAGTGTGCCGGTTTTCCTGCCCTCCCCCTTCCCCTGATTTACGATTTTTTAACGATAAATCGGGGGAATTGGTATTGTATCGTGGCCCTAATGATTTTTTGACGATTTAAAATATATCGGACGATATTTTAAATCGTCAAAAAACGATTCACATCCCTAGCTTTTAGTGCCTGTAATAATCACAATTTATAAAATCCGACTTTAACCATTTGCTCTGATCTGTATTTAATAAGTTAATTTGTTGAAAGTCAGCCAGGATTTAATTACACTCATACAAGATGAAACCTTGGTTGAGGTTTCTGACCATGAGCTATCAACCAGCATCTAAAACTGTATGTTGTTTTGGGGCCATTGTTTTTTAATATATTTATACATGACCTGGAAATAAGAAAAAATAGTGAGGTAATCAAATTTGCTAATGACACAAAATTATTCAAAGTTGTTAAATCACAAGCCCCGGGACGCGCGTATGTCCCGGGGCTTTGAAAAAGGAGCGGGAAGGGGGCGGGGCGGGGGTGAAGCGCCAGTCCAGGGGCGATCCGGGGGCAGGACCAAGGCCTCCGGAACAGCGTAAAGAACAAAATAAAGGTAGGGGGGATTTAGGTAGGGTTGGGGGGCAGGTTAGATAGGGGAAGAGAGGGGAAGGTGGGGGGAGGGAATGGGGAAAGCCATTGGGGCTCCCCTAGAGCTCAGCGCGTGCAAGGTGCACAAGTGTGCACCCCATTGCGCTCGCCGGATTTTATAACATGTGCACAGCTGCGGACACATGTTATAAAATCAGGCGTAGATTTGTGTGCGCCGGGTTGCGCGCACAAATCTATGCCCGCGCGTAGCTTTTAATATCTGCCCCTTAGAGAAGAGTAACCCAAATTATAGCTACACAATGCAAGGTTCCACAGTAGAAATCACCATTCAGGAAAATAATCTAGTCATCATTGTTGATAATATGTTGAAATCTTCTGCTCAGTGTGCAGCAGCATCCAAGAAAGCAAATAGAATGCTAGGAATTATTAGGAAAAGAATGGAAAATAAAACAGAGAATATCATAATGCCTCTGTATCACTCCATGGTGAGACCTCATCTTGAGTATTGTGTGTACTTCTGGTCATAACATCTCAAAAAAGATATAGCCAAATTAGAAAAGGTACAGAGAAGGGTATCCACTATCCAAAATGATGAAGGGGATGGAACAATTCCCCTATAAGGAAAGGCTAAGGAAGTTAGGACTCTTCAGCATGGAGAAGAGACAGCTGAGGAGAGATATGATAGACATCTATAAAATGAGTAGAAAGGAACAAGTAAAGATTAATCGGTTGTTTACTCTTTGAGAGTATATAAAGATTAGGGGACATACAATGAAGTTACTAGGTGATATATTTATAATTAATAAAAATATATTTTTTACTCAATATACAATTAAGTTCTGGAATTCATTGCTAGAGGATGTGGTGAAAGTTATTAGCATTTAAAAAAGGTTTGGACAAGTTTCCATTATTGAGGTAGAATTGCAGAAATACATTGCTTATCCCTGGGATAAACAGCATAATCTATCTACCCCTTGGGATTCTATCAGGTACTTGTGACTTGAATTAGCCACTGTTGGAAACAAGATAGTGGACTTGGTTAATCTTTGGTATTACCCAGTATGGCAAATCTTAGGCGTTCTTATGCTAGGAAAATTGTGTTTACATATTACAAAATAATTTGTTTGAGGGTTAAACTATTACTATGTATAAATATTGTGAGCTATGAAAGTAATTTGCCAGTTTGCATTAATTCTGCATGTAGTTTGTTCTTTGTATGCTGGGAAAGTAGTTTGCAAGTCTGCATTAATCCCGTGTGCAGTTTGAGTTTTGAATTTAATTCTGAGTATATCTTTGTGTTCTGGGAAAGTTGTTTCAAGTTTGATTTAATTCTGTGTCCTTTACTTTGCGAAGGCATGAAAGCTGATAAAATTGGTAAAACAATAATACTGAGAGATTTAAATTACCCCAACTACTGACTGGGTAAATATCACATTGGGACATGCCAAGGAGGTAAAGTTCCTAGATGCTATAAATTACTATTTCATAATCATTAGAGATGAGCATTTGCTTGAAACAAATGGGCAAAACATAATGAACGTGCACTTATTTGTTTCATTTGTGGAACTCCATAACGAATGGAGTGATCCCACAAATGAAATAAATAATCTTCTTCCCATTTGTTTATGTTTCCCATTCATTTCTATGGCAATAAGAAAAAACCTGGTAACTATAGCAATAGCTCTTGCCTGTTTTCAGAGCCTTATTTATTTATTTATTTATTTACTTACTGCCATTCAAAATTTCTAGGTGGTTTCCACATTTACATCCATAAAATCAACAATAAAACATATAACATAAAACATAAAAGATTAAAACTTAAAATTAAAATAAATATACTAGGCAAATATTAAAATAAAATAAAAACATTATAACATACCAATCATAAAATAAACAACAATGAGCTCTGCACATTCCTCCATAATGCCATTGATTAGCTACCAAAATTACTTATCTTCCATATCATAAGACCTGCATAAAATTGAGACCTAAATAGAACAAAAAATTACTAAGTATAGTAAATTAGTAAAATGAGAATATGTGCCCTTTTAAAACCTGTCTTATGCCCATAATATCATTAGTTAAAAGCTTGCTGTAAAAGGAAGCCCTTAACCAATTTCCTGAATTTTGAAAATGAAGTCTCTTCTTTTAATGGGCTTGGCAAAGAGATCCAGAGCTCATAACCTTGCACATAGAAAAAATGCTTCATGGGATTCATCTAATCCAACCACTGTATGTAAAGGGACATCAAAAAGATTTAGTGTAGTAGATCTGAGAGGCCTAGATGATTGATAAGATTTCAGAGAAGCATTAAAACTAGAAGGCACAAGGCTGTTAAGACCTTAAAAAACTAGCATCAAAATCTTAAATTTAATCTGCCAATTAATTGGTAACCAATGGTGCTTTATTGAAATTGGAGTACTATGTTGGCAGATTGGTGTCCCAAACACTACTCTAGCAGCTAAGTTCTAGACATACTATTATGACTTAATGGAAGTCTGAGGGAGACCATTAAACAAGTTATTACAGTAGAGAAGACATTACAAAGGAATGTGCCACACCTTTTAATCCATTTTCATTCAAATAGGAGCTAAGTCTACATAGTATGTGTAGTTTATAATAGGCACCCCTCACAACCTGACTAATATGAAGGTTCAAAGACAGCGAGGAGTCTATAATAACTCCAAGAATGCAGGCCTGAGTGAAAAAAGGGATCAGAGCTCCTTCCACAGTCAAGGAACTAGGGATGTCTTGTGCAAGATAATGAGCTAAGTAAATAATTTCTGTTTTACTCATATTGAGAGATAGCTTATTATCAGTAATCCATACTCTCAATGTAGTCAAGCATTTGGAAATTCTGTCAAGGGCTTCTTTATAAGAACTTTTTGTTGAAACAATAGCCTAAACAGAACAAATGGGAGAAATATAAATGTTAAACAAAGAGGCTGATAGAGCAGATCCCTATGGAACACCAGTATTTAAACTAAACACATCTGATTTCTGCCCAGGTAACAATATGCATCAATTTCTACCATGAAAGAACAAAGTCAAGGCAGAACAATTTGGCAAGGAGACTAGCCAGAGAATAAATCACAGTACAACATCTTTTTAAATAGCTTATATCTTCTATCTGGATCAAGTAATATTGATGTCCTCCTACTATAAAGTCTGAGCAAATCCAAGAAGCTCTATAATTCCTCTCTAGCTTTTTGCAAAGAAGGACATGCTACTAGAAGTTCTCATGGAGTTTTAAAAAGCTTACACATTTTGGGATTTGGTGCACATAAAAGGCTGCTTCTTCAGTGGTCTCACACACTCACTGTGCCAGTTAAAGAGGCAGTACACTGCTGCTGATTTGGATTTTTCTCTTCACTAGGGGAAGGTCAGGGTGATAGTGTGAAAATTGCAGCTGCAGAATTGCTAGTGATTTTTTTCTCTCTGTCTCTCTGGACACTAGAGAGAAAAGCAGTACATGCTCAGAGCGTGAAGAGTATTACCAAGCTGCTAGTCTTTTTGTCTGTTAGTGTTTATCAGGTTTTTTTGTTTGTGGAGTCAGTCAGCACTATTGCACACAACACAGCATATATACACTGTATATATGTATGTGTCTGTGACAGTTCTCCAAACAGTGAGTGGTACTGTGACCAGGGATACAGTTGCAGTATCAAATTCATTTGTAATATCTACCCCCAGTAGGCAGTACACTTTAATAAATTCTATCATGTCAGAAAAAGAGAGAAAAAGAAATATTGCCAGGTTTGGCAGCTTTGCCAGGGTCAGCAATAAAAAAAGGTGCACCTAAATTGAAGAGGGACTTTTTTAGGTCTAGAATGGCAGAAGAAGAAGGTAGCTCAAAGCAGAAGAAATTCAAATTTGGATAGCATGTATCACCACTGCCGTTTCCTCTCCCTTATGTTTTGGAGCAGAAGGAAAAGATGGGAGAGTCATTCAAGACTGGCATTAGCTGGACAGGAGTAACAGAAGTATCATGCCAAAAACCATCAGCATGCTCCTCTTTCATTCCTGATTATGAGGCAGTGAAGGCAGGATTTGCACCAACTGATTCAGAGGAAGAATCTTGTCTAGAATTCTCTGAATCAAAGATATTGAAGTGCCTATAAAAGTGGAATATAAATAAAATGAATAAAAAATAGAATAAAAGAAAAGAAAAATAATTGACGAGCTAGTGTCTTAGACTACAGTGAGGTAATGGGGGAGAAGATGTTATACTGAACCCTCAGGAAGTGAAGGCAGAGGGTGTGAATGATGCCCTGGCATTTTTCCTTGGGGTCTACCCCTTACCTGAATTCCAGTACCAACATCAGCCTCTAAGGATATAGCAAAGGGATTGTGGAACAAATCTGTGACAAGGAGGTACTTTAAAGTGAGGGAGGACATGTGCTTTGCTCAGTGTATTCAATACAGGAAAGATATCAGTCAAGGAAAGTGGGGCATCTGACAAATGCTGCTATGCTGCATTACTGTGGAAGCAACACCTGCTAGTGAATGATGGCAGATAAAGACCAAAATGGTCCATCCAATTGGCCCACCATGTGTGTTTATTTATTTATTTATGTATTTAGTAATATTTTTTTAGGGTAGTAGCAAGCCATTCAAGCCATCCCAAGCCTTCTGTAAAGCGTAATAGCAATGCCATTCTGTGCAGGCCACCCTCAATCCTTCTATTAAGGGTAGTAGCAATTGCTGCTCTGTGAGGTGATGAAATTTGCAGATGATACAAACTATTCAAAGTTGTTAAATCAGTGGTGAATTGTAAGAATTGCAGAAGCCAGGACCTTGCAAGGCTAGGAAACTGGGCATCTAAATATTAGATGCAATTTAAAGTGGAAAAGTTCAAAGTGATATACTGTACATAGGGAAAAGTAATCCCAACTACAGGTACACAATTTGGGGTTCCATACTAGAAATCTGATAGCATCCAGGAAAAGGGCCTTGGATCCCTTATGAAAAATACTTTGAAATCCTCAGCTCAGTGTGTGGTAGTTTTCAAAAAAGCAAATACATTGTTACTAAGTTTTTGGAGAGGAATGGAGAATAATTCCTCTATATTGATCCATGGTATGACTGCATTTTGAGTATTGTGTACAGTTCTGGTCAACTCATCTCAAGAAAGATATAGTAGAACTAGGAAAAGTACAGAGAAAGGCAACCAAAGTGACAAAGCAAATGGAACAATTCCCCTATAATGAAGAATGGCTGAATAAGTTAGGGCCCTTCAGCTTAGAATAGAGATGATTGAAAGGTGATATGACAGTGGTTTATAAAATCATGAGTGGGGTGGAACAGGAAAATAAAGGATGGATATTTACCTTTCAAATAATTTAAAACAAGGGGGCATTCCATGAAATTAATAGTTGAGGATTTAAAACCAACGAAAATATTTTTCACTCATTTTACAGCCAAGTTTTGGAATCTGTTGCCAGAAGATGTGATCAAGGCAGCTAGCATAGCAGGGTTTAAAAAGATTTAGACAAGTTTCTGGAAGAAAAGTCCATAAAAAGGTATTAGCTAGACACACCAGGGAAAGTCATTTCTTATCCGTGGGTGTATGCAACAATAAATAGATCTACTTTTTGGGATTTACCAAGTACTTGTGACCTGAACTAAACTATTTTGGAGACAGGATACTGGGCTTGATGGAGGTTGGTTTGACATATTTTATGTTCTTAGATAATCTTAATCAAGTTCCCAGCTAATTTCAGGCTTATAGCAATTTTGACTATAAGCCTGTGTGTCATTTGTGGCATTGGGAGTGGCTGTAGATGTGATATATATATGGATAAATATATGTACCTTACTGACCTGCAATGCTTAAATATTTTGATTTCTTTCATGTTTAGAAATGAAGCAACCAGTTGACTAGCATCCAACCTGGACTATTTTCTTAACTCAAGGCTTTGAGGAAGGTGCATAAACTAGCATCGTAAATGAGCATACTGCATATATTCTTCAGATAAATGAAAGACTTCCATTTTCACTAGTTAATCTGGCATTTTTTTGTAATTGAATTGATGAAGCATAATTTTTAAATCATATTTTTAAAGCATACAAAATTCAGGTGGCAAATCATTAAATTAAACTTACTTCTATAAATTTTATTCTTTGGTCTTGATCCTTCAGATTGTTGGGCTTCTTTGTTGAAAAATCTACTGAGGTTTGTTGATGTTTTCCATTTAAAATGGGTAAACTTTTGGATCGGATTACCCCACTTTTTATCACATAGCTGTTGGTATATTTTTTTGAATCTAGGAATCCATCAGGTCCTAGCTTGCGTTCTTGTTGTCTATTAAACAGGTACAAAAAGGTTGCAATATCTTTATAGATATATAGATAACAATGTGACTCAGCTCAATGATGCATTGATATGATTTTTGTTGATATACACATATACATGCACAAGGTATTTATATACATAGATTGGCAGTACACTTATAAAATCAGATTCACAACATTGGAACCGAAGTCCTTCATTCATCCATAGAACAGGCATGGCACTGAAAGCTTCCTCTGGGAATGCCTGTTTCAAATACACATAAAATTATGTGTGAAGTGGCACATATAACCCCCAGGGTAATTTTCAAAAAGTCTATATACATGTATAAAATGGTGTTTTACACATTTATATGTTTTTTAAATTCAGTCCTTAATGCAGCCAGGTATCCTATGAATGTTCATCATCCATGTAATATTTAATATTAAGCAATTTTTTTCTCAGGAGGCTAACAGCTGGCTTAAGTGAGTTAATTTGGTTTAAGTACTCACTGTACCAAGTTTGGTAAAACCAATGTAGTTCTGTGTACTTTTTTTGATCTGGTTCACCATTCAGATATTTTCTACATTATCTGGGTGAGTCCAGGCACTGGCAAGAGAAAGTTGAATTTTCTTAATATAGGTCTTAATTCAGGCACTTCTCCTTTTCTTCTGTGCCTTTGCATGAGAACTTCTAAATCCAAGTAAGTGCTTTAAAGTAGAATAACTCTTAAAAACAAATCTCTTAGTACAGAGATTAACTTTAATGCAACTTCAAGCAACTAACTGTAAGAAAGAGGACAAACTTCTTGGTTGTTTATTTCAGTATTATTTTAAGTTTTGATGTTTTATATTGCTTTGATGTAATATTGTTTTTACTTTGTAGTTACATTGTTCCTTGCTTTGTGCACTTTTATGGCATAGGTGGCATTTAAAATATAATAAATAAATAAATAAAATCTGGAAGGTAGGTGCCAACTATCTCTGAAAATACAGAGCTCTTTAAAGTGGGATAGTTCCATCAGGAACTAGCTTGTTTCTGTGTTCACCAACTAAGTAATAAACTCCTGTAGAGCTCCTGTTAGATCTCTACCAAGAACCATATAGAATTTTCCATTTATGTGGGGAGAAAACGGTAATAGTATGGGTAAGTAGCTTCTTCATCTGGGAGAGTGCACATGGTGAGCTCTTTTGATATACATACTCAGACCACCATTTATGTTGTGGATTTTTTGTTTCTTCTTCAGGGGTAGAATACCATGGCTATCCCCTAATTTTCCTTTTGAAGTATTAATGCCTCCATGAAGCTTTTTTGTTTGGACATGGAAGTTTCTTTCCATCCTCCCTATCCATTTTATACTTTTATGGTGATTTTTGTAAAATCATTAACTAAGGGCACAATTACTTTCTATTTTCTGCTTTATCAACTATGGGAGAGGTTCCCTTTATCAAAGAGGAATCTGAGATCATTGGGATCTGTGGAGAGGGATGATTTACAGCCATCCATAGGAGAAGAAGGAAAAAGGGGGGAAAGGAGTTGGAAAGGACCTTAACAGGGCCCATGAATATCTACTGTAGATACTGGGAGAAGAGGAGTAACAGCAGTAATGCTTTGATACTACAAGAGAGATGAGGAGAATAACTGGGGCCTTTCAGGTACTGTGAGGAGACTCTGGAGGGTGAGAAACTTCATGGAGTGGTAGGCAATAAATGATTGTATATTTGCATAACACTATCCAATATGATCACCAAATTATCATACTGCAAACCATGCTAATACTGCAGATGATACAAAATTGCTCAGAGTAGTTAAATCACAAGCAGACTGTAATAAATTGCAGGAAGACCTTGTGAGGCTGGAAAATTGGGCATCAAAATGGCAGATGAAATTTAATGTGGACAAGTGCAAGGTGATGCATATAGGGAAAAATAACCCATGTTATAGTTCACAATGTTAGGTTCCATATTAGGTGCTACTACCCAAGAAAGAGATCTAGGCATCATAGTAGATAACACATTGAAATCATCGATTCAGTGTGCTGCGGCAGTCAAAAAAGCAAACAGAATGTTGGGAATTTTTAGAAAGGGAATGGTGAATAAAACGGAAAATGTCATAATGCCTCTGTATCGCTCCATGGTGAGACCGCACCTTGAATACTGTGTACAATTCTGGTCGCCGCATCTCAAAAAAGTCATAATTGCGATGGAGAAGGTACAGAGAAGGGTGACCAAAATGATAAGGAGAATGGAACAGCTCCCCTATGAGGAAAGACTAACAAGGTTAGGACTTTTCAGCTTGGAGAAGAGACGGCTGAGGGGGGATATGATAGAGGTGTTTAAAATCATGAGAGGTCTAGAATGGGTAGATGTGAATCGGTTTTTTACTCTTTTGGATAATAGAAAGACTAAGGGGCACTCCATGAAGTTAGCATGTGGCACATTTAAAACTAATCAGAGAAAGTTCTTTTTCACTCAACGCACAATTAAACTCTGGAATTTGTTGCCAGAAGATGTGGTTGGTATAGCTGTGTTTAAAAAAGTATAAGATCTTGGAGGAGAAGTCCATTACCTGCTATTAATTAAGTTGACTTAGATAATAACCACCGCTATTACTAGCAATGGTAACACGGATTAGACTTAGTTTTTGGGTTCTTGGCAGGTTCATATGGCCTGGATTGGCCACTCTTGGAAACAGGATGCTGGGCTTGATGGACTCTTGGTCTGACCCAGTATGGCATGTTCTTGTGTTCTTATGTAAGGGGTTGAAGCGGCATTTAGAGAAGATAAGGTCTTCTAAGAAAGATTAAACAATTTCTTTGTTTTGGTGTTTACTGAAAGGTTGTTGGGGAGATATCCATTCTGGAGAAGGTTTTCATGGTGTAATGATTCAGATGAACTGAACCAAACCACGATTAACCTGGAAGACGTAGTAGGTCGGATTGACAAACTGAAATGGAGTAAACCACCTGGACTGGATGGCATACACCCCAGGGTTCTGAAAGAAATAAAAAATGAAATTTCAGACCTATTTCAATTCATTTGTAACCTATCATTAAAATTATCTGTTGCACCTGAAGATTGGAAGATGGCCAATGTAACCCTGATATTTAAAAAGGGATCCATGGGTGATCCAGGAAACTATAGACTGGTAAGCCTGACTTCAGTACCTGGAAAAATTGTGGAAACTGTTATAAAGAATAAAAACACAAAACATTAGATAGTCATGGCTTCTTGGGACACAGCCAACATGGATTTACACAAAGAAAGTCTTGCCTCACAAATCTACATTTTTTGAAGGAGTAAATAAACATGTGGACAAAGGTGAACCAGTAGATGTGGTGAATTTGGATTTTCAGAAGGCATTCGACAAAGTCCCGCATGAGAGGCTTCTAAGAAAACTAAAAAGTCATGGGATAGGATGCGATGTCCTTTTGTGGACTGCAAGCTAGTTAAAAGACAGGAAACAAAGAATAGGATTAAATGGTCTGTTTCACAGTAGAAAAAGGTAAACAGTGGAGTGTCTCAGGGATCTGTACTTGGACTGGTGCTTTTTAATATATTTATAAATTATCTGGAAAGGGGTACAAGTGAGGTGATCAAATTTGTGGATGACACAAAATTATGCAAATTAGTTAAATCTCAAGTGGATTGTGATGAATTACAGGAGGACCTTGCGAGACTGGAAGATCAGGCTTCCAAATGGCAGATGAAATGTAATGTAGACAAGTGCAAAGTGATGCAAATAGGGAAAAATAACCCTTGCTGTAGTTACACAATGTTAGGTTCTATCTTAGGAGTTACCAGCCAGGAAAGAGATCTAGGCGTCATAGTGGATAATACATTGAACTCGTTAGCTCAGTGTGCTATGGCAATCAAAAAAGCAAACAGAATGTTAAGAATTATAAGGAAGTGAATAGTAAATAAAACAGAGGATGTCATAATTCCTCTGTTTCACTCCTTGGTGAGACCGCACCTTGAATACTGTGTGCAATTCTGGTCACTGCATCTCAAAAAGGATATAGCTGCCCTAGAGATAGTGCAGAGAAGGGCAACCAAATTGTTAAGGGGCATGGAACAACTGCCCTATTCGGAAAGGCTAAAAAAGTTAGGGCTATTCAGTTTGGAGAAGAATTGTCTCTGAGAGGGTTTATGATAGAGGGTTACAAAATCATGAAAGGACTTGAACAAGTTAGTGTAAATCGGTTATTTACTCTCTCAGATAATAGAAGCACCAGAGGCACTTCATGAAGTTAGCAAGTAGCTCATTTAAAACAAATCAAAGAAAATTCTTTTTCACTCACGCATAGTTAACCTCTGGAATTCATTGCCAGAGGATGTGGTTACGGAAGTTAGTGTAATTGGGTTTAAAAAAGGTTTGGATAAGCTCCTACAGGAAAAATCCATAAACTGCTATTAATTAATAAGCAATAGAAGCTTGTGATTTATTTAATGTTTGGGTACTTGCCAGATACGTGTGACTTAGATTTGCCACTGTTGGAAACAGGATACTGGGCTTGATGGACCCTTGGTCTGACCGAGCACAGCATATCTTTTGTTCTTATGTTCTTATGGGAGGGATACATTCCCTAATTATTCAACATTTTTCTCATAGAAACAAAATGAGAAAAGCCTTTAGTAAACAGGCTCCCATAAAAGAGCCACATGCGTAGATTGTCTGAATCTGCATAAGTAAATTTTCAAGTGCCTAAAAATATACATTTATTTTCACAATGCAGATACTTTGCGCCACATACAAAAAAAGCATTTTTGGGGTGAAAGGGGGAAGGGGCATTTTGGGAGCATAGTTAGAAACCATGCACATACATTTCATTTTCAAACATGTATGTGCATAGTGGATATGCTGTGCCTGTTAGCATACACATGTTATGCCACTGTTCAACACCACTTATCCACTTGTATCCATGTTACAAGCCAAGTTGAAAATACTTTGGCTTTGTGTGAGCATAAAAGTTCATGTGACGATTTTCTCTTTAAGGGGCCATTTTCAAAGGGATTCTTCATAGGATGGGTATTTATCCATGTGGAAATCCCCTTTGAAAACTGACAGCTCTCTCCTCTTCCCAGTATGGGGAAAAGAGTCAGGACAGGGACAGGGATATGGTCAGGGTGGCGCTGGAGCCATCTTGACAAAATGTGAGTGCTGAGTTTATTATTAACTTCCTCCACATACTCCCAGCCGGGAGTTTACCCCTGCAAACTCTGTAGGTACTAATGTACCCTGTGGTCCTGGCAGGGAAGGGATTTTCATTTGTAACCCCTGGCCAATTGTCCCACTCAGGACCCCAAGGACCACCTTTAGATGTAAGGGCTTCTGCTGTTCAAACTTTCCTTACTGACATCAAGCCCCAGAATTCCATGTCGGGTGGAGGGGGTGGGGAAAAGACCTCTCTCCAAGGCCCTGAGCATTCTTAAGGCAATCTTTTGATTACAGAAGTAATAATCATGCTGGAAGCTAACAGTGGTTTCCAACTTAACTTTACTGACAACTGATGGTGAAATAGTCAAAATGACTATAAATACTGAATCTATTTACATGTTTGGCTCTTTAATAAATCTGTGACTTTGTAATACAAAATGCAACTTTTAGTCCATTCCTGATCCTTTCCAATTATAAAAGGTAATTTGGAAGCTCCCTCCCAAATTTGAGGTGAATTTAGTCAATTACATACATTGGATTCCCTTGTTTCATACCTTTATCCAGATGTTCAGTAATTACTTCTTATCAATTCTCCTTTCAGTCTTTGCTGGAGGGTACCTCCCCACTTCTCTCTTCAATATCCAGATGATACATAAGTGAAGAAGAGGCATGGGGGTGGCTTGAGGGAATGATGGCTACTACCTGGAGATGAATATCCTTATTCAATAATGCGACTCCAACATTGATCTATGCTTCAACGGCAAGAGGAAATGTGGAAATAAGAATTTGCAACCACATAAAAGCAGGGGAGTAGCTGGCTTGTTATGGCAGTTACTACCCCAAACCAAAAAATACCTGATACTTCACTTTCAATGCAAATCCAGCATAGCTCTCTGCTTCAACGGCAGGGGAGGAAATTTGACAATTCACGCATATTCAGCATAGCCCTCTGCTTCAACGGCAGGGGAGGAAATTTTGACAATTCACGCATATCCAGCATAGCCCTGTGCTTCAACAGCAGGGGAGCAAGTCTGATATTTCACTTCAATGCAAAGCCAGCTTAGTTCTCTGCTTCAACGGCAGGGAGGAAGTTTGACACTTCACGCATATCCAGCATAGTCCTCTGCTTCAACGGCAGGGGAGCAAGACTGATACTTCACTTTCAATACATAGCCAGCATGGCTCTCTGCTTCAACGACAGGGGAGAATGAAGAAAGGTTGATCTATATTCAGGCAACAATCAACAAGGACTGAATTACACAGTCTGAATAAACAGATAAGTATGGGTGTAGCTTGCTTATTGCGGTGGTTAATACCCCTAACTAAATTAAGCTATTTCAATTACATGCAGTTCCAACACTACTCTCTACATTAATGGTGGGGGTGGAAGGGAAATAGAAAAAAAAGGTTACTAAGAGCCAAGAGAAACAGATAAGTATGTGAGAGAAAAAAAAAAGTGTGAAAGCTTGCTGGGCAGACTGGATGGGCCGTTTGGTCTTCTTCTGCCATCATTTCTATGTTTCTATGTAAGTGGTTATCAATTAATAGGAGCCACTGATCTTCTCTGATATCCAACTTATCTTCGTCCCAGAAATTAATGGAGATTCATTTCATCAGGGGCCTTTCAAAGGCCCATGGATATTTCAGGGCAAAGGATTCCCAACTTCTTTTAGATGTCAAATACTGAGTTCCTGGATCTGAGGAACTCAGGTAGATGGTAAAATAAAACCAAACAGTGACGAATGAAGGATGGATAAAAATTCCTTCATCTCAACTCAAAAGGGGCAAAACTAGACATCATTACAGTTGGGAAAAAGCCACCTTTTTTTCTTCTCCAGTTGCAGGTCTTCCTTGAGGCCTAATGGTCCTTTCACAAGGGGAAAACATAACAAAATCAGGAGTAGGAACAAAATGCCCACCCTACTGTAAGGACTAACTAAAAATCCATACTTCAGAATGGTGGCATTTGCTTTTATAGAATCAGGACTCCACCATTGTAGCCTCCCACATGGGCGAGCTACACCTGACCAGTCTACTTCTGTTCCCCCGTCTACACAATGGTCAGGCTTTCATACTAATCCAGAAGTGTTGCTAATGGAAAGATATTTATTCATTTTTTAGTTAATTTATCATGCATATAGAACTCTATTGCTGTGATTGTGTTATCCGGGTCACACTAAGTGTGACTGGGGAAAATGTACTTGAGAGTTAGCAATCTGTTACGATTCTCTGTGAGGAGTTAGCAATCTGTTATGCATTGGCTCCTGTAGAGGGAGGAGTTAGCAATCTGATATGCTCTACTCCTCAAGAAGGGAGGAGTTAGTAATCTGTAATGAATTGACACCTGTGGAAGGAGAAGTTAGCAATCTGATATACTTAGCTCCTGTAGAGGAAGTAGTTAGCAAGCTGCAGAGTTGCAATCTGTTATGAATCTGTTGCTGAAGACTCCTGATGTGGAAGGAGTAGCAATCTGTTATCAGTGGAGTGCTTGGAGAGGGCACTCAGCTGTAGAGGAATGTAGATAGGTGGATCCTTGGGTCGATGGCAGATGACTGTGCCCCCAGGAGGATATCCTGAGAGGGACCACTGGCTAGGCTTGGGTATGGAGACAGACACAGATAGTTCTTTTATTAGACAGGTTAGTAGAACCACCAGAGGTGGCAGTAGTGAGCTGATATGCCCGGCAGGGCTGAAGTCCCTCAGGAATTGGAACAGCGATCCCAGGGTTGCTGAGCTGTAGAGAAACTATAGATAGTGAGTAGACAGTGTATGCTGTGTTCATAGCCAGAACTAGATATCAAAACTCACATAAGGTCTTAAGGAAGCTCAGTAGCTGGAAAGGGTTAGGCCCTCGAGGAGTGAGTACCTGGTTCCAGGGAAAGCTCTGAGAGAGCGATGGTAACACACATGTCTGTATCTGTGATAGCTTCCAGGCAGTAGAGAATCTTCAGAGTGTTCAGGAACATGGGCCCTCGAGGAGCGAGTACCGGTTCCTATCTGCAATCTGAAATAAAGAAAAGAGAGCGAGACCCCCGAGGAGCGGGTACCCCTGGTAAGTCCGAGGAGGCAGAGTAGCTTGGAACGAATCCCTTTGCGTTTCCTTGCTAACTCGATTCGTTAGCGAATACTGAGACCTTTTATATTGGAAGCGGATGGCATCATCTCAGGGGACGCCCCCGAGGTTCGCGCCCTTGCTGGTACATCAATTGGAGCGGGCGCGCGCCCTACGTCATCAGGCAACATGGCGGATCCACAGCGTCATGCTGGTCCGGGGACACTGGAGGGAGATGGCAAGAAGACGCCGCGGCAGCAAACCGTCCATCAGGCCCGGAGGAAGTCGCCACAGTGGTAAGGAGGGCGGAGTGAGGGCATCGAGCAGCAACGGACGCAACATTGGGTAAGGTCTATATATTGTTCTCATAGTACATAAGGCAAAACTGGATGATTTACCATGCATAGTTATTTTTTTTAGGTCATTGCTGCTAACCTTCCTAATTTGAAATGGTTTACCACATCAATCCTTTAGGATGCCTCGACTGATGATGCTTATTTCATTTGAACCCATGCTAGTTTAGATGGTTTATTTCAATGATGATTAGATCTATAACTAGGCAAGATCATAAACAGAACATCTATATCTATTCACAAAGACATAAGGCTATAAGGTCCATGATTCTGAAGTTAGGGGCTACCTGTAAATAAACAAACTTTACATTATGGTAACTTACTGCAGAAATTCAGCATATTCTTTAGCATCACTGTTGTTCATGGACATAGAATTTGACTGTATCATAATTCTGTAACGCTGGCTCACTCCTAGTTTGGATTTTCTGTCAAACTGTGTCATTTTTACATTTCTGCTAAGGATGTCTGTGTTTTAAACCAGCTAACACCTACATGCAAAGAAAGACAAGAAGAAACAGGATAAGAAATATCCTGGCTTGCTAACCTAGGTGATGGTGCTTACATTAAATGGCATGACAGCATAGGTATTGCACTGAATTAGTCACATTTCTGTTTGGCTGTTTGCCATTGGAAAAGTATGTTGCCTTCTATCAAAGCTTTGAGAATAAGTTTGCATGAAAAGCATATGAGGAATATGAGAAAAGCATATGTGCCCACTCTCAATTATATGTACGCACACTCAAAATTTTACTTACCGAACAAGTACACAAAGCCCCAAAGCTTCACATAATTCATCAACATTTGTTTAAATGGGGATAGCCTGCTGCCATGTGTGAAACAGAGATTTAAATTCAAGATCCAGCTCTGTGAGTCAGCAGGGTATGAGTTCCATGGAATTAGGGTTCACAGCCATCAGGGATGTACAAGCGATTCAAAGTGAAGCAAACCAGAATTTCAGCTTGCTTTGAGTTTGACAGAATCTTTCATTCTTTTTCTTCAGATTTTCTGGGGGATTTCATAAAAACATTTCCCAGCAAGTCTGAGAAATATTTAACAGATTTGATACAGATTCACTGACTCATGGGAATCTACATTGATTCAAATTGCCGTGGTTCCCCATAAACTGGATGACTCTGCTCAAACTCCAGTGCAGATTAGCTATTTTGAGGAATCGATTTTGGAATCTTGGGGGGGGGGGGGGGGGGGGGGGGAAGTAGTCATTACGATATTAAAAAAAAAAATCAGAGTATCTTCTCCTGCCAGTTATGCATTTTAGACACTAGAGGGCACAAATCTCCCACATTTCTTTTAAGTCAAAGCTCTAAAGACAAACGTCAGCTTGAAGTTATCTCTTACCAAAAGAAATGTCATACATAACTTTGGTCACAAAGTTGTGGAACCCCCCCCTCTCCAGTTTGGAGGGCAGGTACACGCAAGGGTCCTGGGGCGAATCCTTTAACTTTCTCCCACTCCAACACAGTCCAAGGTACTGGGACAGGGTTCTTTCCCAATTGGGGGGGGGGGGGGGGGGGATAAATCCTCCAAGACCCAAGATGGCAGGGGTGACTTCTTTCAGTGCTCTGGGGATGTAAGTGCCAACAAAATACACTGGAGGTCCAGAGTGAACATCCAACTTAAATCTTTTCTTTCAGAAATGGCACTTTCACATCAGATCTTGGCATGGAAAGGTGAAATTTACCAGTTCTTCAGTTCTATCTTGGCATGGAAAGGTGAAATTTACCAGTTCTTCAGTTCTACCTTTGCATGTATCTCTCAGTATTGGATAGGGAAACTCTCACTCTCCAGGGTTAGGAAAAGTAAGGTCCCTGGTGGAGCAGGTTATCCTGAGCTGGGTGGAAAAACCCTTCCAAAATACCGATGGCAAAAAGGATTACAGACTTTGTACAAACATCCTATTTTACTTCCTTTCCCCAAAGTGAAGACTCCACTGGGATCCTCCAAATGTTTAAAAAAAAAAAAAAGGTTCTTACTCACAGTCCTCTTCAGATGACAAAGATGGGTCTTTCTTGGGAAAAGTACAGCTAGCAGGAAACCCAGCAGATTTCTCAAGGCGCAAGCAAGAAATCCAGAATCCTCCTGCAGCAGATCACCTCTGATCCAACCCCTTAGTGTGAGCTGAAGAGCAGGGAAATCTTCCTGATCTTCTGATCTGATCTAACCGTTGGACACCCTGAAAGCCTTCAACCATGGGTATCAGGGCACTCACAAAAAAAAGACCTAAAAAATATAAGTCCAAAAATCAGCAGCTAAATCTTTGGTACTAATCTCACAAGGGACTTGTCCCCTTCCCACTTCTGGTTGGGTTCTGACCTTGAGGCCCATTAACAAGAACAGGAGAACAAACTCTAACTCAGAAAAACAAGCTCTGACTTCCAACTCGGGGGGCTGGCCATTCCTGCAACCTCAGTGGAGGAGCTGTTCTGATTGGTGCAACCCTCCCTCCACTACCTTTTCTATCCTGGATTAAAGGTTTTAAGAATAGGTCCACATAGTGATGATCCCAAAGGGTTGTCACAGTTGCATTCCATAGAAATAATAAGAACAAAAAATGTAATAATGTTTATAAAGGATGGCTTTCATTGTAAAATAATTAACCTCATCTATATGAAGTTTAAAATCAAGTTATACAATGACTTTGATTTTCTGATTTATTGTATAGGATGCAGGTTAAAACAAATTCACCCCACATGCATATCACAAATAGAAGCCATCTATGCAAGACTTTTTTTTTCTGCTTGTACTTGACAATTGTTAGTACCAGAACCTTTTTTTTTTCACTTTGTATCAACCCATGGGAAATGACAGGAGAGGACGGGCTGGATTAGGGAGCAGAGTAGTTCTTCTCTGCTCTGTTCTGTCTGCTGCAATCTCATTTTCCCATCCTGATCTCTGCAATTTGCTGTCTGGTAGGGGAGAGACTGGATAGAGCAGGAAGCAGAGGGTTGCTCTCTGCAGGGTGCCAGCCAATAGAGTTGGGGCACAGGTCCTGTTTGCTTTGACCAGGGATAATACAGAACCAGAACCTGGTAACTATCCAAACTATTAACCATTCTGTACCCTTTAATTTGAATTCATTATTAGCACTATTTATTTTTTCTTTTTCCTTTTTTTGACCATTATATGTATTACTTTGGCAACTCATGTACAAATTGTCATGACAATAAAGTTTCTTGAATCCAAATCTGAGCAAAGCATAAGTAGAGGAGGGACAGGAGAGAGAGAAAAGCACTAGTAGTGCCTCTCCCTCTTTCAACCTCCTTCCACCTCTCAGGGCCATTTTTAAGGGTATGGTGTCTATAGGGCAAAGGGCCGGAGATGGGAGGGTTTTGACCCCAGAAATCAAAGAGCAGCAGGAGGAATTCAAGTTTGTGAGCACCTTCAGAATTTGGTGCCCTAGGCACATGCTCTAAACCTGGCCCTGCCCACTGGGGCTTTCCCGTGCGGAGGAGGCCCCAGCGGGTGTGGCTTTCTTGTGCCTCCAGTCAGCAAGAGGGAGGATGGTGCAGGAGGTCTCGTGCTGTGTGTGGAACCTGCAGACATTTGCAGGGAGTGGGGTGATTTCTCCCCTCCAACCCTATCCCTTATTCCCTTCACCCCCCAAGGATGGCCCTGCATCTGAGTATCAGCAGCTTTCTTTCAAAAAGCAAAAGCACTGCATTTAGATAACAGAAAAGAATGAATTAGCCAATGTCCAATACTCAAATCCCAACCAGACAGAAGATATGTACCAGCATCTTGCTTTTGAATATAATGTTTTGACTTTGTTTATTAGAACAGTAAGCCAAGGCTAAAAAATTGTATCACACAACATCTTATTCAATGACAAATCATAGTTACTGTATCACTTTAGCAATGTGAGAGCAGTTTAGCATAGCCCATGTGGCTGCAAAATGTGTCTGTACTTTTGCACATGTGGGTCTTGAAGTCACAGGTTTACTATGCTTCTCTTGTTTCTGTGGGTAGCAGAACTGGGGCAAAACACCACTCACACATTTGAAAATTGAAATGTTTGTGTGTTGTTTACTCCTTCAACTTAAATACTCCCCTCCCCTCTCCAGGAATGCCTCTTGCTCATCCAGCTAAAAGTGCACACATTGGCAAAGCTCTGAGGGAAGGCGATTTTCACCCAGGGCAATCTAGCCAGGACACTACTTAGTTACCCGGAAAAATCCCTTTGGTATTTGTTCTCTGTGTGCAGTAGCAATCCATATATTCCTCTGTGGCATTAGCCATATCCAGAACAGCTGCAGCGAGGGCAGGATTTTACACGGATACTGACTGATTCTATGCCAGTGCAATATACTGTATATTAGGACAAAGTAAAGAACAGACCAGTTAAGTTCTGTATGCATCTTGTGAAAATGAAAAGGGCAAAACTTTAGTTACTGTAGCAATTGGAGAAAATCCCCCTAGTTCCTTAGTCCTAGCACTGCTTGAAAGGGTGAACAGCCGTGCCCTATTCACCCATTCCCCCCACTCATGAATTTACAAGCTTCTCTCATATCCCCTCTCCTCCCATCTGCAGCTTCTCATAGCCGAGACATTCCATCCCCTTTATCAGTTTTTTGCCCTTCTTCCAATCTTTTTTAGTTAGACTACCTTTTTTTTTTTTATATGAGACAACCAGAACTGCACACGATGCTCTGGGTGTGGTTGCACCATGGACCTTTCCAGAGGTAGTTTTATTCTCCATTCCTTTCCAAATAATTCCTAACATTCTGTTTGGTTTTCTGCCTGCTGCCTGCTGCACACTGAGCTGAGGATTTCATTGTATTGCCCACAGAGTCTCCAAGGTTCATTTCCTAACTCTTCACTCCTAATATGGAACCCAGCATTGTGTACTTATAATTGGGATCATTAGGAATTCTTTTTCCAAGTCAGTTTGCCCTTGTCCACATCAAACGTCATCTGCCATTTAGATGCCTAAATCCCCAGTCTGACAAAGTGCTCTTGCAGTTATTTGCAGTCTGCTTCGATATTTCTGTGACATCTGCAAATCTGATCACTGCACTCCCTGTTCCCTTTCCCAGATCATAAATGAATGCTTTAAACAACACTAGTCCCAGTACAGATTCCTAGGGCACTTTACTCTATCATATCATTAACTATTATTAGTGATTAGCACTGTTGAAAGTTCTTAAGTTTTATTTTTAGTCTTTACATTTTATTTATATCCTTGGATGGACTGTAATTAAGATCAATGTGCCTTTTCCATACTCATTATCTGTATATTTCATTTATTTTATGGGATTTGTGTGTACGCCCTTCATTTGGTTTAGCAAAGACTTTGCCTTATGTTGCTGGGAAACTCTTCTTATCTACTCCTCCAGCAAAAAACTGCATATGTCTGAAGAAAATTCAAAGAATTGAAACTCACCTTGTTACTTAGATTCACAAACTCCCACTCAATGTAAATACAGCACTTTTACAACAAACTTAAAACGTGATCATATTCAACATGGCTGAAGAAAATATGAATTGCTTACCTACTTAACTCTGTTCTTGTTTGAAGGTTGTCTGGGCTTTTCTGTGGGTCTGTGCATTAAGGTTTACAAAGCTGATTAATAAACACATGCACAGGCTGTTTAATTGTTATACTCCTCCTGGTGCTAGAGATAATAGGGAAGTGTGGTGTTTGTTTGCAATAAGATGCTGGCTTGGCGTCTCCTTGGTGACTTACACCACAAGAGCTTACAAGTGGTGGCTTTACAAAGAAGAATGCAGCTTTCTGCTAGCACACATTCACTGCTAGGCACTGTGCCTCATTTCACTACTTGGCTTATGAGTTTCAGAGCAACCAAGAGTCTTCAAATAAGAATGCACTCTCCCATGATGTGGTTTTTCCCTGTTCAAGCTTCCATTTTCCCTCTCATTGACTACTGTAATGATCTGTATTTGGGTCTTCCTTTGAAATCGTTACATCCTTTGCAGCTTTTGCTAAATTCTGCTGCACGGCTGATCACTGGTACTAAGCTGTATGAGTATATCACCCTGGCACTCAACAGTTTGCACTGGTTGCCATTACAATTGGGATGACAATATTTAAGCTAATTAATTCGAGCTCTTGCCTTTGGTCGAATGCTCTCCTAAAAGTATACGAACCATCTCATCAATTGAGATACTCGCAATGAGGACTGCTTAATGTGCCCTCAGTCAGAGTGGCTCGTCTTACAGCAACAAGGGAATCTCCCTTTTTGGTGGCAACGCCAATACTTTGGAATACTTTACCGATGGAACTCAGAATATCTGAGTTTTGACTCTTCCTGAAAGGTTCTTTTGCTAAAACAAGCGTTTGGATAAGAACATTGAGCTTGGTCCTTCAGTAAAATGTGTCTGCCCCGGGTATTTTGATTTTGTTTCTGTAGTAAATATGTTTTAATATGTCTTGATTTATTTATATGTTACCTTTGTAAATGTTTTATTTTATACATCACTTAGGGCATAAGGATAAATACATAATAATAAATGAAATGAAAATAATAGAATTGCAAAGATTTCCTATATTCTTTTGCTGATTTATAGCAGAAAACCTTTGATAAATCAGTTCTGCAAATGTAAACCGGTATGATGTCCCCACTAATACCGGTATATAAAAGTTTCTAAATAAATAAATAAATACATGTAGTAAACCCTACTGGGTCTCTAATAAAAGGATTATACCAAATGTGTAGGTAAAAAAGAAGTCTATTTAGCTGGTGTTCAGCTCCCCCATGTGGGCTGCTATGTTGGTTGCTCCTTACTACTATAAAAAGGGGAAACATAGTGTGGATTTTTGAGTCAACCATTGAGGAGACAGGTGGGAGTTTAGCTGCTCCTGTTTTGCCCCTTTTTTGATTTAGAAGGGAGTATCCTTGGACCTTTAGGAATAAAGTCTGGATTGGAAAGAAGTGTAACTCATCTTCTCTTTTGAGAAACTATTTTACTTTCTTTTTGGATTTTGTTTTGGAGGAAGGTTTGTCCATCCTTATGTTCCTTCCTTCATCTTTTGTTGCTTTTGGAAGTCTAGATTGTTATTTTTGATCCAGCAACTAAATTCCTCAGGGCCTAGGGAATTTAGTCACTGTCAGAAAGAAAGGAGTTTTAAAGAGCCTCTTATTCAGAGAGATGCAAAGACCCTTCAAAGGTCAACAGTAGGAATGAATTCACACTCATTCCTGTGAGGAGGAGTCAACTGTGAAGTAAAAGAGAACAATGGAACCTATCCAGTGTTAACCACCACATATCATCAGGATATACTGGAGGAAGCTGGATGAGTTTGACCTTCAACAGTTTGGGAAGCTTCTTAAAACATAATGGGATAAATATTCAGCTGCTGAGCGGCTAGTTAAGTTAGCCGGATACACAAATCCGGCTAACTTAACCAGAATATTCAGCAGTGCAGCCATGCTGCTGGATATATGGTATCCTGCTAACTTTTAGACCTGCCATATGACACGCCTAGAGTTAGCCATGTCTTCTCCAAGGAGTCTGGCTGTGATGTTGGAAGCCAGAGAGAGTGGGCCTGGGCTGGAGGTAGGAGCGGCAGTCTGTGGGCTTGTCCCGCGGTCCGCTGAGCGCAACATTTATGTATATTTTATATTGAAATTTATGTATTTGTTTTTATTTTTTTTGTTTTTGTTTAGAGGATGTATAGCCTGCACACTCAGTGGGTCACAAAGAACATGGTTAATTAAAATACCTTTGAAAATAAAAAAATAAATAACATGCAAAATAAAATGAAATGTACATAATTTAACTGAAAACATCATCTTGATTAAAAATAGAGTACCTCAACTGTTAACATGTTATAGCGCTAAATGCTTGTGAAAAATATAATGATTTTAGTCATTTCTTGAAAGTGGAATAGCATGGAATTAGCCAAATTTCTTCTGGTAGGCTATTCCAAAGAACTGGCCCCGCTACATAAGTTCTCTCTTATTTCGTCCACGTGTAGAGTGTGCAGAAAGGGGCATCTAATAAATTGCAGCCCGCAGATCTTAATGTTCTTTTTGTTTGATAATTTTTTAGCAAATTACTGACACATAAAAGGGTCTCATGACTGAGTGCATGATGAACCACAGTTACAGTCTTAAATTGTACCCTCCAGTGTATCGGAAACAAGTGCAGTGTATACAAAATGACAGTTATGTAGTCAAATAACTGGGCACCGCACCTGTGATAAGTCTGGCCAGAGCATTTTTCACTGCTTGTAAACATTTTAACATGTATGCTGGAAGCCCTGTTTACAAAGGGTTGCAGAGGTCTAATTTAGATATTACTAGTGACTGAATAATGGTTCTGAAGTCATTTGTGGTTAAGAATGGTTTGAAGACTTGTAGTACATGTAGTTTGTTGAGTGCACTTGTTGCTCTACTTTTGATTTGATCTCTTAATGATAGGTTAGATTCTAACTGAATTCCAAGATTCCACACACAAGTTGATAATTTTAATATGTGGTCTTCAAATTTGAAGTATGTTGGAAAGTCTGTAGTAGGAAACTCATTGAGGATTATTAAGTTGGTCTTACTAACATTAAAAGCTAGTTCATTAATATACAATACATCCATTCCTGGATAGAACTTAATTTGCCATCATTATCAAGCATATCATCTATAATCATGGTAACAGTGATAAAAAATTGAATGCCGTCTGTATAATCTGCAATGAACAAAAGTGTTATTGGAACAGGTGGAATATAAGTGATGTTAATAAATAATGAGTTATCATCTGAATTAAGATATGACAAATGGGACTTCAACTTATGCCATCTAAATTTAGTGACAAATTCTGTTTCACCAATTCTGTGAGGGAGCTCCAAAACTACTCCTGCAATTGGATGGAATGTGAAAATAAAAGAGGAAATTAAACCATCAGTTCAGAGTCACAGATCTATTGGAAAATGAGAATATAACCAACTGTATTGAACCAGGACTTGTAAGCTGTTATTTATTTCACTTTAAAATCAATTATGGTAAAGTTATGTTGGAATCACATTCTTCATCCAGCAGGATTATTGCTGTACATTTTAAAAACTGTTAAAACAATGCAAATAGCCTTGGAGATTATTCTCTTCCCCACCCTTTCCCCTCAAAAAACAGGGAATCTTGGAAAATAGTAGGGGTGTGCATTCGTTTTCACCGCATATGTAAAACGCAACTTATATATATTTTTTTAACTTAAAAAAGTGATGAGGCGAAAACGATCGGATTTCCAACTTATTCAACATAGCTATGTTGAATACGTTGGAAATCGCGATCGTTGATCCTAAATAAAAATTTAAACCCCTCACCCTCCTTAATCCCCCCCCCAAGACTTACCAAAACTCCCTGGTGGTCCAGCAGGGAGTCAGGAAGCCATTCCTCTATTCCTTTGCGAGGAGCACGTGACGTCCGTGTCACGTCGGAGTGGGTCAGGAGGCCCCCCCAAGCTGGCCAAAAGTTCCGTTTGGGTCCAACGAGGGGTCCGAGAGCGGAACCGCGGTGGACCACGTGACGTCCGCGTCACTCCGACGTGACGTCCGTGTCACTCCGACGTGACGCGGACGTCACGTGCTCCTCGCAAAGGAATAGAGGAATGGCTTCCTGACTCCCCGCTGGACCACCAGGGAGTTTTGGTAAGTCTTGGGGGGGGATTAAGGAGGGTGAGGGGTTTAAATTTTTATTTAGGAAACCGGTGCACGTATGGACATAGACTCAACTTATGGAATTCTCCATATGTCCATATTGACCGAAATTGACCCCCCCTTTCGACTTATGGACTTATCAACATAAACTTTTTGTCTGCACATCCCTAGAAAATAGACATATTTAAGGACAATATATGAAGTCTAGATATCTTAAGCCCTTAGGATTGAGAGGCCTCAGGTCAGATCAGGTCAGGGTTTTTGAGTGAAAAGCTTTACTCCTTCTTTTAGACTTCCAGCCCATTCAGAACTTGTCTCAATTCTGACCACTGACATTAATGATAGGAAGAAAGGGGGGGTCAGAGGATGAGGCAGCTTGGATCTTTATTTCAGGTTATCCAGAGATGTTCTCCACTTTTCAGACCTTTCTCTTATATCCCAGCAATTATAGTAGCACCCCCAGCTTTAGAGAGCTATAGGCTATAGGTCTCTCCTGAACCTAGCAGGTGTGCTCTTCAGCCAGTCAGCAGCTGTGAGTCGACTGTGAGCTACTGTCACTGTGCTATTCTGTTTTGAACTGCCTTTGATATGCATTTGTAGAACAAAGCTATTTCAGAACATGGTAGCTAGGCCCACCTATAAAATGTCTCCACCTCATCCCCAGCCATCCATAGGAACAAGAATTTAATCCTCCTACCACTGTGCCATTGGTCCAGCCCAATTAAATTGTCTTCATCCAGCGGTTTCTTCCTGCTCCATTTGGGCTTCCAGCTCAGTTGGAACCAGGGCTGGGATTTGATGCTAGGGCATTCATTCACAACTATCTGGGTATTTTTTCCCCTATATTATATCCCCTTACATCTTACTTTAATCCAGTCATTGCAGCGGCAGTCCTCAACTGGGAGCCATGTCCCAAGACTCCTTCCAGAATGCCTCAGTCATGGGCCCTAAATCCATCTACTTGGTATTGCTGTTATGCAATGACTGTGATTTCCTCCCCAGCCACCTAAGGGCTGTGAACATCCCAACCTTAGCAGTCCTAGGGAAGAAATGACTTGAGCCAGGAATCTAACGCAGGGCTTTCTGCATGATGGTGCCTAGCAGCCAAGAGGCCAGCACCAATTAAAATGTTCTGTTTGCCCGTGTGCTGAAAGTTTTCTTTTATGGAATACTTCTGTTCTGATTCATTTTGATTTGCAGCTGTTTTCTAAGAGTTTATTTCTATTGATCTTGCAATTGCTGTTATGTATTTTGGATAGATAGCATGATTAAAAGTTGTTACGAGATCAGGGGCTGACATTGAAAATCATGGGAGCATTCTCCTTCCTTTCAGATCTGCCAATCTCTTTCACCACTTTTTTCCCCATCCTTACCATTGCAGCCCATCTCTATCCCCACCACCGCATCGCAGGCTTTCTCCCTTTCTCGTGCTCCATTTCATATTCCTCCCTCTTCTTCCCATTCATCTCAGAGTGGAGGAGTAGCCTAGTGGTCAGAGCAGTGGGCTGTAAAACAGCAAAATTAGAGTTCAAATCCTGCTGTTGTTCATTGTTACCTTGGGCAAGTCCCATTGCCTTGGTGCAAAGTTACGTGTGCAAATGTAACATCTATTGGTAGCAATTTTAAAAAGCCATTTATGCATGTAAAGTGCACTTACACCTGAATATCCTATGGACAATTCAATGGTATATGGTAGCAATTTTCAAAAACCCACTTACATGGGTAAAGTGCATTTAAACATATAAAACCCAATTTTAGGCGTGTAAATGCTTTTTAAAATCAGGCGCTTAAAGGTGAATTTTAAAAGCCCAACACGCACATTAATTAGGGGGTACACATGTATGTTGGGCTCGCACATGCCGCGCAGATTTTAAAAGCTGCTGAGATACATGCGTATCTCCGGAGCGTGCACATCTCAAAAGTATTCAAAAAGGGGCAGGGTGAAGGCATGGTATGGGTGAGGCATGAGCATGGGCATTTCAGGGTATGAACCTGAGATGCGTGCGTAAATACTTACGTGATTTGGCATGTGGCGAGGCCCCCTGCTGAAGAACTTTACTTCTGCCTCGGATGACGTCTAAAATAATAAAGAAAAATAGACAAATCTGTGGGTTTTAAGGGTCAGGGATAACTGGTGATAGTTTAGCTATTAAACTAGGGGGTTTTGGAGGACCTATCTCTTAACTGGGTGGAACTGGGGATAAAATGATAAATCTGGGAATGGCGTCGGCGCACGCCCCTTTTAAAATCCCCCTGGTTTACATGGTAGAAGCGGGGTTTGCGCACACGTGTGCACACCCACTTAACATTTGGCACACGTGTGCGCAGCCAGGCTGTTTTATAAAGCCCGCATATGCTCCAGTATGTTATAAACGGCTGTGTACCTGGTCACAGCTTGCCTTATGCCTGCCAATGTGCGCAAGCATGCCGGTTTGAAAGTTACTGTCTCCTATGAGCCCCCCAGAGCTGTTTCTCTCCTCAGCTGAGTTCCTCTTCACCTTATGCATCCTTTCTCTTGAATCCTCTGTCTCTTGGCCCATCCATTTCTTCTTTAAACTCAACACAATCCCTAGAAATGCATTCTTTCTGCAGCCTGTGTAACTCTCAGTCTAAAAGCTGTATTGCAGTATTAATGCTGTCTTGTCTTGCTGCTCCATAAGAGACCATGAGTAGTACTCATAGGAGAAGGAAAGTAGCCATAGGAGTTAGGGGAAGTTCTGGAAAATTGTCTTCATCAGCTAGTACCTGTCCTGACTCTTATACTTCTTTTTCCTTCTTACTTTTCCTTCTTCTCTATTTTACATGCTACATGCTCCTCTTCCTCTGTAACCTCTCCATGTCCCTTTCTTCTCCATATTTCACTCTGCATTCCTTTCTTATCATGTCCTTTTCATTCTCTCATATCCTTATATTCCCCTCCATATTTACCTCTACATCATATTGCCTCCAGATTCCTCTCTCCCTCTTATGTTCCCTTCTCTATTCCCCTCGCTCTTTTCTTTATTTATCACTGGGGAACGGCACATAAATTGACTGTTTGAAAACTGTCCTCCCTCAATACGGTTAAAGGTATGCATGGTGTTCCTGGAGGCATGTTTTGGGCAGGATCTCAAAATTAAGCAATAAATTGTATTTAAAAGTTTCCATGCATTATTTCCCTTACAAAAGCCACCCACACAGAAAGCAGGTGCAAAAGTACTACCCACAGCAAGTTGCAATGAGAAAGAATATGCACATGCTTTCTCTTTCAAACTTGATGCAAAGTCTGCCAGTAAAAGGTACCATGGACCTCGCCCCAAAGAAGACAGGCTGAAAATTGCTTAGGAATCTCATCACAAGTCAAAAAACATTTTTACTTTAACAATGTAATTCAGCAAAGTGGTTCATAGATGATTTCTCTCATGATATGGTTCAGCTGCATCTTTGTTTTTGATTGGATTGGTGCTGTGGGTAGTGATTCTTTCTTTCTTCTTTAAGCTTCCAACAGAATTATTTACAGGATGGAATAACCTTTACTACAGGAGTAGGCAGCATTGCCCCTGGAGGGCCACACACAGGTCTGCCTTTCAGGATATCCACAATAAATATGAATGAAGTATATTTGCAAGTACTATCTCCATTGAATGCAAATATATCCAGGCTCGGCACGACTGGGTGTGCAAGCCGTGCAATTGTACAGTGCAGCACACTTCCGGGGTGGCTGCGTCAGGAGCACAGAGAGGTCCTTGCTACTGCTAATGGACCCAATCCCACCAGCAGCAGATGAATTAGAAAGCCCATGCGGCCTCCAGAGAGCTCCATTCCACTGGAGCAGAAGAAGCCCCTCCTGCAGCTCCTCACAGTGCTAGCACCATGAATTACCATGGGGCCAGCTTGCAGGAGGAGGTGCAGAATGACTGATCTCCCCAACAAAGAAGATTCAGGCTGGCAGAAGCAGCAGCAGTGGAGGTGGAATGACCTGTGGACCCAGCATGCCTAGTCTGCCTGTATATGTGAGTGACTGGGAGGCTGCCTGAGATGGGTGTGTGTGTGTGTGTGTGTGTGAATGAGAGGCTGACTGGGATGGGTACGAGTGTGTGAATGGGAGGCTGCTTGGGATGAATGAGTGCTCGTGAATGGGATGCTGCCTGGGATGGGTGTGTGTGTGTGTGTGTGTGAATGAGAGGCTGACTGGGATGGGTACGAGTGTGTGAATGGGAGGCTGCCTGGGATGCATGCATGTGTGTGAATGGGAGCCTGCCTGGGATGTGTGTGTGTGTGTGTGTATGAGTGTGCACATGCATGCATGGGAGCCTTCCTGGGATGGGCAGGGAGCATGTATGTGAGAATAAGAGCATGCCTGGCATTTGGGTGGATGTGAATGGGAGCCTCCTGGGATGTGCGGGTGCAAATGGGAGCTTGTCTGGGCTTTGTGTGTGATTATATATGTGTGTATGTAAGAGAGAGAGCGGATGGGGCTGCAGGTAGATCCCAACCAATAAAGAGCTGGAGATGCCTGCGGGTTTGTCTGAGAGGAAGCGTATGTGTGTATGAGCTTGTGTGCATGTGTGTGTATATATAAGAAAAAGAGGAGAAAGTTTGTTCACCCCACTCCCATTTATCCACGACAATCTCAGAGTGACTGGAAATCAAATATTCCCAGGTATGGAGAGCATGAATTTTTAAATCATTTTTCAGGTGTTATTTAATGTGTCTGCTTTTTTAAATATATTTTATTGGTGTTTGGGACATTTTTAAAAAATTGTATGTACATTTTTAATTATTCGATCGTTTATTTGTCCTCTGTTTTTGGAATGTTATTATTAGCATGCCTTTACTATTATGATTATGTATTTATTTTATTTCTTGATTTTATTGTTTGATGTTTGAAGAATGATGATGGTTCTGGTTTTTATTGTTCCACTGCATAGAGAGTCTGGCTTCTTGTGGTTTCCAGTTCAGGTTTTATCACATTTATATTTCTACTTTATGTTTGCTCTATTCTGTATTTGGTGAGGGTCTATTTATATTGGGGTAGATTTTCAAATAGCGAGCATAGGCGTACTTTTGTTGGCGCTCCAGGCGCCAACAAAAGTACGCTGGATTTTAGTAGATACGCGCGGAGCCGCGCGTATCCGCTAAAATCCAGGATCGGCGCGCGCAAGGCTATCGATTTTGTATAGCCGGCGCGCGCCGAGCCGCGCAGCCTACCCCCGTTCCCTCGGAGCCCGCTCCGAAATCGGAGCGGCCTCCGAGGGAATCCTCTAACGCCCTCCCCTCACCTTCCCCTCCCTTCCTCTACCTAACCCACCCGCCCGGCCCTGTCTAAACCCCATCCTTACCGTTGTCGGGGGATTTACACCTCCCGGAGGGAGAAGTAAATCCCTGCGCGCCAGCGGCCTCCTGCGTGCCGGGATGCGACCTGGGGGCGGGTACGGAGGGCGCAGCCATGCCCCCGGACCGCCCCGGGCCGTAGCCACGCCCCTGTACCCGCCCCCCAAAAACGCTGCCGACACGCCCCCTAAACGCCGCGACGACCGGGCCCCCGCCCCCGACACGCCCCCCTCGGAGAACCCCGGGACTTATGCGAGTCCCGGGGCTCTGCGCGCGCCGGTAGGCCTATGTAAAATAGGCTCACCGGCGAGCAGGGCTCTGAAAATCCGCCCCACTGTGCATGTGAGACTGAGGTGAGGTATTCTCCTATTAGGAAGTGTACTCGTGTTTTGGAGGGTCAAGCTCATGCACAACACATGTTACAAATGGGCCTAATACCATTTGGGTTCCAAGTGTGTTTTTACAGGATTTCTGGGTTAGCATCACAGCAGTGCATGTGAATATAATGGGAATGATATTTTTACTTCAGAATATGGTACTATTTGCTATTTTTCATGTAAAATGTTTTTATAAATGTATAACGCTTAAACTGTGTGTATGGAGGCAGGCCAAGGGAGGAGGGTGGGGATGGGGGTGGGACATTGTGCAAGGCTACAAGGTTTGCCTAGGATACCTAATACCCGGGGGGGGGGGTGGGGGGTGGAATGGTATCAGTTTTCAAAAGTTTGTATCACTGAAAGATTTTTTTTTGATGGGTCCAGGACAGACAATGAATGAACAAGAGGGTGTGTGTGTGTGTGTGGGGGGGGGGGGGCAGTACAGTAATTGTTCGCACAGGGCAGCAAAAAAGCTACCACTGGCCCTGAATAAATCTCATGCATGTTTACTGTGGATATCCTGAAAACCAGACTTGTTTGTAACACTCCAGGATTGGAGTTGCTTATCTCTGTTTTATATTTCATCAGCCACAGGAATTATCTGTATTATAGTATGCCAAGAAAAGGAATTGCAACCTGCCAAGAATCCAGTTTTCGCCAGGACCAATATGGATATTAGAGCTTTGTACTGTACTTGTAAGAGTTATCTAAAGAGTTTGCTATACATTTACAATAAGAACAGAAATCAGTGATCTAGTTACTTCTAGTGAGTAGTTTGTCAATAATAATACTGTGGATTGAATGACACTGGTGGAAGTTTCTTTAAATAAGATAAAGAACTAGACTACTACTGGTGCTATGAAGTTCAGTTGCCATTTATGATCAAACGTAAAGGAAGATCATCCTTATCTAATAATCAATGCATGGATTTGATAAGAAAAACACCAAAATATATAACATTTTGAATTTCACCGTTAATAAGGAGTTTACCTTGCTGCTAATGCCTTGCCTTGAGCATAAGTCATAATTGCAAGTGATGGCATGATTGATCTATATGCAGCTATTAGTGAGCATGTGCTGGGAGAAGTATTGTAGGCAAATCTATTGCATTGCTTTATTGCAATTCATTTACATTATTGGATAAGTCAGATTTTACAAAAGTCTTTTTCTTTACAGTCTTCAGGCATGATGCGTAAAGCCAAGGGTACATGTTATCTGGTCTGTTGCTCCACCTTTGGCTTGTACTTGTGGCAATAAGGTTGTCATATCATGGAAAGCAAAACAGTGCTAGACTGGAAGTTATTTATCGGTGTTAACACAATGGTGTGGCAGGCTGTTGTATATCCCATATCACACTTGTGTAGCAGAATGCAAAAGATGCTATTTTCATGTCGGCTGGTGATATAAACGGACTTATCTTTTAGAGGGCAGCTGGGCAGATATCAGCTTGGACTTTCTCTATGGAAGTAAAAGATTAGGGCCATCCACAATCAACTTAAGAGAGCTGCAGCCAGCCCCTGATAAATTGCTTTCTACTAAGCAGCTAACTGGGGGATTCCTTTTTGAATAACATTAATAGGAAAAAACTGTGAGACTGAATTCAATGGAAAGGCTTTGAAATTCAAATAGATTTACAAACTCAATAATATGAGAACATTTGATAACTGTCTTTATTATATACAGAGGGGCAATTTTCAAAGCAGTTTACATGGATAAAAAAGCATTTTACATGTGCTTTATATATTATGGAAAGTACATCAATGCTTGAACACACTTGTCATGTGTTAACCTTTTGTTTGCAAGGACATTTTGTGTGTATACTTTAAATGTGGTTTTGTATAGAAAGTTATTTTAAAAATGATTGCTCATTTATTTTTCTTTTCACTCCAAAGAGATGTGTGGGAATATGTGTTCTAGCTTAAGGGGTCCTGTGGATAAATTTATACAGTAAATAAGTCATCAATTGTAAAGCATATTTAAATTGTTAAATTATGTGGATACACCAGTGTAACTCATTAGTCTATGAGTGACCAATTTATAGCCAAAACATATTCAGTGTGAAATCAATCATAGTGATCCACTCATAATAGCTCATAAAACCAACACTTTTTCAATTTTGTAATTCAAGCTTTGAATTAGCATGCAGTGTTAGTGAAGAAATGAAGTGTAATGTCCCTTGATGAAAATATCACTTTGAAACATGGCCAGTGTAGGGACATCCGCTACAGATTAGAATCCTGCACTATATTTGTTGTGAAGTCTTCCAGACTGTCCTACAAGCTTACCCCATCATTCATCCAAAAAAGTTAATAAACACATGCGTTATCAAAAAGGGGGGCATATTTATGGAAATTTGAGAGAGAGAAGAGAGAGATTATGTATAAGGCCCTCATAGTAGTTAAGTATTTATATCACTATAGGAGGGCCAACCTTAAAAGGTCGAGGTGAGGTGTTGGTGGTGGTTTAGGGTTTAGGGGCCAGTTTCACATGTAGAATGAGATGTACGAAACAGCACAGTACACCTTGGTGAAGATTTGAGTTATTTGGAGTGAGGAAAGGTCTCACAAAGATGAAATTTCTACTATGTTCTCTCACCCTAGCTTGATGGCCTCTATAAGAGGGCCCTAAACCCTAAACCTGAACCTTAAACCTAGACCCGAAGTAATATCTAACTATAGACCAATCTCAAATCTTTCATTTATATCGAAAATATTAGAAAAAGTGTACCACAAGCAATTATCTAACACTTAGAAGAAATAATATCCTTTTCCTAACCAATTTGGTTTTAGACAACATCTTAACACAGAAACCTTTTAATATCACACAGATACTGTTCTGAAAGGATTTTATCCCGCCAGAAATATCTCCTTATCTTACTTGACATATCGGCTGCATTCGATACAGTCATTATGATATTTTAATAACCAGATTAAAAGAAATTGGTCTAGACATAATACTCTTAATTGGATGTCCTCCTTTCTTCATCAAAGATCGTTTCAGGTTAAAATAGATAATTCAAGGGCTGAAAATATGAACTCAACACCGGAGTTCCAACAAGGCTCGGCGTTATCAGCTGCTTGGTTTAATATCTATTTATTACCAATTTGTCACCTTCCTATCCGGCCTTAGTTTGAATTTTTACATTAACGCTGATGGTATTCCCTAGCGCCTCCTTTTTGACAGGAGCGACGGCTGTTAGTGGGTTTGACAACCGAAGCTCAATTTTGCTGGCGTCAGTTCTCGGACCCGCTGACAGCTATGGGTTCGGAAAACCGGCCACTGGCAAAATTGAGCGTCTGATTTTCAACCTGCGAGCCGCGGGCTGATTTAATTTTTTTTATTTTTTTAATTTTTAATTATTTTTTACTTTTGAAACCTCCGACTTAATATTGCCATGATACTAAGTCGGAGAGTGTACAGAAAAGAGTGTACAGAGAGTGTACAGAGTGTACAGAGTGGTGTACAGAAAGAGCGCCCCAGCCGATAAACAAAAAACCCACCCCGACACTTTAAACTAACCTCTTAGCTTCCCCCACCCTCCCGATCCCCCCCAAAAACTTTTTACAGTACCCTGGTGGTCCAGTGGGGGTCCCGGGAGTGATCTCCCGCTCCGGGCCGTCCTCCCACTCCCGGGCCGTCAGCTGCCACTAATCAAAATGGCGCCGATGGCCCTTTGCTCTTACCATGTGACAGGGTATCCGTGCCATTGGATCCTGTCACATGGTCTGGGAGCGACCTCCTGCACTCGGACCGTCGGCTGCCAGTATTCAAAATGGCGCTGATAGCCAGGGGCTACCGGTGCCATTGGTCAGTCCCTGTCACATGGCCATTGGCGCTATCTTGTGCTCCTATCATGTGACAGGATCCGGCCAATGGCACGGATACCCTGTCACATGGTAAGGGCAAAGGGCCATCGGGGCCATTTTGATTAGTGGCAGCCGATGACTCGAGAGCAGGACCACCAGGTAATTTTAAAACTGTTTTGGGGGGGTTTGGGAAGGTGGGGGAAGCAAAGGGGTCATTTTTAAAGGGTCGGTGGGTTGTTTTTTTATCGGGCCATCGGCGCCATTTTATTAGTGGCAGCCAAAATGGCGCCGATGGCCCGAGAGCAGGAGATCGGTCCCGGGGCTTCCACTGGACCACCAGGTACTCGTAAAAAGTTTTGGGGGGGTTCGGGAGGGTGGGGGAAGGTAAGGGTTTAGTTTTAAAGGGTCAGGGTGGGTTTAGGGGTTGTTTTGGTGTGTCGGTTTTCCCGCCCTCCCCCCAAATAACTCCCGTTAGTGGACACTAACCCATTAACGATTTTTCACGATAAATTGGGGGAATTTCTATTGTATCGCGCACTCTAACGATTTTTTACAATTTAAAAAATATCGGACGATTTTTTTAAATCGTCAAAAAATGATTCACATCCCTACTCTCCAGTGCTTGAATCTTTTTCTGCACACCTACCTTCTTCTCTCTTCTGGACTCCTCTGGACTCCTAGATCAGAATATCAAATGGGAAGCTCTCTCCCTTATCCCTTTTTTTTTTCTGTCATACTGCAAGTTATCTCTGGACAGGCACATGATATTCACTTTTCACTGGTCCTGTGTAGATCTTTGTTCAGACATAAAACTCTGATCAGAGTCTTCTTTTCCTTGTAGAAAGATAGATCCAGGGTTAGAGGTTTAATCTTCAGAGCTGGGATATTCTCCACCTCACTAAGGGAACCAATATACTTAAGTATGAGAAGCACCATCAAAGGAAACTGTGTGGCCCCTTATACTCACTATGGGCCGGATTTTCAAAAGGCTACATGCACCGGGCCTATTTTAGAAAGGCCTGGCAGCACACATAAAGCCCCAGAACACGTGTAAGTCCCGGGCTTTACAAAAGGGGTGGTCTGCGGGCAGGGTGGGAGCATGGCCAGAGGCCGCTGAATGGCTGCTGGGCCAAGGATCACATGCCGGCAGTTGGCCCACGCGCGCAACTTACTTCAGCCCCAGGGCTAAAGTAAGTTTTAAAACAAAAAAAGAAGTCATCAAAGGTAGGGGGGAAAGAGCGGGGGAGGTAGGGGAAGGGAATGGAAGATGGGATGGGGGGGGTAGGAAAGTTCCCTCTGAGGCCACTCCGACTTTGGAGCGGCCTGGGAGGGACCGGGGGAAGGCAGCGCAGCATGGAGCGGGCTCGGCGCGCACAAGGTGCAAAATTGTGCACCCCCTTGCGCGCGCCGACCCCGATTTTTATAAAATCAGGCGTGCATGTGTGCGCGCCGGGTAGCGCGCGCATATGTACACCCCGCGCTCCTTTTTAAAATCTACCCTTATATGAATTCTGAAGAAAAGGGGCAGAAGCCAGGATTTTCTTCCTCTCCCATTCTCCAAACTCATTCAGAGACAAGAAGCTTGCTTCTGCTCCATCTTCTTACTCTCAGCCTTCCGACTTTTGGGCTTCTCTGATCAAAACCAGAACTGTATCAATATGGCTACTCCTAGAAGGGAAGAGAAAATGATTTAATCTACTTAATACACTGACAATCATATGTCCCCTGCTGGGAGGGTCTTAGACCTAATTAAGGGACCATAGGCCCCTTTACATAAGCTTCAGCAGACACATGTAAAATATCATGGTATGCTCTCCACCATTCACCATGCAACATCTGCTAGGGATGTGAATCGTGTGCCCGATCGTTTTAACTATCTGGATCGGCTGGGGGGAGAAAAAAATCTGATCAACATAATTTTTTTGCAAAAAAATCGTTTTTCTGAATAGTGCGCACTAATGTGAGTTAGTGCACGCTATAAAAAAAATTGTTACTTAATGGTTTAAAAGTAACATTTGAGGAAATGTTCATTAGCTAGAGGTGCACATTAAGCCTCGCATGCTTGGTGCTGTCCCCGTGGCCATTTTGCTACCAGATATAGCACGCACTAGCCAGAAAGAGAAAAAAAGTGCCAGCAGGCTGCAGCAATGACAGTGCCAGCAGTAGCCACTAGCCAGTAGCCAGTCTAGCCTCAGCCTGCTCTTTAAATGTAACCACTGTAAATATAATAAATTAATAATAAAGTTTTTTGTTTAGTTTTTCTATAGTATGTTAATGTTTTGAAGCGCAGGTTGCAAGTTTCTTTATTAAATGTTTTGTTTCACTAAAGTAGAATATGGAGAAGTACTTAATTTCATGTTATGTAAAGTTTCTTTAGTTTAATACACAAAGTACTTCATTTTATTTTATTCTACTCTAGTGAAAAAAAAGAAGTTTCGTTTAACACAGGAACTGCAAACTTGAGCACAGTGAATGGGGGGGGGGGGGGGGGGAAAAGAGGGATGTGAAGGGGGAGACAGCCCCTGCATTCAGCAGCTCTGATTTTCTGAAGAGATCTGTCCTTCAGAGACCAGGGAGTGGGACTGCTTGGCCCTTCATCTCCCCCTTTCCCTTCCCTTTGTCAAGCTACCACCGTTTCCATTTCCCATCCCCCATATATTAAACCATCACCTCAGTGGGAACCTTGGTAACATCAATAAATAAGAGGGCAGCCAATAGGAATACATATTCATTCCTAAGTGACCTTAACTGACCTGAAAAGTGTCAAATTGTATCATTTTCTGTTATTGCGCACTAACTTCCTGTTAGTGCACACTAACTCCCGTTAGTGCACAGTAACCCGATTAATGATTTTTTTTACGATAAATCGGGGGAATTTCTATTGTATTGAACTCTTTAACGATTAATGACGATATTAAAAATATTGGACGATAATTTAAATCGTTAAAAAATGATTCACATCCCTAGCATCCGCTCACTAAACCCTAAAATTTAACACCTTCCTCAAACCAAGTGTTAACTTTGTAGCATTCACATTCACACTATTGAAGAGGCTAAGCTACCAGCAGGCAGTATAGGTGAAAGATGAAGGCCATGTACAGAGATGACACTTTAAAAATTTAATGGAGCCAATAATAATAATACCACTGAGAAAAATGGAAAAGACCCAAGGTACACAAAATATTGCTCAAACAGTAAATAGCTATCAACTTTAAAGCATATTTAAATTGTTAAATGATGTGGATACATTTAGTAGTGACTCATTAGTTTATAAGTAGCCAATTTATAGCCAAAAGCATATTCAGAGTTTGAAATCAATTATAGTGATCCACCCATAACAATGCATAAAACCAGTATTTTTTCAATTTTTATAATATGCAAATAAAAACGTACCGTATCATTCATCAAAATGCGTTATGGCGTTAATGCACGCGATAACGCATTAACTTGTGTGTTAACACCATAATGCATGCGAAAAACACTGTAGCGCACAGCATGAATGCAAATTTTTGAGGGGATAGGAGTTTTGGATGGGAATTAGTTAAATTAGGGATGATATTGCACCGTGCAATAGCATAACACATGCTATCACATGGTTTTAATGCCAGAAAAACTACACCCTTTTCTCTGGTGTTAAGCGGTGCAATATGCCCAAAATGGCCATAACACAATTAGCAAAAAATTTGGGGAATTGCATTTCAGCCATTTCTGGGGAGGATGGGGGAGGAACGGAAGGAGAGAGAGAGAGAAAGAGCCTCTGGGGAGGGTCTCACTGTGTGCACCTATTTATATCTCTATAGGAGGGCCACCGAGGTCGAGGTGAGGTATTTGTGGTGGTTTATTTATTTATTTATTTATTTATTTATTTATTTAAAAGATTTTATATACAGTCGTTCGTGGTTACATCACAACGGTGTACAAAATATTAGCATCTAAAACAACAGTGGTCTCAGTGATAATATAATAAAATACAGTAAAATCAACATTTTAAACAACTAAAATAATAACAGCAATCAAATCTACGGTTAGGTCTCACACGGAGTAATATAATTCAGGACCTGGGTACAAAGGCCTGCTCAAAGAGCCAGGTTTTTAGACCTTTCTTAAATTTCTTAAATTCGATTTCGAGCCGCAACTCAGTTGGCAAGGTGTTCCATGTATTTGGACCTGCTATGGAAATAACTCTTTCTCGTACTAGATCAAGATGTGCAGTATTTAATGATGGAACCGAAAGAAGTCCTTTATTAGCCGTTCTTAAAGAACGGTGTGGTGTGTGCCTGTGAATGGAAAAATTTAGCCAGTCAGTCTTACGGCTGTAGATCGCTTTATGAATAATGCAACAAGTTTTGTATAAGATCTTTTGTGTAATGGGTAACCAATGTAATCTAATCAAAATCGGTGTGATATGTTCACGCCTGTTACAATTTGTAAGAACCCATGCAGCCGTGTTTTGTAATACTTGAAGAGGCCGGAGTGTTGATTGTGGAAGTCCTAAAAGAAGAGAGTTGCAATAGTCTAGAGATGAGAAGATAAGAGCCTCCTTTTACCACGGGTCCTAATTAGCATATTTTTATTTACTGGATCGCGCGCACAGGACACTGGCCTGTGCGTGCGCCTGGAGTGTGGGCGCTCGCCCGCTCTCCAGCGTTTCTTTCTGTATCGGCCTGACAGTGGGGTTCAAAAGAGGCCTGGACAAGTTCCTGAAGGCAAAGTCCATAAACTTATTAACCAGGAAAACTTGGAAAAGTCAGCACTTATCCCGGGAATGAGAAACAAGAAATAGATCAACTATGGGGGATCTGATGGGTACTTGTGGCAGAGACAGAATGTTGGGCTCAATGGACCTTGGTTTGACTCAGCATGGCACTTCTTATGTTCTTATGTTTAATTAATGATCCAGCAAAGAAAGTTGCTGGTTTTAACAGTGGTACAGGCTCAACAGGATTCATATGATCCAAGTCAGGGTGGCCCAGAGTCTTCATAAATGAAATTTAAAGACAGCTCTACTTGTGATTATGAAGTGGAGAACTAGTCTAATGGTTAAGGCAGCAGAATACCAACCAGGAAAATCAAGCTTCAAATCCAGCTTCTCCTGTTGATGCTCTTTGAGCAAGTCACTTCATCCTCCAATTACTCAGGTACAAATTTATGATGTGGCTGTTACTACCCTTATCCAATAAGCCTGATACTTGTGATGCAACTCCAACATTGATCTCTGCTTCAACGGCAAGAGGTAATGGGGAATTGGACTCAGACAGCAACCAACAAGGGCCCTGACTTTGACATTCTGAGAAACTAAGTATGGAGGTGACTTGTATGATGCGACAGATGCTACAATAGTTTGCTGGGCAGACTGGATGGACCACTGGTCCTTTTCTGCCATCATTTCTATGTTTCTATGAACATACAGATCAAACTACTGAGCACATAATAAATGAGTACCCTATGGGGTAGATTTTCAAAACGTATATGTGCGCATCCATGTGTGCGCGCTACCCGGCATGCACACATGGATGTGCGATTTTATAACAGGCTCGCACTGGCACTCGCCTGTTATAAAATTCTGGGTCGCTGTGCGCAAGGGGGGTATAAATTTGCAAAATCGCACAGCGACGCATCGGGGCCTTCCCCAGTTCCCTTCCAGTCCACTCCAATTAAGGAGCAGACTGAGAGGGAACTTCCCAACCCCCTACTATAACCTCTCTTCCCCTTCCCCTATCCTACCCTCCCCCTATCCCTATCCTAACTACCCCTAATTATTTTATTTTACCTTTTGCTCCTGTAAAGGAGCAGGAGCAAGTTGCGCGCGTTGGCACCCTGCTGGTGCGTGATCCCCCAGCACAGCGGCAAATGGCCACTGTACCAGGCGCCTCTAGCCCTGCCCCGCCCCTCCCAGACTGCCCCCTTTTAAAGCCCCGGCACTTACACATGTCCCAGGGTTTAAGCGCGTGGCCGGGCCCATTTGAAAATAGGCCCAGTGCACATAAGGCCTGAAATTTGTGGGCGCCAGGGTTTTAAAATCTACCCCTATATGTACATTTCAAAAAAGGCTGAGTATATTGCATTTAGCATTGTGACAGTTGTCAACCATGAGTTGCCCCAAAAATGAGTGGCTTAGTGCCAGGGGAATCATATTCAGGTCACCAACAATAGAGGGACTTCCACTTAGGCCACCCACCTTCCCAACAGGTTGAACCCTCCAGTGCTAGTGGCCAGCAAGACATAAAAATTGGGTTTGGTCCCTGGTACAATCAGAGGTGAGAAGCTTGGAGCAGAGCAAGGAACAGGAACAAACCAGAAATCTGGGAACCCAGGAGGGAGAACAAGCAGGAGCATGGAGTGAAAAACGTGACGGCAAGGAAGTGTACCAGAATGGAAGAAATGACCAAATTCTGGTAACTGACTGCTGAGACTGCCTGAGTATAAGTTCAAATTTATACAGGAAGCAGATGGCCACCAGGGGAAAGTGAGGAGTACAGAACTGGAGAACTATGGGAAGATGTAGTCTCCATTCTTCTTGGAGGGGACAGATGAGTATCACTGGATGGTCCCCGAAGAGGCTTTAACTTCCCCTGTTGGTTGAAATCTCAATGTGGTCTGAGGCTTACACAGCAGGTTCCATCCGATAAGGGATACCATGGTCCCGCCTACTTGTATACTTCATTCTTTCTGCAGAGGGGCAGTGAGTACCTGACCTGAGGCACCCACTATAGAAACAGTCTCTTTCGTCGGGGGGGCCGATTGGTGCAGTCATGACAGATCGTTGGCCTCTGAGTCCAACAGGCCCCTGATTTTTTGTGTGTTACCTCATGGATCTCCACCAGAGGTCAGTGGGATTCTTCCCTCCCGATCTCTTCAGGCTGTATGCTCCTTGTCGCCTCCCCCGCCATCTGCCAGTGGGGGTTGTCCAATCTCCTTCCTCCTCGGCCCCTTGTGTCGGTGCTAAACGCCCCCCCTGGATCCTTGCCTGCAGATCCAGGTTGACTTTATTGAATTAACCCAATGCCAAACTTACAAGTATGAAGGAAGCAATGTTTTGCAGCTTCTCACCTCGTCAGAATTGATTTGCCTCCAGGCGCAGGTCACCTATTCAATTTCCAGATGGACTGTGATCTTTCATCGTATTTTGAGATGTATGGGAACAGGGATCAGGAAGAGAAGAAAAGGGGCCCGTCCCTGCAACTGATACCCGAAGCTGTTAAGCTAACATTTGGACAGACTTTACAAGTAACAACCCCCACTATTCAAGGACTACCAGAGACCCATGGACCAAATGGATGACTAATTCACGTCTCGTCAAGTATTAAGCCTTACTGTGTGAAACACCTGAACTTCAAATACAGGACAGCAAAAACTTGAAACCGGCCACTCTTATGCCGGCACCTGAACCAGTTGCCCATGACTGTGAAAAGTCATGACTACAATACATTCCAGTAGACCAGACCTGAGGGATCAACCCTGGCAGGGAGCTTGGACTTTATTCACTGATGGGAACAGCCAAATCATTCATGAGATACGTTCTGCTGGATATGCTGTTGTATCCGAAGATGAAATCATTGAGGCTCAACCTTTTCCCCCAGGAACGTCTGCACAAAAAGCTTAATAATTGCTCTTACTCGAGCTCTGCAGTTGGCAGAAAAACTGTAAATATCTATACAGACTCTAAATATGCCTTTCTTACAATTCAAGTGCATGGAGCATTATAGAGGGAAAACAACTGAACAATCAGGCTTCAGGCAGTCCTGGAGCTCATCACCAACGACTGCTTTCGCTCTTAAACTCTGGGCAAAAGAAAATACCAAAATTATGACTGCAGTGTACCAGAATAGATTGGTTTTAGATTACCCTCTGGCCCAGGAAGGAGGGTTTGTGGAACATTTAACCTCTCCAATTGTTGTTTACAGGTAGATGACCAAAGCAAGGTTATCCAAGATATCACTGATCGCATGGTCAAGATGGCACACGTCCCTGTCCAGCAGTGGAATAGTGCTTGGGACTGGACCAATGGATTCCGTGGTTGGTTTTCCATGATCGGTGGATTTAAGAGCTTGTTTGTTATCCCAGCCAGTTTAATTCTGTTTTGTCTTTTAGGACCCTGAATTATTCCTTTCTTGCTCAAACCCGCCTTCGTCGGGTGATGAAGGACATTGCTGAACGCAAAACAGCCACGCAGCTCCTGTTACTGTACATGTATTCCTCTGAGCCTATAGAACCTGTTTAACCATCCTCATGTTTTATCCTGGGCCATCTTCCCATACATGACAAGTTCGGGCTACAAAGGGGGGTGGAGCCATTAGGGCCCATCCGTCTCAAACCCGTGAAGAAACCATCGGACTGTTTGGGAAATTAGGGCCCCCTGAGAACTCAAATTGCTAATTTTTCTTGTTTCTGTTTCTTTCAGCTCCACAGTTGCGTTGTGATGGTGTGATACTTTTCATAGAGAATGATAAGTATCAAAGGGGGGAATGAAGGAGTCTGAACGCTTCAACCTGACAAAGGACTTCATGTACCAGAATTCCCTGCTTCATGACGGGTTTACTTACAGTCTGCAATACAGCTGTAATTAGGACATTGAGAAACTCTCTGTCAGCACATTGCACATTTTCATTTTTTTGGCTTCGCTGTTCTTATTCTCTGATAAGCTTTCACTGCTGTAACCTAGATTAGAACAATGGATGTATTATGTGATGGGCTGTATTACTGCAGACTCCGAATTCCTTTCCAGAACTGCAAGTCCCAGCAGCCTCTCCTGCAGAACATGGGAGAAGTTTCACGAAAGTTCCAGGGTGTCTAGGGAGGGGGTCAGTAGCCCCTTCAGCCGGAATATGCTCGCTCAGCAGTTTGTAAAATGTTTGTTCAGAACGAACGCATGTGTGAAAGATAAGAACTGTAAAGTGTATAAAGGTTTGCTCCAAGGGGGCGTGGCATGCAGTTGTACTGAGCCTTTGTCTTAGCTGCATCTTGCTGGCAATAAAAGTCTATCTTTACGGATCAGTTGTCTGGGCCTCCTTACTGACTAAAAAGAGACGGTTACAGACAGACTGTTCAAGTGGCTCATGGCACCCATGCAGGCTGGGGGAGCACTCAGAAATGGATCCTTACAAGCATATTACATTTCTTGGCTAACTGCCTTGGATTGGATTTTTATTATGCCCTATACAGGACAGAGAAAAAGGATGGGAGGATGTGAGGGCATGATTAACATACATGCATTAGCCAAGATGCTTAGATCAAAAGAAATCAAAAGAACGGATCATCAGATACCCGTTGAAGAACTTTCTGTAGACCAGCCTCTTCCCTATTGAACTCTCTCCTAGAAGAGCTCTGGCAAACACATTACTACTCCAATTTCATGAAGTAAGTAATAGGCTGGCTTTTACCAGGCCTTTAATGCAACAAACCCACACTACCTTCACTCTGGAAAGCAGTGGAAACCTGCCCTCTCCATGCATTAGAATTAAACTGATTACTGTAAACTGCTGGCACCATGAGTGTCATGAACATGCTCCTACAACCAATTCTTCCATTGACATGTTGTGTATTTGGCTGAGATATCTGTATTTTTATGAGATGTATAAGATATTGTGTATTTTTAAATTCAGTCCTAAAGCTGATTTATATTTCAAGCTTAGGGCCTCATTTTCCAATATCGCAGTGGTAACGCATGAGGGGGCGTGTCCCATGCAAATAAGGCATTTTTTGTGCAGTGGGGAAACATCGCGTCACGCGATGTTTTCGCCATTTGCAGAAATGGATTTGCACATCACGATGTTCTTGCCATTTGCGAAACCAAACCAATGAATCTTCACAGTACAAAAACTGTCCCAACCAGCCTATTTCCACTCTTAGGTGCTGCAAGCAACATGTGATATTCTCACACCCTCGGGGGGGGGGGGGGGGGGAGAGAGAGTGAGCGAGCGAGTGACTGACTGACTGACTCTCTTGCTATAGTGCCTATGCCCTAGACAGTATTTGTATCCCTATCGGATGGCCACCTAGTACTCGAGGTGGGGATTAGGTATGAGCGTAGGGGTTGGGGCCACTTTCACATTCAACATGAGACATACAAAAACAGTGGTCTCTAGTGAAGATTTGCTGGCCGTCGGAGTGAGGACACTCACTCCAAGAGAGATTTGAGCAACGTTCTCTCAACCTAGCTTGATGGACACTCTACCTGGGCAACCAAGCTAGGTTGAGAGAACGTTGCCCAAATCTCTTCTTGGAGTGAGTTTCCTCACTCCGACGGCCAGCAATCTTCACTAGAGACCACTGTTCTTTCTGTATGTCTCATGTTGAATGTGAAAGTGGCCCCCAACCCCCTACGCTCATACCTAATCCCCACCTCGAGTTACTAGGTGGCCCTCCGATAGGGATACAAATACCTGTCTAGGGCATAGACACTATAGCAAGGCGCTCTCGCTCTCTCTCTCCTCCTCTCTCTCTCTCTCTCTCTCTCCATCTCTCTCTCTCTCTCTCTCCTCTCTCTCTCTCTCTCTCTCTCTCTCTCTCTCTCTCTCTCTCTCTTCTCTCTCTCTCTCTCTCTCTCGTCTCCTCGCTCTCTCTCTCTCTCTCTCTCCCCGTGTGACATGTTGCTTGCAGCACCTAAGAGTAGAAATAGGCTCGCCATTTGCGAAAATGGATTCGCAAATCGCGAAAACATCGTGATTTGCAAATCCATTTCCGCAAATGGCGAAAACATTGTGTGACGCAATGTTTCCCCACTGCACGAAAAATGCTTTATTTGCATGGGATGCATTACCACTGCGATATTGGAAAATGAGGCCCTTAAAGGGGCCAGCGCGGGAGAGTTCACTGCCTCCTCTGGATGACGTCAGATGCGCAGGGGCTATTTAGCCCTGCAGCCAGAGCCGTTCCCTGCCCTGCAACGAGGTTCCTCAGGGCTTCCTGTCTTCAAGTTGCTGCGTTCCTGCTTCTGAATGCTTCCTTCTGACCCGGTTTGCTTCCTGACTCCTCTTCTGCCTTATCCTCTGGTTCCGACTCCGTCCTCTGCTTCCTGGCTTGACCTGTTTCCGTCCACGACTCCGCGCTTGCCTCTTCCCTGGTTCTGGTTGCCTTCGGTCTCCTGGTTCTGACTCGGCCTGCTTCACGACTCCACCTTGCCTCTCCCTTGGATTATGACTCGCCTGGACCACGGGACTCTGTCTCGGATCTCCGCTGTTCTTCAGTTCCTGGTCGGCTGGCCCCGAAGACTCTCCTAAGTCCCAGCGGCCCGGCGCCTCCTGGGGGGCTCCGGCTTCCAGGGCGAATCTCCAAAAGTCCCAGCGGCCGGACTCCTACGAGCTCCTCCTCGGGAGTACCGGCTTCCAGGTGAAGATCTCCGAACACCTGGGCCAACGCCGTCATCTCTCCATTCCTCTTCCGAGCCCTTGGTCACATAGGGCTCCTCCTGGTTCCTTATCCCACCGTCCACGAGTCCGTTTAGCCGCCCTCCGGTCGGGACACCTGCTGCGATCCATCACAGCCTTCCATCTTTGGTTCTGACCAGCCCAAGAGTCCACAAAGCTAACAGCTTGCTTTAAGGTGAATTTTAAAAAGCCCGGCATGCGCATTAATTAGAGGATCCATGAATATGTTGGGCTCGTGCGCGCTGAGCAGATTTTAAAAGCCCCTCAGATACGCATGAATCTCCAACAGCGCTCACATCTTAGTTTTCAAAATGGGGCAGAGCGTGGCTGGTACATGGCCATTTCAGGACTTGAACCAGAAATGTGTGCGTAAATACTCATGCGATCCAGCACGTGCTGAGGCCCCCTACCACATAACTTTACTTCTGCTATGGATGCGTGTAAGTAAAAAAAACAAAACAAAAATGAGCCATTTCGGAGGGATTTAAAGGGTCTGGAGCAACTGGGGAGTCTACAGGCTATGAAACCGGGAAGGGGGGGAGGTTGGAATACCTATTTGTTAACTGGGTAAACTGGGAACGAATTGGTAAAACTGGCAAATACACTGGCATGCTTCATTTTTAAAATCCCCCCCACTTGCGTGGGAGAAGCAGGATTTTGCACAGACATGCGCCCACTTAAAATTCAGCACACGTGCATACGGTCAGGCTGTTTTATAGTATTTGCACATATATGTGCATATATTATAAAATAGCCGCATCTCTGCTGCAGAACGACAATCGTGCGCACATTTGTGCACACCTGCTGATTTCAATGTTATCGTATTTGGGTTTATTAACTCTCCACTGCAACCCACTACTTACCCACCTACCTACCTACCCAATAGAATTTCCTGTCCTATGAGTAGGAGCCTGACTAGACAATTTAATATATGTGATATTAAAACTATTGGATACTCAAGTTAGTTCATATCAAAATATTTCAGATTCTTATATGAAAATTAAGACAGCTGTAAAATTCATGAGAAAGGAGCACTTACTGAGAGTTCAAGACATTTAATATTTTAATTGGCTTCCAGTCAGTATCAGTTTCATTTCAGTCAAGTCCCAAAAGCATCTTCAGTGTAAACTATAGACATTACTGATTTCTATATGCTACTGAGTGAAATTTGGAGGCATATTAAAAGTTATGAAATTGCAGAAATCAACAGCATTTAGGGTCTGATTCATCAAGGTCTTTTCACACAGACACAGAATGGAAAAAAAATCTTAGTAAATCATTCTGTTAATGATGCAGAATGGCAGGTGTGATATGTCAACAAATTTGCATTTCTGTCTTGGCTCAGCTACATATATATACAGATGGCAAATTAGCTTTGCCTGTATTACCTATGTTTTTATTTTAATTGATACATTTCTTTAAAATCCCTTAGACTTTTATTACCATCCAGTACTTCTGACAAACATATACTATAACTGACATGAAGTTTAAGAGAAATTAGTAATCATAAAAATGAAGTCATTCTGAGCACAGTTAAATGCCTCAGAAATTATCCCAAAAGGATGTGGGAGTATAACTTCCATGTTGTAAGCTATCCTTATTAGCCAGACATTTCATTTAAATTGAAGTTAGCACCTGCCTCCAATTACATAACTCTAGTGACCAACCATGACAGATGCCAGGATTCTGATTAAATCCCTGCTCTAGATTAGTGAGTCATTAAGCAGAGGGACATATCTGGCTCATTTGAGATAGATCATTTGTCTTCATCAAATGCATCCATCCTGAGTGACTTGACAAGAGAGTCTTCCAGGAAGATGAGAGGTGCTGTGATTGTTGAGAGGTAAATCATTTATTACGGTCTCAGGATGAACTCTGGGAGTGATTTGTAATCATTAATGCTCTTACCAATTACAGCTTCTTGATTAACATGTGGCGGGTGACAAGCAGCACAGATATTCGGCTTCAATGAGCCTAATATGGCCTTCACTAAAGGCTGCTGAGCCTTGCAAGATGATTAAATGATAATAGAATGTAAGTGCTATACCTTTTGCCCTCCAATAATACTTCATTAATGTCAAAAACAAGTGTCCAAATTATGCATTTTGTGAGGCATAAAGGAGATAACAGCTTTGGGTGCCAGCTCCCATATGCAAAAATCTAACATGGACGAAGTCTTGTCTAAATTTTCTAGAGTACATTCTCTTCTGTATTTCAAAGACTTGCTTAACTTCATTCAAGTGTGAAAGATATCCTTCCCAACTTTATTTTACTTTATTTCATTTCTATAATATATTCATGCCTGAACTATTATGAAAAACAAAGAATAAAACATGATAATTATAAGGACAAGAGTTACACATACATATGTATTCAACGAGACAGTGGCAATTTTTTAAAAATATATTCCAGTCCAAGAAAGCTGAAAGACAAAAGTGACATAAGAGATACAATTTAAAAGAAGAGACAGGAGAAAGAAAATGGACAAACATACAATTTCACAAGGAAGGAGCAAGGATATGGAAAGCACAGGAAAGAAAGAATATAGAAAGGAGGGAAGGGATACGAGAATGGAACTCTTGAAATGGCGTATATGTGCTGGTTGGAGACTGAAGGTAAGGCAGGTCTAATAGAAAGGAGGGTGGAGGAGCTTGCATTTGATGTAACACTGAAAGAAACCAATGCAGTGAGCAAAACGGAGAAGCAGTATGTGTTAAATGTGAGGGCCGTGAAAGAAGAGATGCCGGAATGTTTCAAATGAGCTAAAGAGGGATAAGACGAGGGAAAGGAGATCAAAGAGCAGGCTATTGTAATAATCCAATCTCAGAAGAACCACAGCCAGAATTAAAAGTTAGTGTAAGAAAAAGAGAGGAATGTACAGACCCAACTAATGTTGGGATGTTGTAAAGGCAGATTCTCCTAAAGTAACCGAGGTGGTTAGAAAATGAGAGAGAAAAAAAAAAGCTGAGACAGATTACTAGAAAAAGAAAGAAAGTGAAAGAGTGAGCTATTGATCAAAGAGTAAAGAGATATGAGAGAGCAAGAACAGGGAAAACAGATAAGCCTTTAGTCAAATTAAGCCTAAAGTAATGATTCAGCATCCAGATGGATTTAACAAAAAGACAGGATGAAAAAAATAAACAGAAAACAGAAGAAATAAATGTGGGAAAAGTCAGAAGAATGTGTGCATCATTAGTGTAGAGCTGCTAGGTAAAGCAATCAGTGGATAAGCACCAGTCCCTGAAGGCCAGCAATTGGTGGGGACAGGCAGAAATAAAAGAAAAATATAGTGAAACGCTGAAGCCTTGAGAGGAAAGATAAGACAATGCAAATGTGGGTTGAATTTTAAAAAAATTAAATAAAAAATGTTATCTGGTTCCAGTTCTGGGGGGTCCTGGGGCAGTTGGTAGACTGAACCTGGCATGGGGGAAGTAGCTTAGAGGATGTGGAGGGGGTGACCTCTCAGAACTCTTCATTTTTTTCCCCTATTTGTTTGTTTCTTGTGGAGGCCCCAAAGAGCATGGAGCTGCAGGTCTGCAGCCGCAGGAGTGAGACTGGTGGGATTTGAGGGCCTGGTGTGGGAGTCAGGGTGGCCTGGAAGTGCTGATTTGGGTGGCTATTAGCCACATTTAAAAATTGCCGTGGAAGCAAGAGAGACTTCCCATGGCACACGAAGTGATGGTGTTAGGCTGTGGAAGGAGGGGGCGGAGTGAGCAGCGCGGTGTCAGGCCACTACCGCTTCCACCACTCTCACTGATGTTCAGAGCCACAGCATGAGCAAAATAACCAGGTCATGTATCAATTTGCATTAGGGCCTTAACGCACATTATAATGCCCTAAATAATACAATGAGAGAGCGCACCTCTGTATAGAGTCAGTCTGACACTCTCTATATATGTACTACTGTAGAGGGGCACGTTTTCTTTTTTTTGAAATTTTCAACACCAGTGGGCAGGTATCACTTGACAGATGACATCCTCTTACAAGCCATATGCATAGCAAAGTGAAATTCCCATCATTTTTATATTAAGATATCTTGCAACCAAATAATTTTCATTAACCCCATCCCTTCCCCTCTCCCCCCCCCCCCCCCCCCCCCCCCCCACACACCCACACAAACCCATGGGAAAAGAAAGTAATCAACAATGCAATGTCCTCAATGCAATGTCATATACAGCAAAAGAGGAATCCTCTATACTCTGCCCAGACAATAAAGGAGACTAGATGGGAGAGACAGAGAAGGATTAATATCAGAATAACGAACATCTTTCAATAATAGGACGAATCTCGTCCGCTAATGTTTTCAGAAAGATTGCCAGATCTTGAGAAAGCTCCTTAAATAGGATGAAGGTTTCAATTTAATGGATTGTGATTCCAAACATAGTAATAGTCATCATCTAACCATTTAAGTAAAAGACATTGTTTCCCCACCATGCAGCATTTGTAAAGAAACACGATCTCTTCTTTCCCAAACCCGAAAACATCTGGGTCCACCCCCAGAATACATTGCAGCAGAACTCTCAAGGTTAGCCTACCACCAAGCACCCACAGATTGACAAATGGCATTCCAAAGTTGCCTCACTAAAGTGCATTCCACAGCCCATGAATCAAAGTGGTATTTCGGTGGCCACATTTTAAGCAATTCCCATGCGCTGCTATTCCCACCTTAAACGCCTTATAGGGGGGAAAAATAAGTCTATGTAAGATTCCAAACCATAGTTCCCTAAGAGTGACACAATCTAATCTCTTGTGCATATAAAGGAACAGACAAACACATCATTGTCTAGGATTTCCATTCCTAGATTCCCACTCCATATCTCAGCTAGGATTGCAGAGTCCCAGAGGAGGCAATGGAGTGCAATCCAGATAAATTGTGTTTCTTCTGTGCGCAACAAAAATAAAACCATTGAAAGGCTCCAAAATAATATTGCTCAGAGTTGAGATTAAAAAAGATGTAATAAAACTCTTAGGGCCAGATTTTAAAAACTACGAGCGGGCGTAGATTTGCACGTGCAACCCGGCGAGCACAAATCTACGCCCGATTTTATAACATGCGCACGCAGCCGCGCGCATGTTATAAAATCCAGGGTCGGCGCGCAGAAGGGGGTGCACAATTGTGAACTTGCATGGGCCGAGCCGTGCAGCCTTCCTCGGAGAGAACTTTCCTTCCGCCCCCCCCCCCCCCTTCCCTTCCCTTCCCCTACATAACTCGCCCCCCAGCCCTACCTAAACCCCCCATACCTTTAATTTTTAAGTAGTGCCTGCCTCCGGGAAGGCGTAGGTTGCGTGCGCCAGCGACAGCCGGCCCGATCCCGGGCACAGTGGCAAATGGCCGCTGTGCCTGGAGGCCCCAGCCTACCCATTCCCCGCCCATTTTTTCAAGCCCCGGGACATAGGCTCGACGCGCGCAGGAAGCTTTTAAAAGGGTTACGCACGTATATTACGCGCGTAACCCTTTTAAAATCCGCCCCTTAATTTGCAAATATGTTAAATAATATTGCTGCCTTAATCCTATATGACTAATATAACACTCAAAAGACTGTACCTGTTTCTTACGTAAATCAATAAATGGCAACACAAAAGTTCTTTGCTGTTGATCAAGTGTTTTATATATCTGTATAGTATTCCCTGGTAAAAAATAGAATTGCCTTGTAATGGTATTAGATATTATCATTCCCAAGTGAGATTCAACGGCATCTTTAGGGCTTTCCAAGCAGTGCGAGCAGCGGTGACCCACAGTGAACTAGATAGATGTAGCGGTAATTGATTGCTTGGAGAATGGAGTACATACAGAGTAGCCAACGAGGGTAAATGAATTGGTAAAACTGGCAAATGCATCAGCAAGTGCTTCTGAGATTTTCCTGTTGCAGGCCCTTCAAGAGCGACATCATCAGCGCGTATGTCCCTAGGAGGTGCCTGAGGCAACAGCAGCATCGTCGGCAGGCTAGGCTCAGGGGCCTGTTGCGAGTCAGTGGGAAGCCCAACAGGAGGCAGACAGAATGCGGCATTCCACCATGTGTACCCCAGGTGGTCTCCCTCGGCATTGGCGGCCTGTATCTGGGGTCTGGGGCTGGAGGTAAAGGCAGTAGTCTGCAGGATGGACCTGCGGACCCCAAACATTATCTGAAAATTGTCCTTTACTTATTGAAGTGACTAGTTCCATAATACTTAAGTTCTGGAAAATAAACCCCAAAATATATGTAATTAAAGTTTAAAGTGTTTTTATGAAACCTAACTTGTTTTAAATAGAAAAGTTGTTGAAAATAAAAAATAAAATTGTTTAAATTTTGTAAAGCTCAGAAGGAAAGTGTAGTCCATTGTTTTTATCCCTGCTTCCTCTGCAAACCTGGGGACATTGCTGGGTGGGATCTGGACCCCTTTCCTTTGTAGGATACCCTATTAGAAGGAGGGCATTAAACTGTGCACTTTGTGTGACAAAATCTGAAGACCTTGCCACCACTATGACTTCATTCCATTATCAGTGGTCATAACTGAGATAGTAACTCAATAATATGCCTGGACTTGACCAACATTACTCAAATAATGATTTTATTTATGAAATTGTAACCGAACTTTATTGGCACCTGCTAGAATGTACAATATCCTAGATTTACTAACCTTAGTCTATGTGCCTATTTGTAAACTGTTGCGATGGTATATAACTTAGCGACGGTATAGAAACGTTTTTAAATAAATAAATAAATAAACAATGGGAGAGGTCTTTATCACCAGCGAGCATGGTTTAGAACTGGAAACAGACCAGGGTAGGGCCAGATAGCCCCAAAAACTGCAACAAACAAAAATGAAGATGTAAAGAATCAGAATGGAGACAAGACAGGAAGCAATTTTTATGGACAGAGAGAAATGCAATTTAGTTGACCATTGTGGATGTAAATGTGACACAGGATTTCAAGCAGGAATGATGGCACAAATAGGAAGAAAAAGAAATATGAACTGCATTTTGAAGGAGCTCACCTTTGACAGCTAAGGGATAAAACAGCTTAGTTACAGGGCTGGTTTTTCCATTAGGTGAAATAGGTCATTATCTAGGGTACCAAATGCATTTTGGTGGGAAGAAAGGCAACAAAATCCACCAACTTCTGCCTACCGCTTTTAAGGCACAACACCACAGGAGAGAAGAGAATGGATGCTACATAAGAACATAAGATATGCCATACTGGGTCAGACCAAGGGTCCATCAAGCCCAGCAACCTGTTTCCAAGTCACAAGGACCTGGAAAGAACCTAAACATTAGAAAAATCACAAGCTACTATTACTTATTAATTACCGTAAGAGCAGTTTATGGACTTTTCCTCTAGAAACGTATCCAAACCTTTTAAACCCAGTTACATTAACTGCTGTAACCAAATCCTCTGGCAATGAATTCCAGAGTGAAAAAGAATGTTCATTGATTTGTTTTAAATGAGCTACTTGCTAACTTCCCGGAGTGGCCCCTGGTCCTTCTATTATCTGAGAGAGTAAATAACCAATTTTACATTAACTTGTTCAAGACCTTTCATGATTTTGTAGATTTCTATCATATCCTCCCTCAGTCGTCTCTTCTCCAAACTGAACAGCCCTAACTTCTTTAACCTTTCCTCATAGGGCAGCCGTTCCATGCCCCTTATCATTTTGGTTGCCCTTTTCTGCACTTTCTCCAGTGCAGCTATATCCTTTTTTGAGATGCGGTGACCAGAATTGTACACAGTATTCAAGGTGTAGTCTCACCATGGAGCAATACAGAGGCATTATGACACCCTCCTTTTTATTTGTCATTCCCTTCCTAATAATTCCTAACATTCTGATTGCTTTTTTAATTGGCACAGCACTGAGCCCAAGATTTCAATGTATTATCCAATGACGCCTAGAACTCTTTCGTGGGTAGTAACTCCTAACATGGAACCTAACATTGTTTAACTATAGCAAGGATTATTTTTTCCTATATGCATCACTTTGCACTTGTCCATATTAAATTTCATCTGCCATGTGGAACCCAATTTTCCAGTCTCGCAAGGTCTCCTACAATTCATCACAAACCGCTTAAGATTTAAGTATTCTGCATAATTTAGTGTCATCCACAAATATGATCACCACATTCGTTGTACCCCCTTCCAGATCATGTATAAATATATTAAAAATCATTAGTCCAAGTACAGATCCCTGAGGCCCTCCACTGTTTACCTTTTTCCAGTGTGAAAACTGACCATTTAATCCTACTCTCTGTTTCCTGTCTTTTAACTAACTTGCAATTCACAAAAGGACATCGCCTCCTATTCCATGACTTTTTAGTTTTCTTAGAAACCTCTCAGGCAGGACTTTGTTGAATGCCTTCTGAAAATCCAAATACACCACATCTACTGGTTCACCTTTGTCCACATGTTTATTCACCCCTTCAAAAAAATGTAGATTTGTGAGGCAAGACTTACCTTGGGTAAATCCATGTTGGCTGTGTCCCATCAAACCAAGTCTATCTAAATGTTTTGTGATTTTATTCTTTGTTGCAATTTCCATGATTTTTCCCAGCATTGAAGTCAGGCTCACTGGCGCATAGTTTCCTGTTGCAAACCTTTTTACCTTTGTAGCTGCACCTTTCAGTTTTTTTCTAACTATTTTTCCATTTTATCAAAGTTTCCCTTTTGAAATTTTAGAACTAGAGCTGTGGATTTACTTACTTTTGCCCTTCCAGTCATTAATTCACATTTGATCATATTATAATCACTATTGCCAAGCGGCCCTACCACCATTACCTCTCTCACCAAATCCTGCGTTCCACTAAGAATTAGATCTAAAATTGTTCCCTCTCTCATTGGTTCCTGTACCAATTGCTCCCTAGAACTGTCTTTTATTCCATCCAGGAACTTTATCTCTCTAGCATGCCCTGATGTTTCACTTACCCAGTCAATATTGGGGTAATTGAAATCTAGTATTACATAGAAGCTAACCTTGCACATAAGCAAGTACTCAGTTCAATCGGTGCAAGAAAGTATATAATCCCATTGAAGATTCAAAAAGTTATTTATTCGACTTCAGAAAATCACAGTTCATTTACGAAAATCAGGCAACTCCATTTAAATACAATCGGGAAAGGTTTAAAGTCCCCCGACACGGTCCGTGTTTCGCGGGAGCTGCATCGGGAGGGACCACAGTAGTTTATAATCTACAATAAAATGACATTTGTAAACAATAGGACATACAAGGCTGCAAATACAAAGTGAAAAGAATATAGAATTTCACAACATACCTTTAAATGTTATTTTAAGATTCACCATAGGAGCGCAAGCATCCTTTGACAGTGACAGCCATTTAAAGACAGAAAAGGCGCGAAGGAGCAACTCTCTCTCGCGAGATGCTATGACGGGCCCACTGACACACATGTAGATTAATTAATAGAACAGGTGCCATTCTATCTCTTTATTGAGGCCATTAGGAGATACTGTATTCAAAGTAAAAATCCAACGTTGCTCTTTTCGACCGAGGATCCCAGCGTAGTCTCCCCCTCGTTGAGGGCTAGAGACCACCTCCAGTACTAGAAAAGAAAGGGCACCAATGGGATGACTGGCCTGGAGCCAATGAGAAACTAAAGGCTCATCGATTCTGGAGGACCTAATGTTGCTACAATGTTCTATAATTCTAGTCTTAATCATGCGGGAAGTTTTACCCACATACCTACCCACATGCGCCTTGAGCCATCTTCCCAAAACCTTCAAGCAAAAACTCAAGACATGGTTATTTACACATGCCTATACCTGAAATATATATGTCGTTCTTCCCTTTATATGCCCTGCCTTATTTACCCAACACCCCCTTTCTCTACACTATATCTAAGTTCCCCTTTTTATGCCCTTACTGTAAATACCATTCCATACATTTGCTCTTAAATGCACCTTAAGCGCTTTCTTCCCTCTCTTATCACCCCTAATTTATAATTCCAACCCCTCCTAACCTGTCCCTACTCTCATACCTAATTTCCTAATATCCCTTTACTTTCCAATCCTGTTTAACTTAGCTCAGTTAAACCTAAATGATAGTTCGGTTTTAAAAGATTCTACTTGTTTTATGTTTAAATATATATATTCTTACTTTTGTTATATGTATAATGTTTATTTAACCCTGTTAAATGTATAACGCTCCGGCGTAAGTTCCTGTTCATTGTACACCGACGTGATATCTTTGATGAGCGGCGGTATATAAAAAACTTTAAATAAAATAAAAATAAATATAATAGCGGGCAGGGGCATTTCACTACATACACAACCCCCCTGGTGGTACAATCTGTGTTAGAGAGTAATTTGAATACCCGACCTGTCTGAGGATGTATAAATTCTGTGCATACTTCTGTGTGTTGACACATCGTACAGTGGCCACAAGGGGAGTGCTGCCCACTTCTGGTAAGTCGTGAAATGGTAAACTGGTCCACTGTGTGCACTAGACGGTCCCGCAAGTTCGTACCTCTTTTAAAAGTGAAACGTAATGACCCCTGCATTAAATCATTAAGAGAAGGGCTGACCAATGTCTTTTAATCATTGTAGCAATCGTTCTTCCAACCCAAGAAAGGGGAGAATACAGTTCAGGCTTGTTTCAACATCATCAGTGGGGGATGTGAACAGCCATTCACGATGCGTATAGAGAGCTCTCTTGAATGCTCTTTTTATAACCCTTGATGGATAGCCCCTCTCTAAGAAACGGGCAGTCAACGCTGGGCTTGTACTAGAAAGTCAGCACGGTCAGAGCAAAGTCGACGGAGTCTTAAAATTGTCCCGTAGGAATGTTGTCACGCAGAGCCCTGGGGTGACAACTACTGTAAGCAAGTAAAGTATTACGGTCCGTAAAGTAAAGTATTACTTGCTTACAGTAGTTGTCACCCCAGGGCTCTGCGTGACAACATTCCTACGGGACAATTTTTAAGACTCCGTCGACTTTGCTCTGACCGTGCTGACTTTCTTGTACAAGCCCAGCGTTGACTGCCCATTTCTTAGAGAGGGGCCTATCCATCAAGGGTTATAAAAAGAGCATTCAAGAGAGCTCTCTATACGCATCGTGAATGGCTGTTCACATCCCCCACTGATGATGTTGAAACAAGCCTGAACTGTATTCTCCCCTTTTCTGTGGTTGGAAGAACGATTGCTACAATGATTAAAAGACATTGGTCAGCCCTTTCTCTTAATGATTTAATGCAGGGTCATTACGTTTCACTTTTAAAAGAGGTACGAACTTGCGGGACCGTCTAGTGCACACAGTGGACCCGTTTACCATTTCACGACTTACCAGAAGTGGGCAGCACTCCCCTTGTGGCCACTGTACGATGTGTCAACACACAGAAGTAGCACAGAATTTATACATCCTCAGACAGGTCGGGTATTCAAATTACTCTCTAACACAGATTGTACCACCAGGGGGGTTGTGTATGTAGTGAAATGCCCCTGCCCGCTATTATATGTGGGTAAAACTTCCCGCATGATTAAGACTAGAATTATAGAACATTGTAGCAACATTAGGTCTCCAGAATCGATGAGCCTTTAGTTTCTCATTGGCTCCAGGCCAGTCATCCCATTGGTGCCCTTTCTTTTCTAGTACTGGAGGTGGTCTCTAGCCCTCAACGAGGGGAGACTACGCTGGGATCCTCGGTCGAAAAGAGCAACGTTGGATTTTTACTTTGAATACAGTATCTCCTAATGGCCTCAATAAAGAGATAGAATGGCACCTGTTCTATAATTAATCTACATGTGTGTCAGTGGGCCCGTCATAGCATCTCGCGAGAGAGAGTTGCTCCTTCCGCGCCTTTTCTGTCTTTAAATGGCTGTCACTGTCAAAGGACGCTTGCGCTCCTATGGTGAATCTTAAATAACATTTAAAGGTATGTTGTGAAATTCTATATTCTTTTCACTTGTATTTGCAGCCTTGTATGTCCTATTGTTTACAAATGTCATTTTATTGTAGATTATAAACTACTGTGGTCCCTCCCGATGCAGCTTCCCGCGAAACACGGACCGTGTCGGGGGACTTTAAACCTTTCCCGATTGTATTTAAATGGAGTTGCCTGATTTTCGTAAATGAACTGTGATTTTTCTGAAGTCGAATAAATAACTTTTGAATCTTCAATGGGATTATATACTTCTTGCACCGATTGAACTGGGTAATTGAAATCTCCCATTATTACTGCACTACCAGTTGGTTAGCTTCCCTTATTTCTCTTAGCTTTTCACTCTCTGTCTCACCATTTTGGCCAGGTGGATGGTAGTATATTCATATCACTATTCTCTTCCCCAACACACAAGGGATTTCTACCCATAAAGATTTGATTGTGTATTTATTCTCATGCAGGATCCTTATCTTGTTGGACTCTATGCCATCCAGGACATAAAGCGCCACCCTGCCACCAAAATACTCCTTTCTGTCATTGCGATATAATTTGTATCCCGGTATAGCACTATCCCATTGGTTATCCTCTTTCCACCATGTCTTTGTGATGCCAATTATGTCAATCTCATCATTTGCTGCTATACACTTTGGGCTAGATTTTAAAAGGGTTACACGCATAAGGTATGTGCGTAACCCTTTTAAAACCCCCCTGCACGCGCCGAGCCTATTTTGCATAGGCTCGGCGGCGCGCACAAGCCCGGGACGCCCGTAAGTCCCGGGGCTTCGCAAGGGGGGCGTGTTGGGGGCATGTCAGGTGGGCAGTGCGAATTTTGGGGCATTCCGGGGCATGGCGGGGGTGTGGTGCCGGCCCGGGGCGTGGTCGAGGCCTCTGGACCAGCCCCCGGGTCGGGTGATGGTACGCCAGCAGCCCGCTGGCACTCGCAGAGTTACGCCTGCCAGAGGCAGGTGTAACTTTAACAACAAAGGTAGGGAGAAGGTTTGATAGGGCCGGGGGGGGGGGGTGGTGGTTAGGCAGGGAAGCGGAGGAGGGGGGGGTGGTAGAAAGGAAAGTTCCCTCCGAGGCCGCTCCGATTTCGGGAGCGGCCCCTCGGAGGGATATGGGCAGCCGCGCGCTGGCTCGGCGCACGCAAGTTGCACAAATGTGCACCCCCTTGCGCGCGCCGACCCCGGATTTTATAAGATACGCATGGCTACGCGAGTTATCTTATAAAATCCAGCTTACTTTTGTTCGCCGCGGCGTATAATTTATAAAATCGAAGTGGCCTCGGAGGGAACTTTCTTCTACCCCCCCCCCCCCCCGCAACATTCCCCATCCCTTCCCCTACCTAACCCACCACTGCGAGCGATGTCTTCGTGGCATCTCCGCCCCCGGTGCCGCCCGGGCTCTTACCCTTCTGTGCAGACGCCGCCCAGAACCCGCCCCGCGTGTGATCCCTTTAGAAATGAACCCCTTTATCTGTTTAGTCTTTCTCCATAAGAGAACTTTTCCATCCTCTTATTATTTTTGTCACCCTTCCTCTATATCTTTTGTAATATCCTTGATGTCTTTTTTTGATTCTGGTGGCAAGAACTGCACACAAGACTTGAGGTATGATCGCACATGGATCTATATGAAAGCATTACGATTTTCTCAGTTTTGTTCTCTATTCTTTTCCAAATAATTCCTAACATTCTATTTGCCTTTTTGACTTCTGCTACACACTGAGCTGAAGATTTCAAGGTAGTGTCCACAAGGACTCTGAGATCCTTTTCCTGGTGACTTCTAACACTGAACCCATCATTATGTACTTATAGTTGGGATTATTTTTTGTACATGCATAATATTGCACTTGTCCACATTAAGGGGTAGATTTTAATACCTATGAGTGCGTCCATGTGCGCATGTTACCCAGTATGCACAAGGACATGTGATTTTATAACATGCGCGCAGGTGCACGCATATTATAAAATTGGGGGTCGGCGCACGCAAGGGGGTGCATAATTGTGCAACATGCATGCACTGACGCCCACGGCCTTCCCCTGTTCCCTTCCAGCCTCCTAATCTAACCTACCCACCCCTTCCCCTAACCTATCCCCCCATAGCCCTATCGTAAACCCCCTCCCCCCGATCTTTGTTTTACCTTCTGCATCCGCCTCTGGGCAGGCGCAGACCCCTGATTTTATAACATGAGTTCTTTGTTAGAATTTTGCAATCTGTTTCCTCATCCTGGCCAGGCAGATGGTAATATATACCCACTACTATACTTTTCCCTTTTACCCTTACAATTTTATTTACTGTATTTTCGCGTGTATAGGCCGCGGCTTATACACGGATTTACATTTTTTAAGAGAGGGGTGCGGCCTATACAAGGGTGCGGCTTATCTAAATCTGTATTTACATAGGATAGACTAGGATAATCTATATAATACCTACCGGTATTCTTTATATATGTTTTTTAGTTTGCTTGTGGAAAGTAATACCGGAATGTTTACCACTGAAAGTAGGAGCAATAACGAGCACACTTCAAATTACCGTATATAACAGTATTGTTATTAAAGAAGAATGCACTGCAGACAATTCAAAACCAGATTGAGATGTTATTTTAATTAAGTGTATATATCGATACAGGCATAGCACGGTATACAAGGGTGCTAATGTATGGGTGCGGCCTATACAACAACTTGCTGACATAGACACCGGATTTCCAAGGCTTATACATGGGTGCAGCTTATACTCGTGTGCGGCCTATACACGCGAAAATATGGTATAAGGATTCCAGAGTGAAGTTTGTTTCCTGCAAAAATTCCTGCTTGACTCTAGGCCATGCTTAACATATAGTGCCACCTACACCAATTTTATCTGCCCTGTCATATCAGTATAATTTGTACTATAGTGTCACAATGTCCCATTGATTATTCTCCTTCCACCAGGTGTTTGAGATACCTATGTCTACATCTTACTTTAGCACCATACATTCTAACTTTCCAGTCTTATTTTTCAGAACAATAAAACTACTTTCTATTTTTATATGTACCAACAACCTGCTTATTATTAGATGATACATGCAGCTTGGAGTCATTTTTATCTGTGTGCTCCGTATTTAAATATATCTGGGATTTTTTTTTTTTTAGTTTTTCGGATAGTAGTTTTTCGGATAGTAGTTTTTTTAGTTGTTTGGATAGTAGTTTTTTTAGTTTTTCGGATAGTAGTTTTTCGGATAGTAGAAAGACTAGGGGGCCACTCCATGAAGTTAGCATGGGGCACATTTAAAACTAATTGGAGAAAGTTCTTTTTACTCAACGCACAATTAAACTCTGGAATTTGTTGCCAGAGAATGTGGTTCGTGCAGTTAGTATAGCTGTGTTTAAAAAAGGATTGGATAAGTTCTTGGAGGAGAAGTCCATTACCTGCTATTAAGTTCACTTAGAGAATAGCCACTGCCATTAGCAATGGTTACATGGAATAGACTTAGTTTTGGGTACTTGCCAGGTTCTTATGGCCTGGATTGGCCACTGTTGGAAACAGGATGCTGGGCTTGATGGACCCTTGGTCTGACCCAGTATAGCATTTTCTTATGTTCTTATGTTCACCTTTCTATAGGGACAATCTAACTTTCTTGCAGGCCGATACAGTAAAAATTGTGGGAGAGTGGGCGAGTGCCGCTTTCCTGGCGCGCACACAGGCCACTCTCCTGTGCGCGTGATTCAGAAAAATAAATTATTCAAATTAGGGCCCGCGGTAAACAGAGGCGCTAGGGACAATAGCGTGTCCCTAGCATCTCTTTTTGGACAGGAGCGGCGGCTGTCAGCTCAATTTTGCCGGCGTAGGTTCTCAAATCCACTGATGGCCATGGGTTCAGAAACTGGACGCCGGCAAAATTGAGCATCTGGTTTTCAACCCGCGAGCCAATTTTAATTTTTTTATTTTTTTTTTTATTTTTGATTATTTTAAACTTTTGGGACCTCCAACTTAATATCGCCATGATATTAAGTCGGAGGGTGCACAGAAAAGCAGTTTTTACTTTCTCTCTGCACTTTCCTGGTGCCGGCAGAAATTATGCCTACCTTTGAGTAGGCGCTAATTTATGAAAGTAAAATGTGCGGCTTGGCTGCACATTTTACTTACTGAATCACATGGGAATAACTAATAGGGCCATCAACATGCATTTGCATGTTGCGGCGCTATTAGTTTCGGGGGGGGGGGGGGGGGTTGGATGCGCGTTTTCGACACGCTATTACCTCTTACTGAATAAGGGGTAAAGCTAGTGTTTTCGACCCGCTATTACCCCTTACTGAATAAGGGGTAAAGCTAGCATGTCGACACGCTATTACCCCTTACTGAATAAGGGGTAAAGCTAGCGTGTCAAAAACGCGCGTCCGAGCACACTGTACTGTATCGGCCTGTTGGTTTGCCAGTATCCTTTGAAGTTACTTTCCTCCAAACTAAGCATTACTGAGCAAACTGTTGGTTTCCCCCCATATTCTACTTTAAAAGGTGCTCTATCTCCTTTTTAAAAGTTAGTGCCAGCTGCCTGATTCCACTCTGGTTAAGAAGGGGACCTTCCCGTTGAAATAGGCACCCCCTTTCCCAGAATGTTCCGCAGTTCCTTACAAACCTAAAACCTTCTTCTCTGCACCATAATCTCATCCAAGCATTTAGACTCTGGAGTTCAGCTTGCCTCTGTGGTCTTGCACATGGAAGGGGAAGCATTTCTGGGAATGCAACTCTGGAGTTTCTGGATTTCATTTTTCTACCTAAAATCCTAAATTTAATCTCCAGAATCTCCCTCCTGCACCTTCCTATGTCATTGGTATCCACATGTACCATGATAGTCAATTTCTCTCTAGCACTCTCTAAAATCTTATCTAGGTGGCATATGAGGTCTGCTACTTTTGGACCAGGCAGACAAGTTATCCTCTCGCCCACTAGCCACCCATATATCCACTTTCTTAGTGGATACAATGGCCGTTTAACCCTTTCCTTCTGGTCATAGACTTCTGGAGACACATCCTCAGTGCGAGAGGATAAAGCATCACTTGGAGGGCAGTTTCTAGATACAGGATCACTTCCTGCCACATCAAGGTGATTGTCTCCTACCAGGTGACCTTGCGTCTCCAAAGCAGCAGAAGGGCTGCTAGACTGAAGGTAGGACCACCCTGCTATGTCCCTGAAGATTTCCTCAATATACCTCTCTGTCTGCCTCAGCTCTTCTAGGCCTGCCACTCTGACCTCCAGAGATTGGACTCATTCTCTAAGAACCAGGAGCTCTTTGCACGGGTACATGCATACAACCTCTCACCAAAAGATAGGTAATCATACAAGTGACACTTGGTGTAAAAGAATAGCCCCCATCTCACTGCTGGGTTTCTATCTGTATCTAAATTTGTTGAATTGATAGTCTTAAAGGCTGATTAAGGTGTAGGTATATCTCAATTTAAGAACATAAAAACATAAGAAATTGCCATACTGGGTCAGACCAAGGGTCCATCAAGTCCAGAATCCTGTTTCTAACAGTGGCCAATCCAGGCTACAAGTACCTGGCAAGTACCAAAACAGTACGTAGATTCTGTGCTACTGATACCAGTAATAGCAGTGGCTATTCTCTAAGACAACTTGATTAACAGCAGTTAATGTACTTCTCCAATAACTTCTCCAAACCTTTTTAAACCCAGCTACACTAACTGCACTAACCAAATCCTCCGGCAACAAATTCCAGAGCTTAATTGTGCGTTGAGTGAAAGAATTTTCTCCGATTAGTTTTAAATGTACTACTTGCTAACTTCATGGAGTACCCCCTAGTCCTTCTATTATCCGAAAGAGTAAATAACTGATTCACATTTTAATTTACTCATAAATCAAAGTCAATTTCAATTTGGCTGAAATCTGACTGACCTTTATAAACAATTCTGGTTAGTTTGGATTTATATTAGTATTCAAAGATTCAGACTTTGAAGTATCCACAAGTAGTCAAATCGTTGAATACTTTTAAAGCTAAGTATAAATCAGCAATATCCATATTCAAACCAAGTCAAAAAGATCCAAACCAAGAAAACATGGAGATATGAGTCAAGCTGTAAATGATCAAGATCAGACAAGCCCACAATGTTTCAGGACTTCTGCGATTTGACTGATGACTTCTTTCAGTTTGATTGTGATTATCTAAACACCCCATACCAAAAAAAAAAAAACCCAACAAAAAACTTGCATACATGAGTGCTAGTTATTAGCAGAGATGCTATTAGCTCAAATCCTGCATCTTCTCAACATTTTTTCTTGACAGTTGGTCAGTAGTATAGACACCCCCTCATTAGTTATACTCTGAGTTATTTAACAAAGGTTACAAGGCCCTACAACAAGCATGTTGAGTTTCTTTTAAGGCCAGTTAATAACCTATTATCTACAAATAACTCACTGTTTAAATATTTAACCTGATTTAAACTATTATGTATTAGGGGTGTGATTTGTTTGTGTGTGTGTGGTGTGTCATTTTTGTTTCTTGCTGTTCTCTATTTAATTTTCATTTTTTAAAATGGTTCAGGTGATGGGGTTGGTTTATTTTGGGTTTCCCTAATTTCAGACAGGGCCGATTTCAGTAAAGTCCGCAAGTCGCCGGTGCGCGCGATTCAGTATTTAAATTAGGCCCTGTGGTAAAAACAGGCATAAGGAGGCGCTAGGGACACTAGCACGTCCCTAGCGCCTCCTTTTGACAGGAGCGGTGGCTGTCAGCTAACAGCCACGGGCTTGGAAACCAGACACCGGCAAAATTGAGCGTCCGGTTTTCGACCCGACAGCCGCCGGCCAACTTCCAATTTTTTTTCTTAACTTTTTTTTACTCTTCGGGACCTCAGACTTAATACCGCCAAGATATTAAGTCGGAGGGTGCACATAAAAGCAGTTTTTACTGCTTTTCTGTGCACTTTCCCGGTGCCGGGAAGAAATTAGCGCCTACCTTTGGGTAGGCGCTAATTTCTGAAAGTAAAATGTGCTGCTTGGCTGCACATTTACTTTCTGAATCGCGCGCAAATACCTAATAGGGCATCAACATGCATTTGCATGTTGATGGTGCTATTAGGTTTGGCGGGTTGGATGCGCGTTTTCCGCCCCCTTACTGAATAAGGAGTAAGGGAAAACGCGCGTCCAATAGCAGGCTATCAGTGTGCTCCATCGGAGCACTCTGTACTGTATCAGCCTGAGAGTTAGGCCCACTAATGGGACTAATGGTGTGCACTAACTAATATTTAAACAATGGCTCATTTTTAGATAACAACAGGCTATTAATTGTCTTAAAAATAAACTCAACATGCTTATAGGGGGATGGCCAGTGACTGTTAATAGGTGTAAACAAACAGGTGACATAATAATACAGTGTGGTCCATGGAAAAGTAGCTTGCCTCCAATGCAGTGGTATTGGAAGCGGGCTACTTTTCCATGGGCCACCCGGTAGCATCAAGCTCTAGACAAGCTCTCACCAGTCACCACCCATACAGTTACCCCAGTCACTTCACCTCTCATCAGTCATCCCACACCCCAGGCTGCCTCTGTCTCACCAGTCACTACCTCATCTAATCTCTCTCCTACCTGTCACCCCTAAACATTTACCCCTGTTACTCCCCTTCTCGCCCAGTCACCAAACACACACACACCAGGCTGGCTCTCTCTTACTAGTCACCACCCCAACCAGACTATCTCTCACCTGTCACCCCATACAGTCATCCCAGTCACTCCCCCTCTTACCAGATCCCCCCCCCCCACACACACACACACACACCAGGGGAATTCAAATCCCAAAATGGCCAAATCCTCTTTCAAAGGGATTGGTAAATTCAAAATATATATTTGGCATTAAAAGCTTTTGCTGACTAGAAATTGATGCTATTATTATATCACTTGTTTGTTTACACTTGTTACAAGACACTGGCCATCCCCCCAAAGCACTACCTTGCAACCTTTGACAACACAAACAAGTAAACAAGAGCCAGCCAACTGAAATGCAGAACATTACCTCTAGCTAATGAACTGCTCCCTCAATTGACAATTTTTTTACTTATCGGTAACATTTTCAGTTTGTGGGTGCTAATATCCAGTTAGTACGCACTAACACAAAATACAAAAGTTTACAAAATTTTCTGCATTTTTTAGTTTAATTTCGTGGTGCTCCCAAAATGGGACAAAATAGACAATTTTGTTGCAATTGTTTATTTCATTTAAAATGATTGCAAATCCCTATTATGTATCCTACTCTCAATATTGAAGGACTTACATCCTGCTTGACTTATGATTTCTCAGGCATAGAGCAAAATATACTATTTTTTCTCAGTTGCGGAAAGAGAATCAGCTCTCACAGAATGATAAGGTGAGATGTGTTTGTAGAAACACTTTTCTTTTCGGAATTCTGATGCAAAATAATTACAAAGCTTTAATCATTTATTTTGACCCATTATGAGAGTGTTGCTCTGTGCACTGTTGGAGTCCTAGAATCCATTGCCAGTAGCGCCTGACCTCACAACCATTCATTAGCGCATTGCACCAGCCTTTTGTCATTTCCTTTCTTTGAATGATTCCTCTGTGAAACAACTGCCCTGATATCTCAAATGCTAACATAAAGCAAATGGAGGTCCTGCTGATTAGATACAAAGTGAAAAACAGCTGGACCTCCTGGTTGTCTATGTAGCAAACATTATTGCAATAACATCTTTAATCCCTTAATGAGTGCCTAGTGTTATGATAGGAAAGATATGAGTACAGTGAGGTTAAAATAGACACAGAAGCCTTAAGAATGCTCTTACAATAACAAACTTAATATGCCAGGACACCTCCTCCAACTTTATCAGAACACTTAGTGCAACTAAATTTAATTATAGAATCCTTGATGCTAGCTTTATGCAATGAAAATATTTATAAATGTAATATTAAGATAAAAAATACACTATTATAGTTATATCATCTGAACTTTTCAATGAAAAAAGGATTGATAAAATAATTGCTAATTAAATTATCAGTAGAATATTTTACATGGACTGGCGTGGTGGCTCAGTGGCAGTGCTGTGCACTGCCATGTAGAAGGTCTCTGGTGTGATCCTCGAGTTGGTTTGCACCTGAGATTGGCTTATGTTAGGGATGCTTCAGAGGCAGCATTCACAACTTCTGGTTGGGAAATCATGGTCATGTTAAGGGTGACACTTGGTGAACAGATTTAGAGCCCATGACAAAAAGTTCTGGAAGGACCCCTGGTGCATAGCTTCTGGACTCAGGATTATTACTGCAATGTCCATACTAGGAACCATAAGAAAGTCTATAAAAATTTGGGATGTGCAATCAAAGGCCCGAACTGCAGGAATTATGAAATTTCCTGCGGTGGGCCAAAAAATCCCTGGGTAGTTTGAATGAAGGCTCATGGAGCCAGAATGTCATTCTTGGTTCAATTGAGATGAAAGAAAAAAAGAAAAGAGGAGCTAGTAGAACAAAAAAAAAACCGACCCAATTTCCATATTTGTCTATCAAAGGAAAATTATGATTATTTTATTTATTTAAAAACATATATAGGTTGCCTGCAACCACAGCTCTGAGCAGCTTATAAAATAAAAATTCATAAAAATTGAACAAGAACAGGCAACACAGATATTGAATAATCCTCAATCATGATCAAAATTAAAATTACAATAAAGCAAATAATCAGCCTCAATCTATAAATGCCATTTGAAATAGATATGTTTTCAACATTTTCTTGACCATTTTTATGCAAGGAGTCAGACACAGAGCCTCTGGTAGAGTTCCACAATATTGGGCCAACCACTTAAAAAGTCAAACAGAACGAACTGAGGGAATGTCCAAAAGTCCCCTTTGTGATGATCTCATGCCCAAGTAGGATTGTAAATATATAGAATTGAGTTGATCCAAGGCAAAGAGTTTGCACTCAACATTTTAGGAACAAATAAAGCTATTTTAAAAAGGATCCACCATTGAACTGGTAACCAGTGCAGTTCTGTCAAGACGAGGATAATGTGAGCTCTCCTACCAAGTCCTGATATTAAACGTGCAGCTGAATTCTGAAGAATCTGGAGCACCTACAGAGCTGATATCAGTAAGTCAATAAATAGTGAATTACAATAATCAAGACTCGGAAGAATTAGAGCTTGTAGCAGAGATCAAAATCCAGAGTAACCAAGCAATGTTTTTATTAAAGACCACAATAGGCACAATTTAACCACAGCCTTAATTTGATTATGCATCTGTAGGTTCATATCAATTATAATGCCCAAATTTTCAGCATGCTATACTAGAGGAATCTCCAGATTTTCAAAATGGAAAGAAGAAGGAACACTAACTTTTCTTAACCTCTGCAAGACAATCACTTCGGGGGGTTTTATTTTTAAGTTCAAGGCAAATGTATTATGCACCATCCACTGCTGTTCCATAGAAAGACAGAGACCTTGTCAAAGGTGGTGGATCAAGCCAATGAAATTGGGACAAAAAATTGAATATCATCCGCATATAGTCTACACCCAGCACAAAGCCCAGCCAAAGGTTTGTAAATTGGCGCTATATAGATATTGAAAAATGCAACTGATAAGGCTGAGCCCTAAAGGACTCCAGTCACTACTGTTTGCCACACAGAGAAACTGGAACCAATGCTGACCCTAGAAATTCTTCTGACAAATAAGATTTAAACCAATCAAAAACCACCCCAATATGCCATACACCCTCAACAAATATAATAGAATTTGATAGTTAAGCATATTGAACGCTACTGAGATATCAAGCAGGTCCAGGACAAATCCTTGGCCACTGTCAAACCCTCATCTGAATACATTGAGGCTTGAAAGCAATAATGCCTCGGTACTCAACCCTTTTCTAAAACCAAATTAAAATTGGTGTAAGATCTGATAGTCTTGAATAAAGTTATCTAATTGTTTCAGGAATGATGCTTCAATAATTTTGGAAAGAAAAGGTAATGAAGAAATTGGGCGATAGTTCATTGGATCTGAGGGATCTAGTCCTGGATTCTTAAGTAGAAGTCGAACAGATATGTGTTTCAAAACTTGTGGTAATTTGCTTTCCATTAACGAAAGGTTTACAATGCTAATTATGGTTCGTGAGATTATATCTTTCACGCTCTTCATTAGAGAAGCATGGTATGGATTTAATGAAAGTGTTAACCTGGACAATCTCAAACAGACATAGATTGAAACTGATCCCATTTTACGTTGAAAACTCTAGGACACTCAAGAGACCAAAGCAATCTTCAGAAAATGCAGAACAGATATCAGAAATCTTCTTTGTAAAATAGGATGAAAGTCATTGCACAAGGAGGGATTAACATCATTTTAAGAGGACGTATCAGGTGCTATTGTTAAGTCCTTAATAATTCTAAATAGTTCATGTGGACTGTGTCCAGCTTGTTCCAGCTGTGTTGAAAAAAAATCTTTCTTTGCAGTATCTCATATTTTCCTATATGTTTCAAGGTGAGCGCTATATGCATAAAGGGCTACAGAAGAACAAGAATGCCACCAAGACCTCTCATATCTCCTAAGTAATCATCATTCATTTTGTAATTCTGAATTATACTATTTTTCATATTTGCTCTGAGGGACCTGATAGAGTCCTATGGGGGCGAGGCTATCTAGCACATCAATAATGGTCTTCTTCCATCTGTGGATGCAACAATCTTTAGTCTAATTCAAGACTACCCAACACTGATCTCAAGGCCTCCTTCAACTGTTCCATGTCAACATGACTCCTTTTAACAAAGGTTTTAAGAGGATGGCAGGACTCAAAGTATTCCTCGAGAAAGGGTAGAGAAATTTTAAAAAGTAGTATCTATCCATGATACCCTTTCCATGTGCAAGTTAGGGGAGTGCTTGCTAAAAGCGACACATTTAAAAAAACTTAAGTTAAAGAAGATATGCCTATAATTATGAGCAACTTTGTGCACAATTGCTCTCATCCAAAATGCCATTATATCTATAAATTACTCTATATGGGGAGCCAAGAGGAAACGATCCACATGCAAATTGATGTTGCCTAATATCAGCATATTATTGAGATCAGCTTTCATTTCCACCAGCATTTCAAATATAGATAAACAATTTACAGATAGCAAACCAGGAAGACAATAAACCAAGCAGATACTGATAATTCTAGACAATAATATAAGCATTTCATTTGGTTATCCAAGGGTTGGCCTGTCAACAGACATCACAAAGTAGCTCTTATAAATTATCAACAGGCAGCTGCCACATCCTTTTTCCCTACATTGGATTTCCTAGGTTGATTATGTTGTGAAATAAAATTTTCTATAGTCCTATATGGAACCACATTTTATGCAAGGATATTATTAGGATTTGTATGGTGCCATCACATAGAAATATAGGCTAATTTCAAAAGGATGCTGAGAGGAAAAACAAATTGGCTCATTTTAGATGATCACTTTTAGTTGACTCTAAATGGTGGTGATGGTAACTTTCAAACAGCAGTGCGAGCGCTTGCCCAGAGATGCAGCCATCTTATAGCGTACGTACGTGTACGCACGTCTGATATAAAATAGGCTGTACATGATACAATTTTATATGGACGTGTGCTTGTGCACACAAATGCCAACTCTATCGCATAACTGGGGGGGGATTTTATTAGATACGTGCGCTGACACAATAGTCTTTTTTTCCAGTTCGCTTCCAGTTCACCCAGTTAACAGATTAGATTATCTAAACCCTCTGTTATTTAGCCTCCCTTTTACCCTTTTAACCCTGACCCTTAAAATTCTGCTGTCTTGCCTAGATTTTTTAATTTTAATACTTATATAGTTTTCCATAGCAGAAGTCAAGTTACATAGTAGGGGACCCCAGCGCGCTCTTGTGCGCAGAAATATTTACACTCACATTTCAAAATAATTTCCTGGAACACCCATGTCCCTTCCATGCTCCACTCAGACCAAGCCCATGCCACGCCCCTTTCTTAAAGTTTTTGATTTGTGCGTGTACCGGAAAATAGAAGCATACTTGTGTGCTTTTTAAAATCCACGCAGCTCACGCTGGTAAAAGACACAAACATATCTCCCAGCTTTGGCATGCATAAGACTTTTAAAATTGACTTTTAAGTTTTCAACTAAAACGCCTAAATACAAATGAACAAAATATGGCTGGTTAGATTTATGCTTTCTATTTTTGTGACCAGGATTGAGTGGCTAAAATTAGCCAGTTAGCATTGAAAATCACCACTAACAGTTAAGTCGTAAGCCCACTTTGGGAATGCCTCTAAAGCTGCTTATTGGTAGCCTGGCTACATTTGATCGCCTTTTGAATTTAGGTATTTAAATTTAGCTGGTAAATAGGGGAAAAGCAGTTTTAACTAGCTAACTCATGAAGCTAGCCAGTTTATCCCCTTTCAAATTTGACCCCTAAATGCTTAGGTCATTCAAAATTAATTTGGCTTTTGGAGGCAAATAATTGAAAAAAAAAAAAAAAAAGTGTAGCAGTTGTAAAAGCATATGTTCTGAAGATATTTGTCAGAATCTTTTCTAGAACCTGTTTAGTGTGGCCTGGAAAGAGAAAATCAGGGCATACAGGAAAACGAGTCATGATAGATACTCCACTAATATCCTTCACCCACAGACATTGCCCACAAAGGCAGATTCACCAAAGTACATACTCACATTTTATTCACCTTCAGAAGACTTCAGTCCTGAATAATATTACCTCTGCTCACAGAAGGAGGAAGTTGAGACCAGGAAGCTGCTGCAGTCATGTAGCTCCCATTATGTCTGTAGGAGAGATTGCAGCACATTAAAAAAATTTTCTAGTTTAAGGAAAATGGGAAATAATCCTCTATCAAAACATTTTTTACTCTAAACAAAATATTGAAACAAATGTTGAAAATATTCTATTTTTCCTGATTTCCTATATTTTTCCATATGAAAATGCTTTTAAAGGGCTGCTACTTTTCCAAGCTGGGATAGTGATGCTTAGCTTTTAAATAGCATTTCGGTTTTCCTAACATTTACAATAATCTATATTACACCCAGAGCACCACTTGTATCCTAATCTAAGTTTACATCTACTTTGGTTCACTACTTAATTCCTTGCATATATGTTATGGTCATTTAATCATATTTACACTCAACACACTTTGGACATGGTTGCAAATACTAATCACAAATCAAACTCTCATCTACTTTGGCAGTATAATTCAATGGGACTATGCATCCATAGCACTGTACAGAATTTCAGATTACATGTAGAGTACCATTGTACAACACAACTATCATAACAAGCATAATTCAAACACACATTACTCTTTGCATTACCTAGTACTATAACATACAATCATATCTCTATTACACAAAGTAAATATATCACATCGAGCTTTTTCACATCACAATCACATCTACACTTGCAGTTCACTCATGTTCTTTTGCATACACATCACAGCACAAAACAGTTCATACAGGAACTGATACCATCCTCTAAAAATATCAATATTAAGAACTTTATTTACAGAAAGTAAAATTAAACAAAGCAAAAATACATCCTTAGCTGCATTTTGACAGACAAAAGGGATGATGAAATGGGTAAAGTGTGAATGATCCTCTCCCTTTCTCCTTGCCCTCTGTTTATGATGATAAGCCCTGCTCTGTCTCCTCCAGCTGCTGTTTCTTCAGTCAAAGGAACAGCATGTCATGCTGAGCTTGCCAAAGAGACAGCATAATATATTTACTTAAAAAAGCCCTTCCGAGCGGACAAGATGGCGGCTGCATGCTAAGACACTGTGCAAGGCTTTCCTACTGACCCTTTTGTTTTCTATTGGGTGAATTTTAAATCAGTCGCGCATGTAAAATCCGGGGGTTATGCGTGTGGCCGGGCCTTGTGCACGCTGCGTGCATTTTAGAAGGGGCCCGGCCTTGCAACTCTGCTGATTGCTGGGATTCCTTGCAGCCCTTCGTTATGGAGGTAGATGCCACTGCCAGGAAGGCAAGGGCTGTCCTCATTCAACACAATGACCCAGGCACCCCCCAAGCTATTAGGGGTGTGCATTCGTTTTGAACTTAAATGTAAAACGCTACTTTTTTTTTTTTTTAACTTAAAAAAGTGATGAGGCGAAAACGATCGGATTTCCAACTTATTCAACATAGCTATGTTGAATACGTTGGAAATCGCGATTCTTGATCCAAAATAAAAATTTAAACCCCTCACCTTCCTTAATCCCCCCCCCCAAAGACTTACCACAACTCCCTGGTGATCCATCGAGGAGTCAGGATGCCATTTCTGAACTCCTTTGCGAGGAGCACATGACGTCAGCGCCACGTCGGAGTGACGCGGCGTCACGTGATTCCCCGCGGGTTCGCTCCGGGACCCTCGTTCGGCCCAAAAGGAACTTTTGGCCAGCTTGGGGGGGCCTCCTGACACCCCCAAGCTGGCCAAAAGTTCCTTTTGGGCCGAACGAGGGTCCCGGAGCGAACCCGCGGGGAATCACGTGTCGCCGCGTCACTCCGACGTAGCGCCGACGTCACGTGATTCCCCGCGGGTTCGCTCCGGGACCCTCGTTCGACCCAAAGGAACTTTTGGCCAGCTTGGGGGGGGCCTCCTGACATCCCCAAGCTGGCCAAAAGTTCCTTTTGGGCTGAACGAGGGTCCCGGAGCGAACCCGCGGGGAATCACGTGACGCCGATTCACTCAGACGTGGCGCCGACGTCACGTGATTCCCCGCGTGTTCGCTCCGGGACCCTCGTTCGACCCAAAAGGAACTTTTGGCCAGCTTGGGGGGGCCTCCTGACACCCCCAAGCTGGCCAAAAGTTCCTTTTGGGCTGAACGAGGGTCCAGGAGCGAACCCGTGGGGAATCACGTGACGCCGCGTCACTCCGACGTGGCGCCGACGTCACGTGATTCCCCGCGGGTTCGCTCCGGGGGACCCTCGTTGCACCCAAAAGGAACTTTTGGCCAGCTTGGGGGGGTCAGGAGGCCCCCCCAAGCTGGCCAAAAGTTCCTTTTGGGTGCAACGAGGGTCCCCCGGAGCGATCGTGCGGGGAATCACGTGACGCCGCGTCACTCCGACGTGGCGCCGACGTCACATGCTCCTTGCAAAGGAGTTCAGAAATGGCGTCCTGACCCCGCTGGACCACCAGGGAGTTTTGGTAAGTCTTGGGGGGGGGGGGGGGATTAAGGAGGGTGAGGGGTTTAAATTTTTATTTGCACATATGGACATAGACTCAACTTATGGAATTCTCCATATGTCCATATTGACCGCAAATGACCCCCCCTTTCGACTTATGGACTTATGAACATAAACGTTTGCTCTGCACATCCCTAGAATTTATGTGTTTAATTTAAATGGCTGATTTTTTTTTTAATTGTTTTTTTAAGAGTGGAAAGTGACACCTGCCTATAAATTAAAGGATGAGCTAGGGATGGGAGTGGGGTGGGAGAGTTTGGAAATACAAACAAACACAAACTTCTGTTTGTTGCCTGCCTTTCTGACTACCTATTTAAAACAAAACATACAAACATACTAAAAAATATACCCCAATAGTTTACTTCTCCCCAATACTTTTAAGTTTTAACAATTTCTTCAAGCAGTACTTACTGATTCTTTCCAGTCACCAGCAAGGTGATCATCTCCTCTCAGTGCCTAGTATCTAGTTATGACCTTTGAGTTTTGCAATGTACCAGCAGTTTTCCAAAAGATGGTCAATGAAATTTTTCATGACCTACTTTATACTTGTGTGGTCATATATCTAGATAACATATTGATCTTTTCTCAAGACCTCAGCACCCACCGTTGAGATATTTGCCCAGTCCTGCAGTGTCTGCAAGAGAACAATTTATTCATTAAGCTGGAAAAGTGCCTTTTCGAACAAGAAGAACTTCCCTTTTTGGAGTGCATTGTCTCATTTGAAGGATCCCACATGGATCTAGGTAAAGTAAAGACCATTAGGACTGGCCCCATCTGATGGGACTTTGAGCTATGCAGAGATTCTTGAGATTTGCTAATTATTATTGTCAGTTTTTCCCAAACTCCTCCTCCTTGGCCGTCTCCTGAACTGCTCTTACCCATAAGGGTGGCAACACTAAGGACTGGCCTCCCAAAAACTGAAGAACACCTTTCTGTAAGGACCCTGTCTGTGTCATTCAGACCCGATGTGGCCCTTCATCCTAGAAGTTAACACCTCTACACTGGGCATAGGGACAGTTTTAAGTCAATATTCTCCAGAAGGGTACTTTGTTCCTCTTCTTTCTTTTCAAAGAAGTTATCACTTGCAAAAAGTAACTACGACATCAGAAATTGAGAGCTCTTGGCTGTTAAATAAGCTCTCGAGGAGTGGTGTAATCTACTAGAAGGAGCTCAACACCATATCACAATATATATGGATTACAAAAACCTTGAACATATTCACTAAGCTCAGCAACTAAATGCAAGGCAGGCCCACTGGTCCTTGTTCTTCACACATTTTGACTTCGAACTGTGGTATCACCTCATGCTCAAGAAAAAGCAGGCAAATGTTCTTTTACATTCCTTCCAGACTGAGGATATTCCAGAACCTCCCATGTATATCAGCAGCCCTGCTAAGATACTTCTGGATACCTCAGTGACCATCCTTCCAGGGAAGATGGTCTCACCTTCCAGACTAAGAGAGAAAGTTTTGAAATGGGCCCATGACTCCTGTGTCACAGATCACCCAGGATTGGCTCGAACCCTTGAGTTGCTTCACAGATACTATTAGTGGCTCCAAATGAAGCAAGATATCAAGGACTATTTTGACTTGTATCCTACCTTCACACAGCAAAAGATGCTGCATGGCTGACCTTGTGGGTTGTTACAACCTCGTACATCAATGAGCGCAGGATAATTGGGCCACCTTCTTACCCTGGGCTGAATTTGCTCACAATATCCATGTTAATGCAGCCAATGTGTCCTCTCCCTTTCAACTTGTCTATGGGAAGCAACAGTTGTCTCTGCTGCCACTACCTGTGACATTGCCTTCACCAGCGGCCCAACAGTCTGCTTAGGAATTGTAAGAACTATGGGCACTGACAAATCTTCTAATCCAGAAAGCCGCTGACAGGGCCAAGAGGGCTGCGGATGTCCACAGAAGACCAGCCCCTCAGTTTAAGATTGGGAAGAGAGGGTGTTGGAGCACATGGCATCTACACCTGCAGGTTCCTTCCATGTGCCTGGCCCTGTACTACATTGGACCCTTCCCTGTACACCGACTGGGACCCGTCACATATGAATTAAAGCTACCATCTACACTAAGGATACATAATATATTTCATGTGTCACTCCTCAAGCCTGAAGTACTTTTATGGACCTCCAGAATACTGCCTGAACTACAGGAAGTGGCCAGCAATGGGGACACCATCTACGAAGTAGAAGAGGTCTTGGACTCATGCTATAGGGGCAAAAAAAATAAAAAAAACCTCCTTTCCTGGAAAGACTACAGCCCAGAAGAAATTTCTTGGAAAACAACTTCCAACATTTTTTATATCAGCCTCCTGAGAGAATTCCATCACCGGTAACCCAAGAAAACCAAAGTCTTAGAGAGGAGGCAAAAGGGGGGAGGGGTACTGTTGTGTTTGACTGTTTGGCGTCCTGCAAGCTGCTCCCTTGGTCTGCCACACTTACCTTCCAGCATGACCTCACTTGCCGGTTCCCAGCACAGCCTGACCTTTCTGCATCTTTGCGGCATGTTGCTGCACACTAGTGCAGCAGAATGCTGCCAATGGCTCCCATGGCAGGATGCCGTGAACACTTCCTGGTCCCACTCTTCTTAGGATGAATGCATGTCTGACATCATCTAATTGAAAGGGCACACAGGGGTAAAGAATTAGAGTCATCTCCTGATGACATAATTCCTTCAGACCCATTTAAGATCTTGGCTGACACTCACATGACGCTTCAGCAACAGGTCTCCCTACTGTCTAGTAGAACGAGTTGCTTCCGCATTCTTCGACTTCAGTTCCTGTGATCCTTGTCTTTGGTTCGTCAGTTCCAGCATCCCTGTCTTCATTCTACAATGCAAGTGTCTTTGTTCATCAAGTTCATTTCTTCGTTCTTCAGTTCCAGCGTCTTTGTCCTTCAGGTCGGGTGTCTTCAGTTCTTCAGCCTTTGTCTCATGGTTATGCCCCTGTTCTTTTCATTGTCCTTTTGCCCTGCCTATCTGTCCCTCCTTCCCTTCGGATGGATTCCCAATATTGACCTTGGCCTGCCGAATGCCATTGACCACTGCCTGTTCCTAGATCCTTTTGATTGCTGCCTGCCATGACCACTGCCCACCAAAAAAGCTGGTGCAAATTAAAGTAACTGCAGTAGTTTTCAAAGGGAAAGTATGCATGTAATTTCCTTTTGAATTTTGGTGCAATATTTGCAGGTAAAAAAGTACCCACAGATTTTTCAATAAATCAGGCAATTTGAAAATTTCTTCCATAATGTCCAGCCAGGAATGCAAAACCAACAGAGGCAGAGCAGAAGTGCACTAATTATTATCATCACAGCTACCAGTTACCAGAGTTTTAAAACTAACTCATGAGAAGGTTTACTGGACCTCTCTGGCAGTAAAGCAAAAGCCTCTCAGTTGTTCATTGTAAATATCCCTCAGAAGGCCAGCTGTTTATAGTTATGGTAAAAAGAAAAAAAAAACCCCAGAGCAAAGGATCCAAAACTTAAAAGATGTGAAAGTCCAACAGAGGGTAACAGAACACCAGGGGCAGAGAGGCTTCTCTGTTTTTATCGCCTGTATATTTTCTTTTTCTGCAGATCAGAGGATCTGTTTTATCTGCCTGAGCATTATCTGTGTATTGTGGTTCTTCAGGCTTCAGTTCCCTTATGGCTGACTGGTTTATATTATTTAAGGCAGGGAACCATTTAGATGGCAGCTGTGAGATTTATTTTTCTACTGAATTTCTTCTTTTTCACCTTTTTTGTGTTCCTCTAGTGACTGGTTTTGTGCCTCGGTGATTATTTGATGTCCTCTAGCTAACACATGTTTTCCCAGGTGGGCTTTGAATGACTAGGACATAACTTTTCTAACATCAGTTGGATTCTGGCTTATTACATGAAGTTTTGAGAGGAATATAGATGCTTACTATGCACATTACATATTCATCTCTGGGAACTATTTTTTGCATATCCTGTGCATTACTATGAACTTGGTATGAAAGTTTTGTTCTTTACAGGAGATTACTCACACTGGGTGTGCAATTATCATTCTGTAAAAATATTTGTCTATTGCTCCCATCATGTGTAAATGCATGTTAATGATGAAAACTGTATATTAACGTTAATGCAAACCTGCAAATGCCACATTAATATAGGTGTGATGATAACAAAGGTATTATCTAACTCACACTACGGTCAGTGTCAACTGAGATGGTCTATTTGTTTCTCAGTAGGTCTGATCTTAGCCAGTTATCCTACCCAGAGGAATCTCCATCCAAACCATGGAGTTCTTGTTGAGAAATATGCACCACCATGAATAATAGTAAAGCCTTGCCTATATTTAGGTGGGCAGATAAAGAGGCTTGTTCAACATGATAGTGATTATCAATGGTAGAAGCAAAACTTGAACCCAGGTGACCTTCTTCTTACCCAGTTCTTTTTAATTGTTAGGCCACACACTCTACCTAAGCTACGCTGTTAGCCTAGCTGGGTCACATAAATAACATTGCCAAATTCCTCTGCTGAAAACATGTGGATATCTGTGAGAAGAACTCATGAAAAAAACTGAGTAGCTTCCATTTAAAAATAATACAAACCCCTGCAAGTTTCTTGCAGTTGTACTAGAATACTCCCACAAAATGTTTTCAACAGTGACATTATAACACTTATTAATGTACTTGGTTATTGGGTGGTTCATGAAGTAAATATTAAGGGGTTAATTTGCAAACGTTTCTGTGCTATTCTGGAAAAATGGTGATCATACACATACTTGCAGCATTACAAGAAAATGTTAACAGGGAAAAAAAGGGGGTGGTTTAGGACGGGGTTCTGAAGTCCATGCACAAGCTGCTATTTTGGAAGGGGTGTACGCGTATACATTATTTAACATGCCCATACACATTTGCACTCACCAATTAAATCGTGGAAATGAAACTGCTCTTGTCTTTTGTCTGCAGGTTTTGGGTGGGAGGTCTGACTTAAGCGGTGGAGGGTCTTACTTTGTTCATTGTGCCTTTGCCTTTAGGTGTTTTGTTCTGGAATCTTCTTTTGTGAGTCATGATTAGATTATTTGGGAATTGTACTGTATCTGCCATTAAGTTATTATATAACTCCCAAGGAATATGGATATTTTAACTTCTTCTAGACATCATCTCACAAGTATCTTTGCAAGATGATGATCTCTCTCTCTCACTCAGTTTTTCCTACCTCCTGATCCCAGAAATAATTTTTGAGCACATCTGGATACCATTACCAGCTCACTACAAATCTCGTCAGATAAAGATGCTGGCAGTTATAGCAATCTTTTCAGAGCCATTTTAAAGGACTGTGGGTCAGGGCGAAAACAAGTGTAACCATTTCATCTCAGGGAGCCCCCATGAAAGGGGTAAGTGGGGACAAGGGAGGTCCCCAGCCCTGGCAATTTTTTTGAGGTTGGAAGGGGGTTGGACAGGACCTGAGGGGCTTACAGCTGGGCTCGACTTAGACCATCTGGGTAGGCTCATAACCTACGACTTCTTGAGGGGTGGGAGAGGAGTTAGATGGCCTTGGGGAGGCCCATTTTCTTTTATATTTTATTTTGGGGTTGTTATTTTAATGTTTATTTCTGTTCAGAAATGAGCTAAACTGAAATAAATAGTAAATGAACAGAAAAACAAAACAAAAAAAATCATCCAAAACAAAAAAACTCATCCAAAACAAACCCCCCCCCCCCCCCCCCCCCCAAATAACATGAAATTCTTATGCCTGCGCATCCCTATTACTATTTTTCTGCCTTGTGCATTTTGGACTATTTTTATTCTTGTATATGCTGTTTCATTTTTATTCAGTAAACTTCGTTTTTGTTTGGAACACTACACTTGGTGTGAGCACTATTTTATTTTTTAAAAGTGATCCCCCTTTAAGGCCCTAAAGTTTAAGCCTGTCCCCAACACTGCACCAAGTGGATTAGTGCTCAGCAGTGCTTGGAAGGTGACCCCACCCCTTGCAATTGGGAGGGGGGGGGGTTATAAAATATGTTCTATACGGAGACTGGCTAAAGAGTTGAAAATGAGTCGTTCATGTTGATTTTGTGCTTTTTCATGAAAATCACAACATTTTTACATTTAAAACAACTGTGTGAAATTTTTCATTCTTTGTTATTTTGAAATGCCAGAGGGTTTTTGTCAGATTTCACTAGGAAGTATGAATGTGTGAGTCTACATGAAGGTAGGACTGTGCTCAGTATGAGTGACATCAATGTTCGCATGACCAGCAAGAGCCAATCAGAGGAGTACTGTATCACAGAAGAAGCCCTTGCCAGAGCCAGGGACTGTAATCGAAGGTCATCTTGTACAACAGAGAAAGGAACAAATACAGAGCTGAGCATTCAGGAGCAAGAGCAAAGGGAGCAGTGATCCGAGTTTTAATTTCTTGAAGTTGTCTGAGCAAGAACAAAATGGTGGGGGACTGCGGAGAAGAGATCCAGCTGATTTGCCTGTCAGGAAAGCCCTGAACTGCTGGAGAGTCTTTTTCTTTCTTGCACCCCGGTGGTTTCCTTCCCTGGCTGTCCCGGGCGTCTGATGTCATCAACCCGGGATGCCAGGAGGGGCCTATATCATTGGACCTGCAGTGGCGCACCATCAAAGCCATGTGCGTCAAAGGTGCGCGCAGCTTTGTGGAGATCTCAGATGCTGTCCCGCTGTTCTTCCTCAGAAGATCCTGGCAAGTAAGTGTTTCCTTCTCTGTAAATTTTCTTGTTTGCTTCCTCTCTTGGTTTTAAGGGAAAGAAGAGAAAGGGAACTGTTCATTTCCCCCCCCCCAAAAAAAAAAAATCCTTCTGTTCCCTCTTCTATGTCTCAGCCGACTATAGAGTGGTTTATGCAACCAATGAGCTCCAGTATCCCTTCAGGACTGCCTCAGCTTGGCATGGGTTCCCTTGCCATTTCTTCTGGGAACTCCATCTCCCTGAGCCCTGATTTCTGCTTATCTCCTGGACTGGAGTTTGTGATCTCGGTACAGTCTCAAGATGTTCCGAATGTTTCTCCTGTGGTGGGGGAACCTGTTTTGATGGCCTCTCAGGAATTAGCTGGAATCACTAATGAGTCCTTGGTGACCCCAGCTTTAGGCAACTTATCATCAGACAATTTCCCCGAGAGACCTGCACAGATAACAATGTGGACACTTTGGACTGCTATTAAGGGACTGGAACAATCTCTAGGGTCTAAGGCCTGGAATCATCATTCATCACTGAATGATGAATCCAGCAAAAACGGGGGATCGGGGGCAAAGGGGGGGCAGGCCTGTGAAAGCCCGCAGCCTTCGCACCACCGCGGTGTCTTCGCTGCCAGCTTTAGCACCGAATAGCGCCACCGTGAAAGGTGGCGCTATTCGGTGCGCTACTGCCGACGATAAAGTTGGTAACGTTTTTGCCGGAAGTGAAGGCACCGCCGACTCCTCCCTCCCCCACCCTGACTCTTCCCCTCCCCCTAATTAGCATTATATCGCATGCGAAAAAATCCCTTTTTGCATGCGATATGGCCTTATCGTATGCGTTAGGGCCCTAACGCACACGATAAAGCTTTAGTGAATGACTCAATAAATTTGAAAATGTGACTGCAGTTGTTAGGCAAATTCAAAATCAGGTTATGGGGCAAGATCAAGTTATAAAGGGGAGCACAGAATGTATTTCTCTTACAGAGAAACAGTGTGAGTCGTTGGGCAAATGTGATGTGGTTTAGATTAAGGGCAAGAATTTATCAAACAAAGATTAGAAGCTTTAGAGAATAATTGTAGGAAATTAAATTTGAAAATACTTAATTTTCCCAAATTGGTTAGTATTTCTCCAATTGAATTGCTTAGGAAATTTTGTGTAGAGGTTCTTAAAGCTTTTATATACCTTCTAGACAGGCTGCTTCATCATCAAGCAGTCCTTCCTTACCACCCAATGCAATAGATAAATTAACAGCTATGCTCCAAGATTCCCAGACTGAAATTCAAGGTTCTCCTACTTTGTTTGTTGTATATGCCTTAGAGCTTGATCAAATATGGACCATGAAAATGTTTTTCCATGCTCCTAATAAAAGTTTTTTTGGCCAACAGCTGGCAGTATTTCCTGAGGTCACCAAAGTGACCCAAATGAGATGAAAGGTTTTTATGATTAAAAACAAAATGTGATTGATATAGGTGCATCATTTTTTCTTCAATTTTCTTGTAAATATATTGTTAAACTTGGTACACTTAAGTACCTTTTCTTTGATCCTCATCAGTTAGAAGGATTTTTGCAGAATAGAAAAAGACCCTTGCCTGTACCCTCTTAGATTAGCATTTCTATTTGTGTCCATGATATAGCAGATCATAATTATTATTTGTGAATTATTTTTTATTGCTTATCATTTTTCTTTTTCTTGTTAATGTACAGCCCCCAAATTGAGGTCTCATATAGATGACAAATTTGTTTATATCGTCCTCTTTTCATGGAATGTATACACCCACACCCAATTACAGGCACTCATTGGAAGTCTCCCACTTCATCTGGAGGGAGCAGTCAGGCTAGTGAGTGATCGCCATGAGAAAGTGAAGGCAATAGTCATACCCAAAGTAGCAGGCTAAGTATTGGGGACATGGGTCCTCAACCTCCACTTCCTCCTGAATACATTGTGGTGGTCTACTGGAAAAAGAGCCCTTAGAGGAGGAACTAGGAGCTATGGGAGGTACTGTCCTAAGTAAGCCCCAGGTACTGCCACATCTTGTATCTACACCAACCCTGCGAGGGAGATGAAGACCCCTCTATTATTGCAGCCCACCAGCTCCTGAGTCTGCAGGATCACAGTTCTGTGGGAGGACAATGCCCAAACTATACAGTGCTTACATGAAGAAGTGCTGGATTGCATTTCCAATACTGGAATCAACTCTGCTATCATGCCTGAAGGCTGAGGTTTCTACTGGGCTGAAAGAGTAGAAACATTGGGGGCCCAGAGTTCCACCATAACTGAGACAGTCTCCATTGCTAGCAACTATCTGTGCTGTATTTAGAGGGACCCTCAGGGTCCTTGGTGGTGTATGCTTCCACTTTTAGAATTTCCAGTGAATGGTCCATTTCAAGACCTGAGCCTGAAATGTTGCCATCCTCCAGCAGCATCACTCATGGAACTGACACATGCTGAGGCTGTCCCATGCTACATCTAGCAACCTTGAGGGGATTATGATGTTAATTTGGCTAAAGTTCCAATTCTAGAAGACTTGGTGAAGGGGCCCAGGATAGAGTCAGATTGCCCAGGCAGGAAGAAATTTCCCTTCTGGTCAATAGAGGAGAGACTGGTGAGGTGCCTAGTGTTTAATTTGGAAATATCAATATCTCTATATGCCATTATCTGTCATGAGCATAGTAGATCTCAGAAGAAATGAGTTAGTAAGGCACAAGATTTATTTCAAATGCCCCTTTTCAGGGACCTCCCATTGTTGTCCTCCCACTGTTGTCCTTGGGGCCACTTTTCTTCTGACTTTCTTTCTGCGTTCTCATACCACTCAATCCAATGAAGGCCCTAAGTTCTATCTGGCAGAGAAGAGGATTCTACCTCTAGGCCCTAGCTCACAGGGATGGGGACCCACAGGGTCTCTTTTTGGTTGCTTTCTTAGCTGTACTCACTGTTTTGATGTCCTTGCTTTAGAGCTCCTCTGACTCTTAATGAAGATGCTGGACATTCTGGTGAGGTGTTCAACAAACATTTACTGCAACCAAAAATACTTAAAGACCATTTCACAACAGAATTCTCCAATTTATCTTCTCAGAAAAATAAACAGTCCAAAGGTACCTCTTTCCTCAGTTCAAACAGCTGAGTCAGTGTCCCTAATATGGCAAACACCAGGCAAGACCCAACCCTCCAGATTATTAGAAAGTGGGCTCCTAGTGGGTACTTGGTTCTCCTCTCTCTTTCTGGTGCTAAAAACTTGGACTCCTGGTGGTAGAAATTCCAAAAATGTTCAAAATCCAAAATACATACAGTACCTGAAGGCAATTCTCTTTCGAGTACCTGAAAAGCAGAACATAAAATAAATAAATGCTGGTATCTCTATAGGCATGAATTGGTGGCAAACGAATTTGTACTAAAAACACAAGAACAAACATTCTGCAAAAACACTCATCTTTTCTTCGCCATTACATGTGGATGACATAATCTGGTGGTGTTGCGATGCTGCTTGCTGGTATAGCCACGAGCAGCCTCTCACCTCTGCGGCCCGGAGGCCGTGGATGCCATTGTCCTGTGCGGCAGAGCCGCTGCCACCTCTCTCTCTCTCTGCAGTAGGCAGAGATGCCCCCACTGTGCTTCCCCATGGCCTGGAGGCCGTCATCAATGCTGTCAATGTGGCCCAAGCACCGCCGCTTGTTATCCGTAGTGAGTAGAGCCACCACCGTTCATGGCATGGAGCCGCCAATGCCCGCATCTTGTTTGTGGCCTAGTGCCGTGTTCAGCCTGCCTTCACGGCATGGCTGCCGCCTCTGTCCCTGGTCATGCTTCTCTTTAGGCATGCGGCCGCACCTCTCCTGACTATTTAAAGGGCCCACGGCAGGAAAAGCTCCGCGGCCCCAACTGATGACCTCATCTGGGCGTCTCCTCTTCAGCCCTATAAAAGGGCCCTTTACCAGTCTCTCGTTGCCTTTGCAAGGAGCCAGTCCACTCCTGGATTCCTCGTCTTTTCCAGCTCTTCATTCCAGGAGACTCTGAGATCCATCTTTGCTTCTTCAAGGTACTCTGTTCTTTGTGGGAATTCCCTTGTCTTCATCCATGGTTCCTGGTCTCATCGGATCCCAAGTCCACGTCTTCAGATGTTCCTGATGTCCCTGTCTTCAGATGTTCTTGTCTTCAGAGGTTCCTGTCTTCAGATTTTCCATCTCCAGATGTTCTAGTTCCCTCCAGCTCCTCTCTTCGGATGTCCTTGTCTTCGGATGTTCCTGGTTCCGGGTTTTAATCCTAGCCCTCTTGCCGGTCTCTGCTTCCAGATGACCAGCATGTGTGTAATTCCACATCTAGCCCAGTGTTCATGCCTGGTCACTGAAGCCCCTGTTCCAGCTGGATCCTGCTTTGAGTGCTGCCCAGATCCCTCTTTCATCCTGAGCTTCAGCCCTGCCTACGTCTTATCCAAGTCTCCAAGTGTCTTCGTCTCATCCAAGTCTCCTTGTGCCTATATTTCGTCCTTGTTCCAGTATCATCGCCTGTCCTCGACCTCTGTCCATCCTGTCGCACCTGCCGTTCCTGTGGGTCCAAAAGGGCTATCGAGTGGCTGGAGGGCTACCCCAGAGACCAGCATTGTGTTGTTGGGTCTCTTCTGGTGCTTTCAGGTTCAGCAGAGATCAGGATCCCTGGTCTTCAGCCTGTCCACCCCTGCTCGGACACATCTTGCCTGCCTCGGCACTTCTTCGGAATTCCTCTGGGGTCGTGTCATGGCCTAAGGGCACACTATCTCCCCAGAAACGGAAGCACTCCCTAGTGCTTCCCAACAGGTGGAACTGAACAGACATATCTCTCCCAGCTAAAAGAGCTTTGAGCTCTACTGAGCATGTGCAGAAATTCCCTGTAAGGAACTACATATACGTGAGCCACTCTTGCTATGATGCAGTCTCATTGATAGAGTCCTAAGGCCCATGCTGGTGGCAGGTGAGCAAGTCTTGTCACAGGCCAGACTATGAGTCCATAAGTCTAAACAAAGACCAGTCTTGCAGCTAAAACTAGGCAAGGTCAAGACTGACAGCTTGAGATAAGGCTGAGGACTGAAGCAGAGCTGCAGTGGAGCCACTGCTAAAGACTGAAGCAAAGCTGGAAAGCTCAAGCAAGACAGAACACTCTAACCAGGAAGCGTAGGAACCAGGAGACCTTCTTTCCAAGGCAACAAATCCAACTCCAGGCAGGCTAAGTAGTCTTGAGCATGTGACATTTTTCTCGGGGTGGGTTCCCGACTTTCCTGCCAACTTGCATCAAATCGTGCGCACCAATGTGAATGCATGACTGTCCCAAGCATCTCTTTGCCGGGTCCTAGTATCACACATGTCAGAGCATTCAATGGCGGCTCCCTGCTGTATGGTGAATGTCGACTGCCGAGGAATCTGGGAAGGCAACTGGATTCTAACATTCCCACTTGGGTGTTGCCTTGTGAGCCTTCTCAGTCTATATCATAGGTAAATCTAGCTAGGTAATTGACTCTATAGGGAGGTGTGTGGTATTCCATGGCTAATTTATCCTGCTATCTATAGAAAATACCATTTACAGTTAGAAACAGGCTTTTTCCATTGATAAGCAGGCTGAATTAGCCATTACATGTGGGGAGTCCCTAAGTTGAGGGTTGCAGTGGAGCAACCCAGACCCCATCATGCAGAGTAGACTACTGTGAGAACAGGTTGTGCAAAACTGCTTGACCAAAGTTACTGTCAGTCCTTGAGAGGTTGTCCAGACAGTAATGGGATGTAAAGGTGTGAACCGATGACCAAGTTGCAGCTTTGCAAATGTCCTTGAGGGGTACTTCTCTAAAATGAGCAACAGAAGAAGCCATAGTTCTGACTTAATGAGCTTTGATTGAGTCTGCAATTTGCAGTCTTGTTAAGGTGTAGCAGTTCTGAATACACTCCACTATCCAAATAGAGAATGTTTGTGTGGAGATACCACATCAAGTCTGTTAGGATCATATGTAGCAAATAATTGTGAAACCTGGTGAAGCAGTTGAGCTCATTTTTTATTCCTAGGTAAAGGCTCTTTTGCAATTATAGGGATCCTGTTAGTCCCCTAGTAGTGTCGGATAAAAGAATATACCAGTTGGTGTGGAGTCTTAATGGTAACATTTTAGGTTTGCAGCACCACCATTTTACCTTGTGGATTCTCCTTTTTGTTTTTGGAGAGGCAGCATGTACTGTGCTGTTTTCTAAACGTTTCTGTTAATTAATTTCTGTCTCCATGGAGCATATTATTTGGATGGGATTTCTTTCTGCCCTCCCAATCCACCTTAAATACTTTACTTAATTTATTTAGGTTCAGAGTGTCCAGCAACTTGGGACCCAGTTAAGCTAATCTAATTTTTGCTCTATAATAAAATGTCTGAGGTTCCTTTCCAGCAAGTGGAATCTGAGATCAACAAGATCGAAGGAGAGGATTATTATCAGTCATCCTTAAGAAAGGAGAAAGGAGTTGGAGTGGACCCCAACCAGGCCCATGGACATCTACTAAAAATAAAGAGAAGAGCCACAAGTATTATAATGATTCTGAACTGGAGAAAAAGGAGGAAGACGTATGCTTTTCAGGTACAGTGAGGAAACTAAGGAATTCTAAGGAGTAAACTACAAGAAGGAGGTAGGAGATAAAAAATGACTGTGTAAAATAAATTCCATCTTTTATACTTACACTACATTGAGAGGGAAGTCATTATTTGCCCTGTATCCAATGGAAGGGAAGATATAAATAAGCTTAAGAAATAAATTAAACTATTTTAACATTCAGAACTTGATAAAACTATGAGAAGTCAATAATTTAAAGAACTGAATCTATTGGCTTAAACGTATGAATTGAGAAAAGACTGAAATAAGTCATAAACTAACTAAAAATCACTTGTACCATCACAAAGTAAATTAATTCAGTTGTAAATAACTTTATTTCATTAATTACATCTTATCAGTCAAGAGAAAAGTTGGAAACTACATAAAACTCATATGTGTTTTATTGAGTCATGACTTTAATGATTGTCAATATTGAGATCATCACTGCTGTATAAATATTTAATACTGAGACTTAAGCAATATAAAGGGCCTTGAAAGAACTCTTTCCCCTATGCAGGAAACCCCAGAAAATAAATGTCTTGGCATAAGGACAGTGTGCCCACTTAAATATAAGTCTGAAATATGGCCTCTGGAACTGCTATCCAAGTTCTATCATCACAGGGATTACATAATCTAAAGAACGAAGGGCTCTTTCTTCTTCATGGACATGTGGTCTCAGAGAAAAGGTCAAAAGTACAATGGATTGATTGATATAGAAAGCTAAGACAACCGTTGATGGACATTTTGGGTGGATGGGAAGGACTACCCAATCATGGAAGAATTGCATATATGGCATATAGTGGACACAAGCTTGGAGTTTCATGTGTTGAGAAAGAACAACATTCAAGTCCCATGGAAATGGAGGTTTCTGTGTTGAGGGCTTAATGCGGCACAAGCCTTTCATAAATCTTGATATCAATGGATGAGTAAAGATGGGTTTAGCATATAATTGAACATGGTAAGCCACTATGGAGAATAAAAAGGAAAATATCATAATGTCTCTGTATCGCTCCATGGTGTGTCCTCATCTTGAGTAATATGTGCAGTATTGATCACCACATCTAAATAAAGATGTAGCAGAATTAAAAAAGGTACAGAGAAGGTCAACAAAAATGATAAAGGGGATGGAAAGATTCCCCTATGAGGAAAGATAAAGAGGTTAGGATTCTTCAACTTCAAGAACAGATGGGTGAGGGGAGATATGATAGAGGTTTATAAAATAATGAATGGAATGGAACAAGTAAACATTAATCAATTGTTTACTCTTTCAAAAAGTATGAAGAGTAGGGGACACAAAATGAATTTACTAGGTGATACATTTAAAACTAATAAGAGAAAATATATTTTTACTTGATGCATAATTAAGCTCTGGAATTTGTTGCCAGAGGATGTGAAGAAAACTATTAGTGTGACTGCATTAAAAAAGGTTTGGACAAGTTCCTGAAGGAAAAGTCCACAAAGCATTATTAAGGTGGAATTGCAGAAATCCACTGCTTATCCCTGGGATAAGCAGCTTGGAAGATATCTGTCCCTTGGGATCCTGCCAGATACTTGTCACCTGGATTGGCCACTGTTAGAAACAGGATACTGTGCTTGATGGACCTTTGGTCTCATCCAGTATGGCAAGTCTTATGTTCTGATGTTCTTATAAAGCACTGATATATACTTTCACTGATGTTGTGGTGAGGCCTGAGTCAGAAAGGAGGAACAAGTATGATACTGAGTGCTTAGACTCACAAGAAAATAGGTCCAAGGTTTCTGCTTGTACCATTTGGAATATCCAGTCCATTTGAAGGTATATCTCTTTTGGGTGGATGGCCCTCTAACTGGAATCAAAAAGTCTTCAATCACTCAACACAAAAAGAGATTAGCAATTGATAAGCATTCAACAGCCAAACCATTAGATTGAGATATGGAAGGTATTGATGAAAGAGTGTTCTTTCATCCTGAGTTAACAATGTAGGGCCTGTGACTAGATATATGGGGGCATTGCTGGAAAGTTGTATGAGATATGCAAACCATGACTGTCTAGGCCACACTGGAGCTATAAGAATCAAATGAGCATGGTATTGCGGCATCTTTTGCACTGCCCTGGCAATGAGCACTAATAACGGAAAAGTGTCCCTGAGGCTTGTCCCTTGATTGAGGAGAAAAACATCCTGAGTCAGTCTGAGATCACTGGGTAGAACTAAGGAAGAGTGATCTAGTTTTCTGTTTTGCTCCAATGCAAACACATCAATTGATAGCCGACATCCCTAGGTCAAATAGTATGTCTGCTATTGACTGTTGGAAATACCACTCATGTAGTCAGAATACTCTGCTGAGGCGATCCATCAATGTAATGGAGATTCCTATGCTGGAAGATAGGTGGCATGAAAGACAGGCCACTTTCTGGTTATGCATCCTCAAATCTTAAATGCTTCCTTGCAGACAGGCCATGATACTGAACCTCCCTGTTTGCTGACATAAAAGACAACAACCTGGTAGGCTGAATTAAAATGTTCTTCCCTTGAAAAAGATTTGTGATCATTGATAGAGCATATCTGATTATACATAATTCCAGGAGATTGACCTGATAGTGGCTCTCCTCAGGAGATCCAATGCTCTAGGATCAGAATTATCCTCTATGGGAAACAAGATGGCCTCCACATGAGACGTGCTGAAAAAGCTCTCTGAATCTTGCTACCGATTTCCTCTGATCTTTTGCTATTTGTTGGGTAAACCGAAAGTTGCCTCACACTAAGCGTAAAGCTAAGTTGAAGAACATTTTACCTGAGAAAGAAGAAGGGAATCTGCAACCGAGAATTGAGAACTTTTTCAAAATCACCCCGAGAACGCCGGAAGCGAGGACCGCACTGGGAGAGAGTCAGGAGCTTGGCTCTCTCGCGATGGCTGAGATGATCTCGCTAAGTCCGGGGGCTCCTGAAATGCCTTCTCTGCCCCGAGGACAGACGCAGGCAGAAGTCGAGGAAACAACGCGGTTGAGGATAGTGAAGGGGAGAGAGCCGCCGATGTTGTGTTCTGAAGGAGAAGATGGAGAAGGTGTGGCAGAGGGAGGTCGAGAGACTCCAGTTGGAGGGATTACCTTGACTCCTAGACCCCATAAGGCCACGGCACAGGACATCGAAGGGAGAACCACATCACAAGAACTGGTAATTCCATTAACTGAGACTGTTTTCTCATTACAAAAACCACCAACTATAACATTAGAATCACTATGGAATGCATTAGTTTCCATAGAATCAGCAATTTCTTCCTTGACAAAGATGGTACTAGAGACTAATAAAAGAGGATTAATTAATGAAAAAGCGGTGGTTTCACAGAATAAAAGAATTGAACATTTAGAAGAAAAATCATTGAAAATGGAGAATGTTCAGAATAATCTAGTAAAATCAGTGAGTTCAGCGGAAAGGAAATTTGAAAATGTTGAAAATAATTTGCATTATCTAAATCTACGAGTGGTAAATTTTCCTGTGGTAAAGAAAATTCCGCCCCTTGATGTGTTTAAAGAATACATAAAAGATTGTATTAAAACACCTAAAGAAATATTACCAGTAGTAACTAAAGCTTTCTTTGTCTCTAAGAAAGCTTTGCCTTTATCTGAGGGGGAAACACAAGAACAACAAAAATCATTGAATATCACTGAGATGTTAGAAATATCGCTGCAGTCTGAAATTCAATCAAGGGGCACCCTACTGGTTTCATTTGCATTCGAGCAGGATCGAAATTTGGTCCTAAAATATTTCTTTAGAAATAGAGTGTTCCAATATTATGGTCAACAAGTTTGGGTGTATCCGGACATTGTCCAGCCTACACAGGAGCGTAGAAAATATTTTCTACAAATGAGATCTGAAGTTTTGTCACGAGGGGCCAGTATGGTATTAAGTTACCCTTGTAAATATTTATTAAAGTTCCAAAATGAAAAGTATATATTCTATGACCCAGAACAGCTGAGGTGTTTCCTGGATGGAAAAGGGTAATGTGGTTCTACTTAATAAAGTAGGGGGATAGTTTCTCATGATGGAGGTTTATTCCTTAATTTGTGCAGTAGTAGTAGGAGCTCCAATGTTTTTCTTTGATTTTACATCTTGCCTCCCAATATTTCCTTTCTGTAAATTAGAGATGTGAATTATATTTTGCTTGTATAGAATTTACATTTGAAATTATATTTACTGGAGTCTCTATACTTTAGATGGAATGATTGTAAAATATCTGAAATGGCAAAATTAAAAATTAAAAAAAAAAAAATTATCCTCTATGAGTGCCCCCTCCTTTTGAGAAGGTGTCCATTTCTAGCAATACATGATGAGGAAGCACGTGAAGTGTTCTACATGCTTCCTGAAGCATGTAGGGCATTTACCACCAATGTATCTCTTGCCTCGGAAATCTGGACTATGATTGATAATGGTTGGGTCAGCTGATCCCACTGAGACCCAAGTTTAGATAATGGATATAAAGGCAGGTCAGTGGAACCATATACAATGGTCCCTGTCATATGACCTGACACATCTAGAATTGCTCTGGTAGTCACGTGCTTAGAAATTGGTTGTTTGTGTATGAGCAATATCATGGTATACGCTCAATCCATCATTAGAAATGTGCTCTTCTGCAGCAAGACTATCCATGCTCCAATGGATTTTATTCTCTGAGTAGGTGGTAGATTTTATATTTCAAAATTGACTAGAAAAACCAAACTTTGTAGAAGACAAACTGTCTTGTGTAGGAAAAAAACAAAACCTTTGCTTGAGAACTTGTTGTGATTAGCCAGTCATCCAAAAATGGGAAAAACTTGAATTCCCTGGCGACGCAGATATGTAGCTAATACTGCAAGGCATTTGGTAAAGACATTTGGAGCTGCCAGTAAAGCAAACGGGAGTACCTTGTACTAGTAGAGGGAAGAATCCATTTGGAAGTGAAGGCAGTGCCAATGGGAAGGATGGATTGGTATATGAGCATATGCATCCCTCAGATTGAGAGCGCACATCCGTTCCTCCTTTTGGATGTAAAGGAGAAAAACACGGAAATAATTTATTTTGAATTCCTCTCAAAGAAGATGTTTGCTCAAGAGCCTAAGATCCAGAATAGGCTTCAATCCTCTTAATTTCTTGTGGATGAGGAAATATTGGGAGAAGAAACACTGTCTATGCTGGGACACCTGCAAAGGTTCTAGTGTTCATTATTGAAGAAACAATTTCATTTCCCAGTGAAGCTGTGTCAAATGAGACAGATGTAGATCAAGATTTTAACAGTGTAGAAGAAATGGTAGCCAGGAAAAATGCAAATGGTAACCAGACTCCACAATTTGGAGGATTTAGAGGTCCTTGGTTATCTGGCACTACGCCTCTTAAGAAGTTTGGATTGTGTCCATCAATGGAACTGAGTTTAGAAAAATAAAAAACTGGGACTGGATTTACACTCTGCATAGTCTTTGGCTGATGACACTTATGCTGCTGGGATCTGACCAAAAGTAGTTACTGATGTTGGGCTGGAAGAGGTGGTAGGTGTACTGCTGAAAAAGTTGGAATGGACTCTTATGAAAGAAGTATGGATGGGGATCCTTGAGAGAGTTAGACAGCTACTAGGGATGTGAATCGTTTTAGGACGATTAAAATTATCGTCCGATAATTTTAATATCGTCTTAAACCGTTATGGAACACAATACAATACAGATTCTAACGATTTATCGTTATAAATCGTTAGAATCGTGAGCCGGCACACTAAAACCCCCTAAAACCCACCCCCGACCCTTTAAATTAAATCCCCCACCCTCCCGAACCCCCCCCCAAATAACTTAAATAACCTGCGGGTCCAGCGGCGGTCCGGAACGGCAGCGGTCCGGAACGGGCTCCTGCTCTGAATCTTGTCGTCTTCAGCCGGCGCCATTTTTCAAAATGGCGCCGAAAAATGGCGGCGGCCATAGACGAAAAAGATTGGACGGCAGGAGGTCCTTCCGGACCCCCGCTGGACTTTTGGCAAGTCTCGTGGGGGTCAGGAGGCCCCCCACAAGCTGGCCAAAAGTTCCTGGAGGTCCAGCGGGGGTCAGGGAGCGATTTCCCGCCGCGAATCGTTTTCGTACGGAAAATGGCGCCGGCAGGAGATCGACAGCAGGAGGTCGTTCAGCGAGGGTTCCGGCGCCTCGCTGAACGTCAGGGAGCGATTTCCCGCCGCGAATCGTTTTCGTACGGAAAATGGCGCCGGCAGGAGATCGACTGCAGGAGGTCGTTCAGCGAGGCGCCGGAACCCTCGCTGAACGACCTCCTGCAGTCGATCTCCTGCTGGCGCCATTTTCCGTACGGAAAATGGCGCCGGCCATACGCGTATGGCCGGCGCCATTTTCCGTACGAAAACGATTCGCGGCGGGAAATCGCTCCCTGACCCCCGCTGGACCTCCAGGAACTTTTGGCCAGCTTGTGGGGGGCCTCCTGACCCCCACGAGACTTGCCAAAAGTCCAGCGGGGGTCCGGAAGGACCTCCTGCCGTCCAATCTTTTTCGTCTATGGCCGCCGCCATTTTTCGGCGCCATTTTGGAAAATGGCGCCGGCTGAAGACGACAAGATTCAGAGCAGGAGCCCGTTCCGGACCGCCGCTGGACCCGCAGGTTATTTAAGTTATTTGGGGGGGGGTTCGGGAGGGTGGGGGATTTAATTTAAAGGGTCGGGGGTGGGTTTTAGGGGGTTTTAATGTGCTGGTTTTTCGATTTTTCGATTTTTCGATTTTTCACGATTTTTAACGATTTTTCACGATATTTTACCCCCCCAAACGGCAACAATACGATTCCCTCCCCCTCCCAGCCGAAATCGATCGTTAAGACGATCGAGGACACGATTCACATGTCAGCTACATTCTATTCCTGAATTTGTCACCAAAACTGCTGTGACAAACCTCAAACTAAAAACAAATCTCCACTCAGCAGGACAAGTTCAATTTCTTATAAAGCAATATATACCCACCAAGCACCTATTAAATATGTGTGGAACAAAAACTACTACTTGTTTAAATCAAAAAAGTATTTAAAAGAGAGTGGTGGTAGTTTCATATATACGCTGTCTTTAATATTTCTTGGTCCCATCCAGGTTATCCAGCTTTATTCTACTTATAATCATTAACAAACCACCATGCTCCATAAACGTTTTAAAATAGCAGTGCCACCAACAAAAATGTTTTTAAAAAATGTTTGCCTTTACATTTTTGCCTTCAAATTCTTATATGAAATCACCATTCAATGCCACTAAAATGAATCACTTCACTTTTGCTTAACGTTTCATTACTTAGTTTAATTAAATGTTCGCTTGTTATAATCCCGCATTGGCTAGGTTTCGGAAAGACTCCTTCATCAGGGGAACAAACTTGTATGTTTCCTTCTCATTGGTGTATCTTCTGTATTGTCCCAATCTTACTCGCACCACTTTCTTGATTCAAAATGGCGAAATACCCTTCAAACAAAACTTCACAGTTTAAATATGTTATCATGTGACTCAGAAACAACCAATCACATATCACCTTGGTTTAAACCAATGAAAGCCAATCAAACTCTTCATTCAACCCTTTCAGTGATTCCGTTTGTCAAGTATAAATCCAGAATTGTTCTTAACCTCAACAGATAGTTGCTTCCCTGAATAGTATGCTCTAGAGATGTGTATCGTGTGATCGATCGTCTTAACGATCGATTTCGGCTGGGGGGGGGAGGGAATTGGATCATTGCGGTTTTGTGTTTTTAAATATCATGTAAATCGTAAATCGGGGGAGGGCGGGGCACTAAAACATCCCTAAAACCCACCCCGACCCTTTAAAATAAATCCCCCACCCTCCCGAACCCCCCCAAAATGTCTTAAATTACCTGGGGTCCAGTGGGGGGGGTCCCATTCTGATCTTCCACTCTCGGGCGTCGGGCGCGTTGATAGAAAATGGCGCCGGCGCTACCTTTGCCCTGTCATATGACAGGGCAAAGGTAGTGCCGGCGCCATTTTGGTTCCTGTTCCCAGACGTCACGAGCGTAGGAGATCGCTTCTGGACCCCCGCTGGATCCCCAGGGACTTTTGGCCAGCTTGGGGGGGCCTCCTGACCCCCACAAGACTTGCCAAAAGTCCAGCGGGGGTCCGGGAACGACCTCCTGCACTCGAATCGTGTTGCCGTATGGCCGGCGCCATTTTGCTGTACAGCAATATGGCCAGCGCCATTTTGCTTAAAATGGCCAGCCATATTGCCGTACAGCAAAATGGCGCCGGCCGTACGGCAACACGATTCGAGTGCAGGAGGTCATTCCCAGACCCCCGCTGGACTTTTGGCAAGTCTTGTGGGGGTCAGGAGGCCCCCCCAAGCTGGCCAAAAGTCCCTGGGGGTCCAGCGGGGGTCCGGGAGCGATCTCCTACGCTCGTGACGTCTGGGAACAGGAACCAAAATGGCGCCGGCGCTACCTTTGCCCTGTCATATGACAGGGCAAAGGTAGCGCCGGCGCCATTTTCTATCAACGCGCCCGACGCCCGAGAGTGGAAGATCACAACGGGACCCCCCCACTGGACCCCAGGTAATTTAAGACATTTGGGGGGGGTTCGGGAGGGTGGGGGATTTATATTAAAGGGTCGGGGTGGGTTTTAGGGATGTTTTAGTGTGCCGGTTTTCCCGCCCTCCCCCTTCCCCTTCCCCCGATTTACGATTTTTGACGATAAATCGGGGGAATTCCTATTAAATATTGCCTCTAACGATTTTTGACGATTTAAAATATATCGGACGATATTTTAAATCGTCAAAAAACGATTCACATCCCTAGTATGCTCTACCTTTTCAATAACTGTCCAACGTAGTTCTCTGAATGTGTGTTCCTTTTCCATGCAGTATGCCACTATAGGAGCCGTAATATTCGCCATCTTTAAACGTGACCGATGTTCAGTCATTTGTAATCTAGTGGTTCAACAGGTGCATCCCATGTAGACTTTAAGGAAAGGACATATTAGCACATAAATTACATATTTTGATTCACAATTAGTGATAGATTATGTTCTAACATGTTAACCTGTATTGGATCAATCCAAACTTCTCCTTCAATCGTGTTATCACATACACTACATTGTAGTGTAGGGGGGATATGATAGAGGTATTTAAAATCATGAGAGGTCTAGAACGGGTTGATGTGAATCAGTTATTTACTCTTTCGGATAATAGAAAGACTAGGGGGCATTCCATGAAGTTAGCATGTGGCACATTTAAAACTAATCGGAGAAAGTTCTTTTTCACTCAACGCACAATTAAACTCTGGAATTTGTTGCCAGAGGATGTGGTTAGTGCAGTTAGTATAGCTGTGTTTAAAAAAGGATTGGATAAGTTCTTGGAGAAGAAGTCCATTACCTACTATTAATTAAGTTGGCTTAGTAAATAGCCACTGCCATTACTAGCAAAGGTAACATGAAATAGACTTAGTTTTTGGGTACTTGCCAGGTTTCTTATGGTCTGGATTGGCCACTGTTGGAAACAGGATGCTGGGCTTGATGAACCCTTGGTCTGACCCAGTATGGCATATTCTTATGTTCTTATGTTCTAACTTTATTCCACTGCCATTGAGTGGGAAGATGAAGAACCATATAATAAGGGTTGTGATGATGTATTCACAATGGGGAACACTGGAACTCCAATGCTGGTGAGGAACCACTGGATTATTTATTCTGTTACTTTAAATAGAGAGGTAAAGAAATTTCTCACTAGACCTGCAATCTGGTCAAGAACCAACCTGTCCTCTGACCTGATGTAAATGGTGAAACCTCCTCTTCAAGGACAAGGATAGGTTCCCGCACTTCAATAGGAGCCTCTTTTTTTTTTTTTCTTCTTTTCTTTTTTGTGAAGGCAAATGACAGCATGAAATATACCAGAGTTGGAGTCTGTAATGGACTGCAGAGTGAGGATGCTTTTGTTGAAGCATGTATCATTTGTGTCAAGTGCGTTTGTTTTTGCGCTGCACATCAGTCCACTATTGGCATGCTTCCTGCGCACTATTCCTGCGTAATTATTGTGCCCGCCTGAGTGCTTCCTGCATGCTGTCGATGCACTTATTCCACGCACCTGCACACTTATTGTGCTCTTACCACATGCTTACTGCACTGAATATACCCAGCTATCTAAAAGTTAGCCAGATAAGTGTATATGGCCAACTTTAGACTTGCTCTATAGCTAGTCTAACTTTTCAGTTAACTTAACCAGGTACGTAGCCATGCTTCAGAAAGCCTCTGTCCTGACCCCACTTAGCCGGATAACTATTTAGCCAGATAACAAGTTATCTGGCTAAGTGGTGTATTGCTGGACATGGCTGAACATTCAAACAGTACCACTTAGCCAGCCAGATAAGCTCAAAAGTATCTGGCAAAGAGACACTGAATATCAACCTCATGATTTTTATGCTCCTTGAAAATGTATGAAGAAAAAAATATGCATAAATTATTTTAAAAATATATACTGTATATGAAAATTGAAAATATATTAAAAAGGAAACCTGGTCCAAACATTTCTTGTTTGTTCCTCTCCATTGTCTATCTGTAATATTCATTCACTTAGTATTGTAACACTAATAATATCTTTTCCCAGGAAGGAATATCTTTGGTCCCAGGGCCACAAGTGCCATTTTTAAAAGGATTTTAGTGGAGCAGAAGCGAGTGGTCCACCCTGCTGTCCCTTTTTTGGCCATGGACCTCCATGGAAATTTGGTAAGTGGGGGCTGGGGAGGTTCTGCCCCAGAAGATTTCTCGAACGTTTGGAGGGGTTTGGAGGAGCCTAGAGAGACCCTGGCTTGGCTTGGCTTAGCTCAACTGGGTAGACCCCCAGCCCTGACTAGTGGTGGGAGGGGGACACGTTTCTCTTTTTCTATGGAAATAGTGCACTCTATCTGCAAATAGCTCGTACTGTTTCCCCAAATGAAAATATCAGAGGTTTTTATTGGGGGTGTGCATTTAATTCGGGCAATGTGAACCAAAATTAAAATGGTCCAGTACAGTTCAGATTTAAAATGAATGCACACCCCTATTTTATCCATCCAGGAGATTTTGCTAGAGCAGTTGGTAAAACGTGGTTTCCTGCCTGTTCTTGTAAAAACTGGTAACCTTTTGTCTGAAGGAATTCATGGCTAGTGATTTAGAGATGATTATGTTGCTTTCCTTTCCATAGAGAGTAGCATGAGTCGACTTCATAAATTTTTCAGGTACACGTGTTTGCAATGAATTTCTTTTTAGTCCATTGGGAGTGTCTGGAGGATCTGCAGAACTCTAGACCATTTTCTATTTTTCCTATTTTCTTTGGCCCAAGAGAAGAAATATACAGAGTTATTAAGTGATACATTTTTGGTGTGCCTTAACTGTATTCATCACCAGATGGCAACATTCCTACTTTTATTTACCAGGTGCTGCTCCTGTACAAGCCACAGAGGATCTGAGGAGGTTCCTCTCAGTGTATTGCATCTGGAAGGAAGCATAAACCAAATGGATTTTACTGTTACTGTCTAACATGCTTTCCTTTCTCTAATGTGATATATGCTGATGAAAAAAATATGTTCACTTGTGAGTTCCCCATTTTTCTTTTTTTTTTTTTCTGGTGGGGTTGGATGTAGAGGAGGTTAAATATTCCCCATGAACTATTATTTGGTATATTCCAGCAATTGGAGGCTCCAAGGAAGCAGCAGTCTCTTAGGAGGGGCAGGTGATTCCATCCTCTAAAGCAGTGGTCCCCAACCCTGTCCTGGGGGCCCACTAGCCAGTCGGGTTTTCAGGATATCTACAATGAATATGCATGAGAGAAAATTTGCATGCACTGCCTCCATAACATGCAAATCTTCTCTCATGCATATTCATTGTGGATATCCTGAAAACCCGACTGGCTGGTGGGCCCCCAGGACAGGGTTGGGGGCCACTGCTCTAAAGCATTAGTATTCATTTCCAGTCCTCAAGGACCACGAAGGGATTGGATTTTCAGGATATTTCTAATGCATATGCAAGAGATAGATTTGCATACATTAAAGTAATACTCATGAAAATCTCATGTCTATTCATTACAGATATCCTGAAAACCTGACCTGTTTGCAGTTTTCGAGGATTGGAAGTGAATACCAGTGATTCAGTGAGCCACTGGGGCAATGTTTCCCAACCATCTCCTGGAAGCACACCTAGCCAGTCAGGTTTTTTATCTATAATGAATATGCATGAGATATGAGACTCGGTATATGCAGATCTTTCTCATGCATATTTATTGTGGCAATCCTGAAAACCTGACTGACTAGGTATGCCTCCAGGAGAGGGTGCTGCTTCGAAGTTTTTGATATCAAAGGGAGCTGGGGAGAGGCAGCCATGGTCCTGGAAGGGACCTCAACAAGAACCACACCTTTCCATTTCTGAAGTGAAGAGGATTCCGTAAGGATCCTGAGGTGTCCAGATCCAAGAAGGATTTCTATATTCAAATAATGAAGGGAAAAGGGAAGACCTTGCCGTGAAGCAGGAACACTCAAACAGAATGTTTTCATTTTTTGTGTGGGAAGACAGTTTCCTGGAGTCCAAGTATTGCTAGATCTGAAGATACCTAAGGGAGAACTAGGAAAAATCCCTAAAGTGGTTTGAGAATTTAACTTTGTTCTTTTTCGGAACTGTGTCGGATCTGTTTTTTGGAAGCAGTCTTTCTCTCCCTTGTGTACTTTGGGCTGTTTTTTATTCTTGCGTGTGCTGAGCTGTTTCATTTTTGTTCAGTACGCTCCATATTTCTTTGTATCACAGCAGTTGGTGTGAGGACTATTTTACTTTTTTTTTTTTTTTTTTTAAAGTGATTCCCTTTATTAGGCTCCTGTCCTCATCGCAGATCTCTGTTCACAACACTGCACTGAATGGATCAGTGCTTACCAGTGCTTGGACGGGGACTCCCTCGAAAAGGGGAGTTACATTAAAATGACCATGTAATTGGGATTATATATGGAGAGAGGGCATTTTATAAAATCAGATATTTATACTGTGAGAAAGTTTCTAATCTAGACATAGAGCAATCTGTACTAGTGATGCAAGAAGATTATCTATTGAGCTAAGAACGTTTGAACCTCAGCATGCACCAGTCTGTCCTAAATGATGGCATGAAAGGATAAGCTTGGAATGTGATCAGTAGGGGGAGCTGTGCTTCCAGCTAATTGTGAGAAGAAGGGAAGCAAATAAAATAAAGGTCCATTTTTTTTGAAAATGAGAAACTGTCTGATAGAATTATCTCCTAACACTGGTCTTAATGTTTTAAATGTTGTATTTGATCTATACTTTAGCTGTTCTAGATACAAACAATTCCAGTTAGCACTTGAAGGAGCCGCTGTCCTCTTATAAATAATAAGCTGACATTTAAAATACCTGACTGAAAGCAGTAAGGCTTGCTTCAGTTCAAGAGAGATGATATTGATTGACACTTAGGGATAGCTTAGTTTTTGGAATTTGAGAATTATTTCTAGGGATAAAATATTGCAGATTGCTCAAATTCAGTTTAATTAAAAAAAATATGACATTTGAAATGACAGGTACCAGGAAGTGGACGGTTCTCCTACGCTCGGGATTGCCAGTCCTCTCTCCCCTCCTCCCGAAGCAAGGCGCAGGGAGGGGGGGGAGAGAGGACTGGTGAAACGACATGTAAAGTGCAAAGCAACGAAGCGACTTACTTTTCTTGCAGCCCTCCTCCGGAGACGGACATCGGTGGAGATGGACCGCGGCTCCCCTGCCTCCCGGAGGCAGCTGCCGGCGAAGATGGATGCCTGCACGGGCGAAAGCGGCCCTTGTGCGTGCAATTGGCCACTCAAGACGTGACGTCACGCCTTGAGCAGCCCAATTGCACGTACAGGGGCCGCTTTCGCCCATGCAGGCATCCATCTTCGCCGGCAGCTGCCTCCGGGAGGCAGGGGAGCCGCGGTCCGTCTCCACCGATGTCCGTCTCCGGAGGAGGGCTGCAAGAAAAGTAAGTCGCTTCGTTGCTACTTTTTTTTTTTTTTTTTCTTTTTCGATTTTTTCCGCTTTCGTTGCTTCGGGAGGAGGGGAGAGAGGACTGGGGCTGCCCCGGAGACCAGCACCCATGGACACGGCCAGGGCAGGTAAGCGGGGGCTGGGGGAAAGTTTGCCGCCTACCCTTACCCCTGCCTCTAACGCAGGGGTAAGGGTAGGCGGTAAGTTAGCAGGTTAAACGCGCGGCAAAATTGCAGGGTAAAAAAGCGATAGTCGGGGCACGTTACTGTTTGGGAGGGAATAGCTAATTCGATCATTTACATCTAATATACATGCCGCGGTGATTTAAAGAGGCGGTAAGAATGGGTTAAAGGGGATAGTGTATCACGGGTTGGACTAACGTGGCCGAAAAGTGAGTAGAAAGCGGGTTAGGAGCAGGGTAACTGCGGCCGCACTTTACTGTATTGTCCTGCAAGTTTGCACTGTGCCATATTCCTGGCCAGACATGCTAAACAGGTGCTTCCAAAATATTCACAGCTGCTCTCAGTCAAATCTTCCTTGTATTGTTCAGTGGTGGAACACAGTTTTGCTAGGTCCTTTGACTTGGTATTATCTCATTCCTCTTTCCAGCATTGCCTACAGTCCTCCCTGTAGGGATTTGGATTAAAAAATGATTTGAGACCAGTTCTTAGGCCTGATATTGCTTTGTACCAGCAACAATCTTTAATGTACAATTCTCCCTGCTCTGTTCAGGGTTTATGCAGCCAGAATAAATCCTTAGGCAAGGATACTTGCAACAATCTCTGATGCCATCCTTAAACATGGAGTTTCCACCTTGTAAGCAGGACCTTTGTTATCCTTTTCTGAAAGCCCACTCTCACTCAAGCCTGCTTTCTTTTACCCCAGCTGATGTGAGAATGCCCAGGAATTCCAGACCCTCCTACTGCTCAGGACACCTCCCTTGAAACCCTGGCTTTATAATAAGAGAGACCCTTTTGATTCAACTGCTTTGCATACCTTTCAATTTACCTATTTTCTTTTCAGCTCCTTCTTTCAGGCCCATTTTGTTTCTCCATAATGTCCTGGGGATGATATAGAACCAGATAATCCTATTTGGAGGAATTCAGTTGTAATCCGAGATTTTGTAGGCCATAAGGTTGCCACCTACTAGATGAATCAGATGTGAAGGGGTGCAGTTCTTTCTGCTACATTGAAAATGGTATCAACTATTCCCATGCCATTCTACACATTCCTTTTTAGGTGGCAGATTGGGGCAGATCACGGCCCACATAAGCCTGAATCCAGGAGGGGAGAAGGCCATTTCGCTTGCAAAGAGGTTTTCAAATTCCTTCCAGTCCATCCTTAATACAACTGGATAGGGGAGAATTATTGCAAACCCTTCTGATTGAGCTACTGCAATCCTCTACTTTTAGGGTGATCTGGGCACTGGGGTTCTGATTATTCAGAACCCCATTGCCCAGAACCTTCAAAACTACCGCCCTATATCCAACCTACCGTTCATTGCAAAAATCATAGAAAAAATTGTCCACTCCCAGCTCTCGGACCACCTCAAAAGAAACAACATGCTCCACCCATCACAATTCGGCTTCAGGAAAAACTTAAGCACTGAAACACTACTTCTAGCACTAAACAACACAATACTCAGAAGATTTGACAAGGGAAAGCTATCTACTAATCCTCCTAGATCTATTGGCTGCCTTTGACACAGTCAGCCATACCATCCTTCTTGACAGACTATCTGAAATAGGAGTAACGGGGATAACCCTACAATGGTTCTCATCCTACCTTCAAGTCCTGTTCAACAGCACCCTCTCAAATAAAGTCAACCTCAACACTGGAGTTCCCCAAGGGTCTGCCCTATCAGCAACCCTCTTCAACATCTATCTCCTTCCAATCTGCCACACATTAGAATGACTTGGTCTGACCCACGCCAACGATATTCAGATACTCATTCCCATACAGAATACATTAGAAGAAACCTACAAAATACTAACCGTCTATCTTACAGAAATCAAACATTATCTATCCGACCTAAAACTCATAATAAACCTCGACAAAACTGAAATAATCATACTAGATAGAAAGAACAACAACTCTCTCATGCAACCACTCAAAATGGAAAACCCAAAAACATCAATCTCCCCGGTCACGCATGCTCAAAACCTAGGAATCACCAATGACAATGACCTTTCATTCAAAACCCACATAACTAATAAAATAAAGGAAGGATACCACAAACTACTGACCCTCAGACGTCTTAAACCTTTCCTTTCAGATGATGATTTCAGAACCATCCTGCAACTACTCATCTTTGCCAGCCTTGACTATTGTAATGCCCTACTACTGGGCATACCACTCGCCATCATACGTTCACTACAAATCCTATAAAACACAGCCGCCAGAATCCTAACTGGGAAAAATAAACATGAACACATTACCCCAACCCTGACATCTCTACACTGGCTACAAATAAAATATAGAATAGACTACAAAGTACTAACAATTCTGCATAAACTAATCATAGGGCAACAATCCAACTGGCTAAGCAAAATCATCAAACATCATGCCCCAAAACAAGACCTACAATCAAAGAATAAAGGCCTCCTCAAAATCCCTCCCATCAGAACCACACTACTAACTACAACCCATGAGAGAGCTATATCCATCGCCAGCCCCTCACTATGGAACTCAATCCCAACCAAAATAAGAACTCAATCCAACGTAAAAACCTTTAAAAAAAACCTGAAAACCTGGCTGTTCATCAAAGCCTACGCAAACTCACACCATCAACTGCACTGCCAGACACCTACGCACACCAGCTTCAAGAAATAACATCCAACCCATGATCAAAAACAGACCTACGACTACTTGAACCCCCAAGACGTCGATTTGCTAACTAACCCTTAACGCTTATCCATCTCATCCATATATAAACTTGAGAGCTGGTGACACTAAACTACTCATCTGACTTATCCCAGTTACTTTCCTACCCTTTTGTATTCTTATAACCCCACCTTACATGTATCAGCACTTGTTATAGCAACTAGGGATGTGAATCATTTTTTGACGATTTAAAATATTGTCTGATATTTTTTAAATCGTCAAAAATCGTTAAAGAGTACGATACAATAGAAATTCCCCTGATTTATCATGAAAAATCGTTAATCGGGTTTGTGTCCACTAACGGGAGTTATTTGGGGGGGGGGGCGGGAAAACCGGCATGTCAAAACAACCCCTAAACCCACCCCGACCCTTTAAAACTAATCCCTTACCTTCCCCCACCCTCCCAAACCCCCCAAAAACATTTTAAAATCACCTGGTGGTCCAGTGGAAGCCCCGGGACCGATCGCCTGCTCTCGGGCCGTTGGCTGCCACTAATAAAAATGGCGCCGATGGCCCGATAAAAAAAACCCCACCCCAACCCTTTAAAACTGTCCCCTTAGCCTCCCCCACCCTCCCAACCCCCCCAAAAACGTTTTAAAATTACCTGGTGGTCCAGTGGGTCACCGGGAGCGATCTCCTGCTCTCAGGCCTTCGGCTGCCACTAATAAAATGGCGCTGATGGCCCTTTGTCCTTACCATGTGACAGGGTATCCGTGCCATTGGCAGGCCCCTGTCACATGGTAGGAGCACTGGTGGGTTTTTTGTTTATCGGATCCGGCACAGCCGATAAACAAAAAACCAATCGGGCCGGACGATAAAAATTATAAGATTTGAATCGGAACCGGAACCGAACCGATTCCGGTTCCGATTCACATCTCTAATAGCAACTAACCCACTACTTATCATGAAGCTACTAACCGACGTAAAAATGTAATAAAAACATGATGTTATATTATTTAACTAACACGCTAACCAAACGATGTAAATCATTCTGGAGGAGAAGTCCATTAACGGCTATTAATCAAGTTTACTTAGGGAATAGCCACTGCTATTAATTGCATCAGGGTCAGCACGCGCAGGGGGGTGCACAATTGTGCAACCTGCGCGCGCTGAGCCAAGCAGCCTGCCTCCGTTCCCTCCGAGGCCGCTGTGAAATCGAAGCAGCCTCGGAGGGAACTTTTTTTCTGGCCCCCCCCACCTTCCCCTCCCTTCCCCTACCTAACCCACCCCCAGCCCTAACTAAATCCGCCCTACCTTTGTTCAGAGTTATGCCTGCCTGAGACAGGCGTAACTTGCGCATGCCGGCCAGCTGCCGGCGTGCCATTCCCCAGCCTGGGAGCTGGTTTGGAGGCCTCGGCCACGCCCCCGGGCCAACACCACACCCATGGCCCCTCAACACGCCCCGACATACCCCCCCCCAAGCAAAGCCCCGGGGCTTACACGCATCCTAGGGCTTTGCACGCACCGGCAGCCTATGCAACATAGGTGCGCCGGCGCACAAGTCCCCTGCGTGCGTAAATCCGGCTGGATTTATGCACGCAGGGCTTTTAAAATCTGCCCCTTAGTCTGACCGAGTATGGCAACTTCTTATGTTCTTAAAACTAGATAGAAGGATGTTATGAATATGTTTCTGAATTATCATTTCTGCCACCTTTGTTCCCATGTGTTTCTTAGGTTTTAACGCAAGCCATCCCAAAGCCCATAATTGTCAATCACATGGAGTTAAGAGTCAGGAGGTCCTCTGTGTTCTTGAATCTATTGTAATATGTTTCCTTGGTGATCCCCAATTTATCCAGGATGGCCACTGCCACCTCCTCATAGTCTTTGGCCAATGCATTATCTAGGGCTCCAATAGGTCACTTATGTCTGTCTGGCAAGACAGAGAGAAACATGAATCTCCCACTGTTGCATTAGGCAAGCTGACACTTTGGCAGCCCACTACAGTTTTACCAAAAATGCTTCTAGATTATCCCTGGGGCTTAGTTTAGTCAACAGGACATCCTAATTTTATGAAAATGGGGACCCAAAACTGGAGCTGGAAGCTGAAGCGGCAGAAATGACTGCTTGTTGCTAGAAAAGCTGTCATTGTTGTTGGATCAGCTATTTAACATATCACTGCTGGGACTCTAGCTACAGCTGTGCCTGATGTTGAGCTTGCTGCCATTGCTGCTCTGCTAACAAGTGAATAAATTGGTGCTACACTATACTTCTTGCTATTGCTGCTGCTGCTCCATCATCCATTAAAGCAATTTGTTCACCTCCATGGTGAAGACAAAAAACAACGTTGCTTTAGTTTCCAATAATCCCCACTCCAAGCCTAGTTATCCAGGAAGGGAACGGCAAGACTGAAGAAGACAAAAAGTATTACTTTTATATATAGATCTTATTCCATTAGCTAGTCTGATTCAGGGGCTCATTTGTGAGTGCTGGGGCCAAGTTAAGACCCATTTCTTGACTGGGGTAAGCAAATGTCTTTCATGGCCCTTGAGTATTTTGGAGTTCCTCTTGTAAACAAGTCCCAGTACAAGCAAGAAAAGTCACACAACAGCAATTTGGAGGTTATTCAAACGATAAAATCCTTTTACTCACTTATTTGATGCATACAGTGCTTAAGTAGGCCCAGGCCTATGACATCATCACAGGGTGCCTCCAGGCTATTCCCTCCACTGGCATTTTATGTGTAGCCACTCGCCTTAAACTCTTACTCCAGTTCCTTCAGAATAGGCACATCAGGTTTCTATACTGATTCATTCAGCATGATATTGCAGTATCATTATCTCACTTCTGAGTTATGGAGCACATCCCTATGGGTCCCCGTCCACTAATCCATCTTCTCTCCAGATGTGTGATGCTTTGTTTCTGGCCAGATATATGTGTGTGTTCCAGTTCTCAGATTTTGCACTTTTGAGGCAAAACTTTTCACACATCCCAGGAAGACAGCCTGCACTGTTTGTTTGAGTACCTTTAATTTCTGTTCTTATCATGATTTTTTACGTCAACATTTCTTGTTATTTGTACAGCAAACAGTTCTGAAGTTGTCATGATTTAAAGACAGCTTGATGCAGTATGGAAATATTCCAAAACAGAATTATAAAGGGGACCAGGAGGACTACAGGGGCCTCTTAGCTGCCTTAAACGTGTGAAGAGTGAACATCCTCAGATGGATAATGAAAAAAATTATAAAGGAGTCACTTTCATATTTTCTGTTGACTTATAGGTTTTCCAAGATTTCTACTGCCTGAAAATTGGAAGCTATCTGATGGAACTTTGCTAATTTTGATTTACAGCTCTTTTGGCCAATAGAGATTTAAAGAAAATTATTAGCACCTTGGCTTGGATTCTGATTCCAAATGTTCTCAGAAGTTAACCAGAGTTGGGCTTAGCAAGTATTTGTGTAAAAGGCCAATTGCTTTGCATGGTGAGAGAGGGCACAGTTAATCTAATACAGCCATACAGAAACTGCCAAATTCATTTCTATAGTCAATTACTGTTGCATAAGGCTTTTAGATGTTTTATAAAGTGGACAATATATTACCTATCCAAAAGAAAAAAAAGGAAAACTATAGCGAGGAAAGCAGCAAATAGATTTGCTTGACTAGCAAAAAAAAAGAGAAAAGCATTCACTGTCCATTCACGCAAGACACAGGTAGATATATAATGCCCTATGATTTATTCCACACTTACAAGAGTAAGTCTTGATATTTATTGTGTAGCTTTTAACATGATGCTTCCTTCCAAGGTGAGAAATGACAATTGAAATACCAAGAGAGAAGAAAATGCCCCTGAAGTAATCTTGCACCTGTCGCAGGTTTCTATCCCGTGGCTGATCAGGTGAATATCTGCGTAGTTTTGGAGGTCCTGCAATATGTTATGGTTGTAGCAGGAATGATGTAAAACCTAGCAAGCATTTGAAATTATTATACGTTAGGAAGGAAAGCAAGAATTGGAGATAAGCCAGGCTAGTAAACCTAGATAGATTAACAAAAGCCATGAAACCATTAAAAAGAAAGACACAGAGTGCATTTAGGATTCCAAATCACAAACTAGTGTAAATGCCAAAATTATGACCACTCATGCTAAAGGAAAATAAACTTTTTGTGCAAATGGAAATATTAGAGAAGTACTTACTGAGCAATTTCAGAACATGTACAATGAATTATTGCACATAAACATGTGCCAGGGCACACACTGAATAACAGAGAATGACTGAGTATCCTCAAATTATTGCAGCTCTATTAATCAACTTATCCTTCCCAGAAACTTATATAATTAAAAAAAAACAAAACCTAAATGCGGAAACTCCTTAGTACATCCTACAAAAATATCTTTATGGATGTTTAGAGAATGAATACTTTAAAGAACTGTTAAAATTCAGAGAATCTTCTTCATAGTGAAATACCCAATGATACATTTTCAAATGACATGGGAAGGGGAGGAGACAGGGATAGACAAAAGAGAGGCAATGGGTGCAGGGGAATGGCAACTGGAAGAAAGTTATAGGCAGACAAAGAGATAAGAATGACCCAGAATCGTATAATTACTAAGCCCAAAATAGTAAAGGTGGCACTTAGAGGTTTTTGTTGCCACTCTTGGTAGGCGGAGTTAAGGGCTGACCTATGTCTGGAAGGGAAGGAACTTGGTAAGGATGTGCATCACAGATTTTTCTTTTTCTTTACATTTCAGAGGTGCGGGGATAATTTGTCTTTCAGTGTGTATAATGTTTATTTCAGTTTGCTGAATCAAATGAAACATTATGAGGGTCCAAGTTCAATGCATTTGTCCAGCTAAGTTTGGCACCCAGCTAGACAAATGCCGGGATTTGAAAAGCCCACTGATCTGACCACCCCCTAACATAGCCAGGTACGTTTTTATCAAGCTGAAACTTAGCCGGCATGTCAGGGGCATTCTTGAGCAGAATGGCATTATCTGGCTAAGTTAACCACTGCTATCCAGCTATGTATCCAGATAACTTTAGGACAGCTAAGAGCAGCCCTAAAGTGAACCAGATAAAGTTAACTGGCTATCTTTAAGACAGAAAGGTATATTTAGCAGCCTGCCCATGCCACTGAATATTCAAGCTAACCTCGGGATTAACATTCCGCTATAATTATAATTATAATGATGAGTCATGAAAAAAAAAAGGGTGGGGAGCAACGCTGAGCCGGCGGCTGCATTGCGGCAGTGCGTTTTCGCCCACCACGGTTGTGACCGCACTGTGCCCACTATCACCCCCATTGCACCTTTAGAAAAGGTGTCGCTAATTCCGGAGCTACTGCCGCCTGCAGCGGTACCGGCTTCAAAATTTTATTAACCCTGCCCAAACTCCGCCCTAACCCCTCCCCTTTCCCCTCATTTGAAAGTTAACACCACGATGCGGTATTTATCGCATTTTAATGAATGACCCTGTAAGTTAGCCAGATAAGTTTATCCATCTATCTTTGCCAGCTACCTAGTGGCTAAATGTAGATCTCTATATTAAAAAAGAAAAACAAAAAAATATGGAGCCTCCCTGGACCCCCTAAGCCAATTCCTCAGTTCCTGGAGGCCTCCTGGGTCCCACCACTACACCCACTCCCTGCTAATAATGAGGGATTAAGACTGGGGACTTTCTGGGCTGGGCTGAGCCAAACCAAGATGGGGCTCCCTGGGTCCTTTGCTTCCCCCCACCCTCCCACAAAGGGGCAGGGGTTTCCCCTGGACCCCACGTACCCCCTCTCTGAGGGTTTTTCTCCTTGAAAGGGTCAAATGATCCTCAGTCACTTCTGCCCTGGTCAGCTTCCTCTTTAAAAATGATTCCAGTCCACCCTGAGGCCGGCGCTAAGTTTGACGTCAACAAAATAGCACCGGTCTTGTAACAAACCAAAATCAGACTTTTTTTTTGTTCCGAAAAACTATTTGTGAAAGAATGAATTCACATTCCTTTGGCATGGCCAGAAGAATGGTTGAAGCAGAAGACCATCTGAAGAAATGTGGAGGCAGTGGAACATGCCGTATTTATATACACGAGTATGAAAACATTTCCTACTGTAATTTCTAACTTGCAATAAATGGCATAGCCTTAAGTTTAGGGGGCACTTTTCATTCAAACTGTCTGCACTGAGACGAAGTCCGTGGGCACTTCACACCAATTTTCAAAATGTAAATATGTGCAAATGTACCTGCGGACATTTGAGCCTGCTTTTTCTGTTGGTGCTCTTACACGCGTCGATTTGGAAATGCAGTCTAGGTCTATGCGTGCTGTTTTCTAGGGATGTGCAGACAAAAAGTTTATGTTAATAAGTCCATAAGTCGAAAAGGGGGGTCAATTTCGGTCAATATGGACATATGTAGAATCCCATAAGTTGAATCTATGTCCATACATGCACCGATTCCCTAAATAAAAATTTAAACCTCTCACCCTCCTTAATCCCCCCCCCCCCAAGACTTACCAAAACTCCCTGGTGGTCCAGCGGGGAGTCAGGAAGCCATTCCTCTATTCCTTTGCGAGGAGCACGTGACGTCCGCGTCACGTCGGAGTGACGCGGCCGTCACGTGGTCCACCGCGGTTCCGCTCCCGGACCCCTCGTTGGACACAAACGGAACTTTTGGCCAGCTTGGGGGGGCCTCCTGACCCCCCCAAGCTGGCCAAAAGTTCCGTTTTGGCCAGCTTGTATTCAACATAGCTATGTTGAATAAGTTGGAAATCCGATCGTTTTCGCCTCATCACTTTTTTAAGTTTAAAAAAAAAAAAAGTAGTGTTTTACATATAAGTTCAAAACGAATGCACACCCCTACTGTTTTCCTCCCCCAATCTAAACATGTCCCCAGCAATTACTTCTCTAAATGTGCAGACTCTGAGCTGCAGTGAGGGAGGGCTGTTTATAGAGAGCCAAATAAATGTCGGTAAAATGCTTGTCACCGAGTTTATCTGATTATCTTTAGGTCAGGTCTATGGTCCAACCAGAGTTAGCCGAATAAGTTATCCAGCTGAATCCAAATATCAGAGTTAGCCAGATAACTCATCGGGCTAACTTGCCTCCTCCCCAGTCTACTCATTCCCTGCTCCTGAGTTATTGGGTAAAAACTTATCTGGCTAAGTGGCACCCGCTGACTGTAGCCAGATACTGAGCGGTGCCACTTAGCCGGAAAAGTCCTACTTATCTGGATAAGTTTTCTTTTGAATATCGGGCTCAGTAAGTTTAGTTGATGTGTAATTTCAGATCTCTTTAAAGCTGATGGAGGACTGCCCACATAACAGAGATTTTGCTATTTTCCCCTGATTTCTATTTATGTTAAGTGGGAGGAGTGGGATCACAATCCTCACTCAAAATGTTTTGGTCTATTTCTAAAGATAAATGATAAACAGGGCCAGTGGAAGCAGGAAGCACTTGTCGAACTAGGCGGCTGCCTAGAGTGCCATGGCTCTGGGGGTGGCGGCAATGGCATGTCTTTTTTTTCCTATAGCTGCCACCCCGGAAGAGGAAGCAGTGTCTCTTGTCTGTGCTGCTGGGAAGAAAGACATGCCATCGCTTCCAGAAGGGTTAGCAGCAGTTTGGGAGAGAATCAGGCTGCAGTATTAGCCCCGAGAAGAAGTGCGGCCTGTGCCACAGGAGGAAGCTGGAGGCCAGAGTAGGTCAAGTTCCCGCCCCTGAGGCCTGAAGATGCAGTGCAACGGGAAGAAGCAAAAGGCCAGAGTAGCTCCTGCCCCATCGCCTGAAGTAGCAGCACGGCCCGAAGGAGCAGCCAGTCCCCACCCCCTCAGCCTGAAGGAACAGGATGGTGGGAAGGCGCAGAAGGCCAGAGTAGAATCATCCCCTTCCCCATAGCCTGAAGGAAGAATGCAGCAAAGGAGCAGGAAGCCAGCACAGAGTTCCCCCTGACTTGGCCGGAAGAAGGAGTTATCCTATAGATGGGGTGATTGAAGGAGAGGAGGATGCTACTGATGCTGCTCTGGTTTGTGTTTCCAATTTTCTGCTATGAAAAAAATGTGAATGAGAGAAGGAGTGTGTTAAAAGAAGTAGCATGCTTATGTCTTCGTGTGTGTGAATATGTTTTGGAGTGAGAGAGCAGGTTTACATTTGAGCATGTTTCTATGAACAAGACAGTAGGTATATGAGTGTGAGCAAGAGACCAGGGGTACGTGTCTGAGCATGTGTGTGTGAGAGAGAACAGGGTTTATATGTGTGTGAGCGTGTATTTGTGAGTGAGGCAGCAGGTGTATTTATGTGAGCCTGTAAGGATATGTGTTAGTGAGAGCAGGGGTATCTGTGTGTGTGTTAGCATGTGACTGTGTGTGAGAGTAGGTGCATGTATGTGAGCGTGTAAGCATGTGTGAGATTGAGATCAGAGGTGTTTTATATCAGAGAGAGGAGAAAGTTCATGTGCAATAACCCTTCTTCTCCTCCTGCTAATCCAAGACCATTTCAGGGCATCTGGAAATCAAAAGTTCCCAGGTATGGAGGGTGGGGGATTTTTAAAATCTTTATTTGTTTTAATTATTGCAAGTTATTTGATGTATCTGCTGTTTTGTAATATTTTAGTAGTGTTTGCAAAATTTTTATGAGTTTGTAATTATTCAACATTATTCTTTTCATCAGTTTTAAAATATTCTTTTTATTAGTATAGCTTTGCTACTATTGATGCTTTATATTTCATGCTTTTACTGATTGCTATTTTACAAGGAATGGTAATGTATTTCTGCTTCTCCATTGTTGCACTGCATACAGAGTCTGGTTTGTTGCAATCTCCAGTTTGTATTTGGTGAAGATCTGTGGTCTCTATGTGTGACCGAGGTGCGGTATTCTGCTAGCAAACACTTTCTGTGTAAGCATCTTTAGCAGCTTGGCTAGATGTATTGTTGTTTTATGGCCTGATGTAATATTTGCAGTGTTCTCTTTTCATAGGTAGGGTTGTTACTATTTGAGTGCAAGCAGTTTGTGCTGTTTTGGCATGGGGGTTTTAATATTGTAATTTGTAATTTTGTTTATTCATAGTTTTCTCAGAGTCTTTGCATCACAATAACCCTATTGTCATATGGGTTCCAAGTGCCTCTTTCACAGAGTTTCCTGTTTATCACTACATCAATGCATGTAAATAAAATGTACATGTTGTAAGTGATATTTTTACCTCAGAAAACTGTACCTTCAATATAAATGCATAATTTATAATTGTATGTGGGGAGGCTGTGATGGGTGAGGGCAGTGGGAGGAAGGGGGTGCAAGGCTGTAAAGTTTGCCTAGGGCACTGAATACTCTGATGATAGCCATACAGCACTTTAAGAAAAAACAATCTTTCCTTTAATAGAAGTAGATCAGGGAGCACTATGAGTGAGGAACATGTATGGAAAGAGAAAGGTGGAAGGATTGATATGGGTTATCTGAGCTGGTGCAGTCGGTTATGTATTTGCTCACAGGAGCTAGGAGTTTGCTGCATTCATGGTCTATACAGTGAAGGGAACACCACTTCATTAACAGAAGCATGACATCATTAATTTGTTTCTAAAGAAAGTTTATATTCTGTAAACTCTGCACCAAGTCTATGAGCCCACACATTGGAACAGGCTTTACTAGTTGCCTAATCATGAAAAAACATTAACTCTCTTATCTGCTACAATCTATGTGAGGACAAACAGAGATGATTTTTAGAGTAACTAAAATATGTCAATTACCCTAGTTTCTTGGACCAAGTATATGCAAAGACATCAATTATTTCTTTATTCTTTATTTGATTTATATTTTACCTTCCATGCACTTCAAAGCAGCAGAATATTCCTTGTGAATTTCTGGAAAATCAGACTCTGAAGGACTATGGTTGATAACCCCTGATCTAGGCAAATGAATGATAATAGTTCAAAGGATCATGTGCACTGTGTACATAATTATTGTTAGCATTACGCATTCCAAGGGGGCTGTTAACTGACAAGTCTGCTTTATGCAATGAGAACCTTATAGACTATGCATATTATCACATTATGTGCTTCAAATCTGAAAGTTGCGCCACAGTGATAATGTGTACCAATTTATAATTCACAGGAGACATTCTTCTCTCATGTAAATGTTGTGCAATCTGTGATGTATCAACAGATGTGACTGTGCTAACCATTGGATCCCTTCATTATGAGGTTGTGGATGTGAACCAAGTGCAAAGCCTAGTGTGCATCAAAGGAAATATGATGGAAACTTTCAGGTATTGAAAAAAAATGATTGACCAAGTAAAGAGCCACGAATAGATGTCTCCTTTCTATTGAATACATAATTAATTAAAGATTTCCAAGAGTTTAGTGCTGAGCTAGCATTTCTTGTTGGAAGCAACCTGCCAATGCAGTTCCTAGTAACACACTAGTCCTCAAATTCTTGTCGAAGAAGACTGACTGTGTGTGTGGCTGGAAAATTATGCACAGTAATACCCGTGCCTAATATGTTTTTAGGCTATTTAAACAGTTTAATCTCCAATGCATCCAGTTTGCTTTCAGATAAAAGAACATATTTAAACAAAGTGCACTGATTCACAAAATCCACAAAGCATATTTTGCAGGTATGGGAGCAGGGCTCCTAGGGGCTAGGGCTATAAATTTGTCTGAATGAAAGATTTCTGGTTGGGGGCTCTTTGGTTTCCCTAAGGCACTCATAGGAGATAATCCTGGTTTTGTACTTGTTTGCACTTGGGGATATTCCCCTATTCTCAACAGGCATTGCAAGAAATTTATAGTTTGTGTGGTCAAGTGAATTAAAACGGAGCTGTAAGATTCTGTTCTTGGAAAGCTAGAAGTAAAAGCTCCCTTTCCCACCAAATCCATTTCTGATTCTTCCTTACACAATTTATGAATTCCAGTGCCAGGCTATCCGTTAGCCAATATGGCCTTGGCCATAGGAACTGGTGTGATAGGGGCACCGTATTGTAGTGCTGCACTGCCAGCCACTTAATGCAGTGCGCCAGGGAGTGTTGTCTGGCAGTGCAGGAGGAGCATGTACTCTTGTATTTTCCAGGCTGCTATCTTCCCCTCCTGCATGGTTCAGTGATCTACTGTTTGAACCTCATGGGGCTCTATACGTAGAGCCCCATGCGCTTCAAACAAAAGATCATTTAACTGTGTAGAAGGGGATGGAGCAGGGTCAGAGACTAGAGGAGCTTCAGAGAGTGGCACTGAGTCCTGCTAAGGAGAAAAAGAGGCACAAAAGCCAGGAAGGGGGGAGAATGAAGTCTCAGGAAGGGGAGAAGAAGTACCTGATGGATAAGGAAGAAAGGGTAGGGGTACCCGATTTGGGAAGGAAAAAGGAGGGGGACTGTCTGAGGAGGGAGCTTTGCCCAATGAGGGAAGAGGGAATAAAGGAGATGCCTGATGAGGGATAAGTGAGATAGGAGGGCTCCCTGATGAGGGAGCTGGGAAAAGGTTACACCAGTTGGGAAAGGTGGTAGAGAGGGGAAAAAACAAAAAAAAGGGGTGCCCGATGGAGAAGGGGGAGGTGCAAAAGCGGGTGTCTGATTGGAGAGGGTCGGAAGAGGAGGTGTCCCTAATAAGGGAGCTGGGAAGAGGGTATACCTAATGGGAAAGGGGGATTGAGCGTTGAAAAGGAAAGGAGAGGTTCATAATGAAGAAGAGGTAAAAGGGGGTGCCTGATGAGGGAAGGGTAGGAGAAACGTTTCTCATCTTATGCTGTTGTGTATTGTGTACAACAGTGTTTCTCAACTTGGTCCTGGAGTACGCCTCAACCAGTCAGGTTTTCAGAATATTCACAATGAATATGCATGAGATATTTGCATACATTGGAGGAAGTGCAGGCCTGGTTGTGGTTCTTGAGTTGGCCACCCCTGGGATAGGGGGTACTCCAGAAATACTGATGTATAGGGTGAGGGTGCCCCTTTTCATTTGGCCATAGGTGTCATATTGCCTGGCAGTGGCTCTGACGAATCCCTGCCAAAGCCTGCAAGACTTGGGCTCGCCATGGAGGTAGTGCAATCAAGCCTTGGAAGGGAGGAAAGATGGCTACTGCTACTATAGTGGCCCCTGTTAGGCAAAAAATGTAACTGATGTGGTGCCATGCTGGAGGCATGTGGTGTGGGCAGAGGAGAGCAAAGATAGCATGATTAAATGAAAATATTATTTTAATTATAAAATATCACACACAAATTACTACTGCTACTATTTAACATTTCTCAAGGGTTACGAGGGTAGTTAGCACTACAGATGCACATAAGAGACAGCCCCTGTTATATGGAGCTCGCATTCTAGTTGACACATAAAAGCAAGACCAATTTATTATTTCTAATGTTGCATTTCCTCCTGAAATTAGGGGTTAAATGCTATGCTAGTGTTATCTGAGATTTTCTCAGAAAGATCTTTTACCTAATTGGAATAGGCTAGAAAGTCCAAACACTAAATTTTAAAATGCTTGTTCTGCTTAAAGAGAAAATTAGGAATCACACAGCTTCAATTTCGGTTTTATGGTCTGTTGCTGAACAGGTTTGTGAATAATTTGTGATGGTTTTAAATGACTAGAGATCCTCCTCCTGTCTGGGGTCTGGGGTGGGAGGTGGTGGAAGAAGCGAGATGTAGGAGAGTGTAAGAAAGGACAAAATGAGTTTCCAGGGCTTGTAAAAGAAGACGTCAGAAAGTTCATTCCTAAGTATAGGAGGCTGCTCATTCTCTTCTTATCCACACACAATACCCAAGAGTCAGACCTCCAAGAATTCTCCGCTTTCACCCTGCAGTCATCCTTTTGAAGCTAATCAGAACAATAGGTTTTTAATTAAAACTGACAAGACATACTTAGCATAAGGTTTTTCTTTTCTGGTTTCCCCTTCTCTCTAACTACGATTACAAAAACCATTAATCCTGCTGAAAATGTGGGTGTTAAAAATTCAGGTACCTTAGGGGTAAATCCTTTGCTTTTAAAGCTAGCATTAAATGTTCAGTAAACTGGGAGGAATGAAAAGTTTCTTAATGATAGATTAGTCTGGATTATTTATAATGCTTCGACAAGGCTTTTTACGGCACTGCTTCTGAAGCATGCCAGCTCACAGGAAGCACAGAGTGATTTCAGAACAGGTATTCTTTATAAGACTTCTGGGTAGTGCCTGTAATTTATGAGGTGTTAAAGCAGCAGTCACCTGTCTAGATCCTTTATTCCTTTCCTTCCTGGGATATAAAAAAAAAGCAACCCTGTCCGTTATGTCTCTCTCTACAGCGCTGCATGCCTCTGATATGCACTATAGAAATATTTATTATTATTATTATTATTATTAATAATAATAATAATAAAAATAATAATAATTATGATAATCTCATCTGTTTATGTTATGTTAAGTATGATACATAGATCTATAGGTACTGAACTTAACTTTCTTGTGGCAAATCTTACCCAAACACAGTGTTGCCACACAGTCAACAGCATTTCAGAAATCCATGCCTCAGCAAATTTCTGCAAGGGAGAAAGGACAGCCTAGTCTTATTCTTACTGGCCCACAATAGTAAAGCCAAGCTCAGGGAAAATGTACCCAAGATCACAGAGAGCCCCGACATCTTACAAAGGTGATCTGTGAATGCATAATGGGGCTTTCCTTACAGGGAAAACCTGAAATTAATCAAATGAAAGAAGAATTCTGGTCTAGGAAAACTGCAGGTCATTTTTATAGAGTCCTTATTACAGTCTGGCACTTTATAACTTTCCCTGTGATTTCCCTAGATCATTTGTTATTGTGTCTATTTTTAATCCATTGTGAACTAATCAGCTTTTTTGGATTTTATGCTAAATATAAATGATTTGCATTGATTGAAGTGTTTGAGTGTCCTACTCTTTTTTTTAGATTTCGATCATCATTTAATATAGATGTTTTAAAATATGTGTCATATACCCTTACAAATGCCTGTGGTTTGGATAGCTGCTTGCCCCCTACTTATGTAGGCCTGGAAATGTTGCTTTCATGTCTGAAATATAAATGAAATAATATTTGCAGAGTTGTCAGGTACAATACAAGGTGAACTCTGTTTATTCTACTCCAAGTAAAAACTATATTCACAAGCCAACATTTGAAAACTCTTAAGTGGATTTGGTGGGGGAAAGCAGTGCAGAGCTCTAGTATCTGTAAAGGTCCTTGGGAAAGCTGAATTGTTTCCAGCTCGTTATTGTATCTTCTATTGCACCAACATAAATGTTATCTAAAGGCGATGGTGTACATGAGCTTTCAATATCATATAGGTCCCTTCTTTAGATATGGTCAATTTCAAGAGATGCCTTAGGGCCTGATTTCTGTAAGGGAAGAAAACTAAGTGAATCAGCCCTAAGACATCTGGGCTTGTAATTGAGATTTTACTGCTGGGTTGTGGGATTCAAGGTTGAATATGTTCGTTTTTTCTATTCCATTTGCTATCTTTAATTGACTAGTATTTTTTAATGATATCGGTTCGCTGTTGTTTGTATGGATTGTATTATTAATTATGTTAATTTGTTCATGTATCAGCATTTTTTTAATTGATATTAGATAATTTATATAGTATTTTTTTATTTGGGCACTTTTAAATAGAAAGGCAAATCAGAAATAAAGGATTATGAAGATGATGCTAATGATTTAGTCTCATGTATGTTCTGGAGCAAGGAAAGTTTTAGGTGAGAGGAAGAGCTAGAATGGTATATGTTTTAATTAAATAAGATTGCCTTGTCCCTAAAGAGAGAGATTTTTCAAATTTGCCTTCAAAATCTCCTCCAGTTATAATTTTCAGCTATTGAAATTGATTTCACGTATTAAATTACTATGCACCAAGGGTTCTGTAAGTTCTCATTGAATAAAGCACTATATTTCATGATACCCTAGTCAATATTTTCTGCTTTTCCATCATTACACATTTTCATCTTTTTAACACTTTTTTTGAGATCTCAACTCTAAATGTGCTGAATACTGGAATACAGGGTTTTCATGGGGTCGCTATCTGACAATCGAGCCGATACAGTAAAAATCGCAGGAGAGCGGGCGAGCACCCGCTCTCCTGTGCGCGCGATACAGTAATTTAATTTATTTAAATTAGGGCCGGCGGTAAAAAGAGGTGCTAGGGACACTAGCGCGTCCCTAGCGCCTCTTTTCAGACAGGAGCGGCGGCTGTCAGCGGGTTTGACAGCCGACACTCAATTTTGCCGGCGTCGGTTTTCGAGCCCGCTGACAGTCACGGGTTCGGAAACTGGATGCCGGCAAAATTGCCGCACATTTTACTTTAAGAAATTAGCGCCTACCTTTCTTAAAGTAAAATGTGCAGCTTGTCTGCACATTTTACTTACTGAATCGCGCAGGAATACCTAATAGGGCCATCAACATGCATTTGCATGTTGCAGGCACTATTAGGTTCAGGGGGTTGGACGTGCTTTTTGGACGCGCTATTACTCCTTACTGACCCGCGATTGGACCCGCGATTGGACCCCCTTACTGACCCGCGATTGGACCCGCGATTGACCCTTACTGACCCGCGATTGGACGCACGTCAAAAACATGCGTCCAATCGCGGGTTAACAGTGCACTCCGCCGGCCTGATTGTGTTTATCTGGCATGCCGAATGTTTTCTGCTACCTCCCTAGGTCTGCTTAGTTACATACGTGAGCTATTTTTCAATTTTTCTGGTCTTTCTCTTCTGGTTTCATTGCTTTTTTTTTTTTCCTTGTTTTTGAATTTACTGTTCTTATGTATATTTGTGTGCTGGTGATGTTCCTCTGGTTGGTCTCTCTGCTGCGATTTATGGGGCATCCCTAACTGTGATCAGCTGCATGTGATCATAGCCATTAATGACTCTTTCAGTGCCATCTTTTCATTTATTTTTTAAAAAACGTTTTTTGTTTTGAGGAATTTATTCATGTGTATACACATAGTCAACTGTATATTATTGACACAGAATTGTTGTTTAATTTTATATATTTTCAATTTAAGCCAGCATAATAAACCTATCGGTGTTTTAAACTTAAATGTACCTTTGGCTTCCCTGCTTTGGAATGTGTGGAGCCCCCATGAGGTAATTTGGTATAACTGTTTTTGAATATTTCCTTAAAACCTGTTCATTTTCTTTTTGTGTAAAATCTAGCATGCGTGCCCCTCTATGGCACTATCACAGGGTGTTCTATTTGAATTTTTTTAATGGGATTTTTCTCAATAAGCTCTCATTTTAACAAATTATCCCATCTGTTCATATATATTTTTGGCAGACTTTTGGGTGTCCGACTTGTCGGGGTTTCCCCCTGAGGAAGCTGCATTCGGTGAAACAAGGGCCTTGTTGGGGCAATTGACATCATACCCAGGAGGAACACCATTTTCAAGTGCAATCTTCAAGCTGGTTTTTGAATAAATGCAAATTGTTCACATTTACCATTGTATCAGGTGTTTGTTCTGTATAGTTTTTGAGCAATGCTCTTTGTGAGTTGGTATTTATGACAAATTGTTATGTCCTTTTGATATTTGTAATGTTAATATGTTTTGAGCTCATCTATATTATAATTCAGTGTAACACCATATGCTATAACAGTGATTTAGTATCTATACAAAAGCTGGATATAGGCAGGGAGACATTTATATCAGATTGTCAAACTATGCATGCACATAGGGACATATGTTTGGTTGTTTGATGTGCTATATTTAACATTATCAAGGGTTATTTTTATTTTACTTCTTTCAAATAATATTAATAAAGATTTGCTTTTAATTGTTACCATATCATTCATATAAGTGCTCTTTCTCCATTCCTTCAGAGTATTCTTTGGTCTGATTTTTGAGCACCTTATATAACTACATATTACCTGGTTTCTTTCTATCTATCTATCTATCTTTGTTTAGATAATTAATGCATGAAAAGCACTGCATTTCATTACTGCAACAACTCCTCTAACCTTTACACTGCCTACCTGATCTTTGAAAAGAATTAAAGTTATTAGGGACCTAGTGAGGCGCTACATAAGCTTTTATCACACCCACTAAGATGCAGTAAATGGTGTTATCACCATTTACTGAGATATTGCTAAGAGATATTGTGGTTGTTTATGAAAATATGGTAATGAATAATGAGCAGTTGAGGCAGTCACCCAATGAACAGATACATAATAATTGGTGCAGAATTTACCATGGACAATTTAAGTCATTAAAAATCTTTCCTCTTAGAGGGTGTTGGAAGTTAATGATAAGAGTAGATTGAATGAGGGAGAAAAGCCCACACTCATAGAATGAAGTAGTTCTCTAATATAGATCCTATTTTTAGCCTACACTTTGAAGGAAAAGAAAGCTTATGTGATGAGTGTGATGACTGTGAATCCTTAGTGCTATGGCGTGGTTGGCGCAGCCTAGTAGGTGAACCTATTAGGCCCATGCTGACAGCTGGCAAATGCGCTCTGGATTGAGACGGACTGGCACTTCACCTATACCAGCATTGTTCCCTGCAAGTTGAGCCCTTGGGTGCCAGAGGCCAGCAGGACTTAGGAGGGTCCCAAGGGTGGTCAAAAAGAGAGAGGCCAGAAGCAAGCTGAGGTCCGGGCAGGCAGCAGTCAAGCAGATAACGAATACAGGCCAAGGTTCAGGGCAGGCACAAATGAATAATTGAGGTTCAAAGCAGAGGTCAGGTCCAGGCAGCAGATAAGGTGGTTGAAATCTAAAGCAGAGGTCAATACAAGGCAGGCAATCAGGAGGTAGATGAGGCAGAAGACATGGACCAGGACAGCTGGATGAGACAAGGCAGGAGGACAGGACATGCAAGGCTGGACAAGATGAGGCTGGAAGGCAGGACAGGCAAGGCTGAATGAAACAAGGTTGGGAGGAAGGACAGGCAAGGCAATCAGTAATGAGGATTGTTGCTCCATAGGCAAATAACAAATGTATTTCTCTTAAGAACTGCTGCTCCGGCTAGCAATTCTATCCCAAATTTGACTCTCACTCCCTGGGGGGGGGGGGGGGGCGATTCTTTTTATGGGTAAAGCTCTAACTTATGGCCCATACAATGTTGAAAGGTTCCCAGTATGTGTATAATCATTTGGTGCTCCCATGAGGTGAGAAACTATAATAACAGGACAAAATCTGGGTGTTAAATAAAAGTTTACTGATTAATAATCATAAATTAAAGTCCATCCATGATATTGAAGTTACATCTGAATGTTTGTACATGTGTAGCTCTGGGTAGGTAGGTATGTGACTTTTTTTTCTGGAACAGCATGCCACCTGATCTTCGTCAGGAATTATGCCCGAAAAAAAAAAATTTTTCAAGCAAAAACTCAAAACCTGGCTATTCTTAAAAGCCTTTACATAAAGTGCCCAAATTCATATTCAGCATTTCCCCCCATGCATTTACTTTCAACTAAGTTCTGTAAATATGTATTATACTTCTGAGTTATGTAAAGTTCTCCTAATATCTCTATAAATATGATTCCTGTCAATCTATGTAATTATCTATTTAATGATACTTCAGTTTCCTTAGTTACCCCCTTCCTTGTTTGCACTACCATGTATTAATCTCTCATTCGCTCTGTCTTAACGCTGTTATAAAACTTTTAACGGTCTTTCTCTTAAGTTGAACATTAATTGTAAAGCACTGCCGCTAATCTGTTTGTTCTAGCATTGCTGCTAAACATTGTTGAATGTGAACCGACATGATGTTACTAAACGAATGTCGGTATATAAAAAAACCTCAAATAAATAAATAAAATAAATCTGGGGAGCCCCATGCTGATATTTAATGCACTTAGCGTACCCAACAGCTGTGAGGGAAACCTAGTGGAGGGGTCCCCAACTTTATTGCAAAAATCCTACTTTTGGTCATCTTCTCCTTGGACACTTAGCCCAACTTGATCCCTTGCTGTGGGGAGATCCCACTGGGGTCTTCTACTATTCTTCGTCCTTCCTCAGTGGATCTTTCATCCTTTATTAACTGATATTTCTGAGGGATTTTCTTAGGGAAAAGTCCGTGAGATCAGGCAAGTTCTCAGCTCTGCAAGCCCAGTGGGGAAGGGGGATCCAAAACCTCCCTACTTTGCTAAAGTCCAAAAAATACTTTAAAGGTTAAACTGGATACATCTTCTGCCCTCATTGTCTCTCGCAGCAGGATCCATCACTGGTGCTTGCCCACCTAGGGTTTAGAAGAGGCTCAGGTCTTTGGCCCCCCTGTAGAGAGCCATTTTGCTTCTAAAGGGTATCAGGCTTAAAAATATATCTCTCGGTAAATTAGAAGGACACTCTGACAGGGAGTGCATGGTGAGGTTTCACTTCTAAAAGAAACTCCATCTGGGTGAAGCTGGGAGGCCTCACCAGAATGTAAAACTTCAACTGCTTCCTCAAACTGAACCCAATGGATATTAAAATGGCAGGTCTAAATAGTCTTCAGTCATACAATCCAGACTCTCCAGGTGGGAGGGACTGAGGGGGTATAGATGGATCCAATAGAGTGTTATGCTACAGGATCAGTGACATCTGGTGATCAGACCAGGAGGGTTTGCCATACAAGCAACATGCACTGCATGGAAGGCAGGAGACCCGTTGCTGAGGTGAGTTGCTGAAGTCCCAGCTGGGTTTAAATACCCACTGTGGTGCCTACTTAGTGTGTGTGTTGCCATGTGTGCACCTAGAGGGTACACCTGTAAGGGAGCAATGGCGTCTAGAACCACGGCATCAGCAGGGAAGCTCCCTGGTGATTGTGGCCAGTCATGGCCTACCATGCAGCTGGCCAAATTACTCAAAGTGTGTGTGTGTGTGTATGTGTGTGTGTGCACATGAGTGTGTGTGTCCATGGTGGTCCATTGTCAGCTGCTGTCTGGCCAGCAAAGTTAGCCAAATAAAGTTATTTGGCTAACTTTGGTGGTATATTCAGTGGCACAGGTGCGGCCACACCATTGCATATACACAACTATCTTAAAATTCACCTGATTTTTTATCTGGTTAACGTTAGGACTGCTCTATGGCATGACCAGAGTTAGTTGAAGAAATTATACCCTTGAATATAGGAGTTAGCTAGACAATTTATCAGGCTAATTTAACACTGGCCTGGAATGCCACTAGAACACTCCCATGTATCTAGCTAAAAACCTTTTTTTTTTATGTCCTATCTGCACCAGATTCTCAAGACACATCAGGGTAACTTAAGGACTCATGTGGTAAAAAAATACCATACAATATTTTCCATCTCAGTTTAGCACATAGAATAACAGCTGATTTTTTTATTGCATGAAAATTCAGTAGGTTGTCTGTGGTAACATACCCAAACTTTCCCATTTTAGTACATTTGCCCTTCAATGTTAAAAAAATTATCTGATTTAGTTATGAATTTCCTCCTACAGCTGTTTTCCTTGGCTAACCAACACTGTCCAGTATGTCTTTGCTTCATATACATTAATATTCTCTTTGCTTATAAATGATATTTGAGAACTGCCTTTTAAACTAGTTTTTCTAACACACAATTCCAGTGCATGGATCTTGATGGATGACTGATCTTGCAAATTAACCAGTTAAATAAATATGTATGAAATTTTTATATCAACATAATTACTTATGTGACCGGCCCCCCAAATAGGCCTTTTTGTCACTTGAGTGTGGCATGGGAAAAGTGTGAGTGGTGGAGGCCCTGACTTGTTCTTGAAAATGTAAATGATTATCAGAGTTGACTGTTTTGGTAAAAATGAATTGCTTTTGCTATTATAGTGAATCTCCATTAGGTGGCAGTGTATATGGGTAAAAGGAACAGGTTATATATTAAGTCAATGGAAGGTTATGGAGAGAAGTTTCTGGATTATTGGTGTAACCCATCCTGAGGTACAGAAAATGCTGGGAGAGATTTCCCTATTTGTGGAGCAGTCACTTTCACAAATTTATTTAGTGGGTTCAAAAGTTAGGTCATTAACTTTTTCCTCAATGTTGGAGCATGGTGATATGATGCTTAGGCTTTTTTTAAAAAATTCTGTCCATTTACCTTTTATGGGATTCAAAGTATGGATTTTTCCTGAATTTTCTAGAGCAACCCAAGAAAGAAGAAATACATTTCTCTCTATACACAATGAAGTGGTGGGTTTGGGGGATTTCCTTATAAATGTTTGATTTCCTTTACTGTTGAAAAATATGTTTTCTTTGAACCTACACAGTTCTGTTTCTTTTTGGATTCTTGGGGGTCAGGTAGAGGAGAAGCCTCTTCTACTGTTTCATGATGTTGGGGTGGAATGGGCAGGAATATGGGGGTTAGTCCTTTCGGAAGAATTTTCATAGTTAAATTATTATTAATATGCACTCCCTTGTTTTCTGGTCCTTTCCTCTTCATATGTTGGTCTATATCAGCATTTTTTTCTTTTCTTTTTTTTTTATTATTGTATTTCTTTTTTCTTATGTTTTTTGCGTAATTTCATCTGCAAGTTAAAGCTTGTGTATTATTGTTAAATTTATAAATAAAGTGTTAAAAAAAGGTTAAGTCATGCAGATGGTGAAGTGGATCTGAATAGAGACAGCGGGTGTAGGACTCCACTATTCTGTTGACTAGACAGGGAGGAAACCAGCTTTCTCCTCTCCGTGAACTCTGGCTCCAATACCATTCCATAGTGATGGCACAAGTAGAGAAGGAAAGACACACCATTTTCCAATAACCAAACTATGGGCCTCATTTTCCAAGCACTTTACCGCGTGCGATAAATTCACAAATCGCGTTTTAGTATTCAGGGGCAGAGCATATGTAAAGCGGGAACCGCGGCTGCGGATTATCGCCATCCACGATAGTTCCAGACAGCCTGGCTCAGGGGAGAGAGAGAGAGAGAGAGAGAGAGAGAGAGAGAGAGAGAGAGAGAGAGAGAGAGAGAGAGAGAGAGAGAGAGAGAGAGAGAGAGAGAGAGAGAGAGAGAGAGAGAGAGAGAGAGAGAGAGACATACTATAGTGCCTATGCCCTACATAGGTATTTGAATCCCTATGGGAGGGCTACCTACTAACTCGGGGTGGGGATTAGGTATGAGCGTCGGGGGTTGGGGGCCACTTTCGCATTCCACATGAGACCTACGGACAGAACAGTGGTCTCTAGTGCAGATTTGCTGGCCGTCGGAGTGAGGACGCTCACTCCAAGAGGAGATTTGGGCAACATTCTCTCCACCTAGCATGTTGTTGCCCAGGTAGAGTGTCCATCAAGCTAGGTAGAGAGAACGTTGCCCAAACCACTTCTTGGAGTGAGCGTCCTCACTCCGACGGCCAGCAAATCTGCACTAGAGACCACTGTTCTGTCCGTAGGTCTCATGTGGAATGCGAAAGTGGCCCCCAACCCCCGACGCTCATACCTAATCCCCACCCCGAGTTAGTAGGTAGCCCTCCCATAGGGATTCAAATACCTATGTAGGGCATAGGCACTATAGTAAGTCTCCCCTCCCTCCCTCCCCCCCCACCCCACCCCACCCAACCCAACCCAACCCAATGATTGAAGTCCAAAAACCGGCAAATATTGTGCACCGTGATAAAAGACTGAAATAATCATCGCACACTGGGAAAACATTGTGTGCGGTGCTAATGTTTTCGCGAATGGCGAAAAGATCACCGCACGCGATGTTTCCCCACTGCACGAAAGAAGCCTCATTTGCATTGGTAATGCCCCCTAATGCGTTACCAATGCGATATTGGAAAATGAGGCCCTATATTTCTGGGTTTTCCAGCCAGCAACTCTGTATACCATGATAATGGATAAAACCGTCAATACTGAATACGCAGAGTTCATGGGATACAACAATCAAAAGTAAAAACTTTAATCCAAAACATACTATATGGTACTCTCTATTACTTAGTGTACCAGTCGCTCAGCCTTCATGTGAAAATCAATTAGATCTCCCAATATCACCATTTACCAAGAATATGTTTCCATTCTTAGATAACCATTCTTCCCTCGTCACAATAGTAAATATTCTTTCTTCTTCCAAATTCCTACCTTCCCCACATCTCAAGGGACAGGCACAACACTCCTAGATTCCTCTTCAAATTTAACCCCAGGCTCCACACATTATAAAGGAATGAAGCTCACTCTCTTAGACTTTATTAATAACTCTTTATGCATATGTGTCTTCATTCCAGACACACACAAGCTCTCCTCAGTACCCTTATGCTTTGGTTGCGTCTTGGGATTGTCCCTTATCTCAGGCTATCCCCTTCCTTCTGACCATTTTCCTCAAGGGGAGGAATTACAATTGGTCGACCTTTAACTCTGAGTTCTTTTCTCTAAGAGAGAAAGCACTCCTTTTTCCATGGACTCAGGCCTCTCCACTTGAGGGAAAGAGCCCCTGCAGAACCCCACTTCATATTTGTGTGGTTCCTGGGCTCACCAGTCTTCAGGCTGGCTACTCCAGGCCACTATATCCTGGAGGTCCCCCTCACTCCAATTCCAACCTGGAAGACAAGTGACCAAAGGGGCAAGCTCCCTCAAATCACCTCACATTTATACTTCCTGCTAAATCTCTGTCACCCAATTAGGGAAACACATATTCCTAATGGGACACATAGACCACCCTTTAACTCAAACCATATTAACAAATTTTCAGGCCGATACAGTACAGTGCATTCCACCGGAGCGCACTGTTAGCCCACATTTGGACGCGCGTTTTTGACGCGCTAGCTTTACCCCTTATTCAGTAAGAGGTAATAGCGCGTTGAAAACGCGTGTCCAACCCCCCCCCCCCCCCCCCAACTAATAGCGCCCGCAACATGCAAATGCATGTTGATGGCCCTATTAGTTATTCCTGCGCGATTCACTTAGTAAAATGTGCACCTACCCAATGTGCACCTACCCAAAGGTAGGCATTAATTTCTGCCAGCACCAGGAAAGTGTACAGAAGTGTACATAAGTGTACAGAAAAGCAGTACACCCTCCGACTTAATATCATGGCGATATTAAGTCGGAGGTCCCAAAGTAAAAAATAATTAAAAGTAAAAAAAAAAATTTTAAATCGGCCCGCGGCTCGTGGGTTGAAAACTGGATGCTCAATTTTGCCGGCATCCGGTTTCCGAACCCGTGGCTGTCAGTGGGTTTGAGAACCGACGCCGGCAAAATTGAGCGTCGGCTGTCAAACTCAATGTCAGCCGCTGCTCCTATCAAAAAAGAGGCGCTAGGGACACACTAGTGACTCTAGCGCCTCTTTTTACTGCGGGCCCTCATTTAAATACTGAATCGCGTGCACAGGAGAGTGGCCTGTGCGCGCTCTGGGAGAGCGGGCGCTTGCCCGCTCTCCCGCGACTTTTACTGAATCGGCCTGTATGTTACAATGCACAGCTCTATCCAAATGCCATCCAGTGGTCATTTACTACTAGTACTACATATTCAGACATTCAATACATTTCCCAAAAGGTCAACCATGATAATGTGTGGGTCAATTTTTGTCCCTTTTATACAAGTTTTTTTTAAATCCCACCCAGAATATCTTATACCAATAGGAGTGGAGGAGTAGCCTAATGGTTAGAGCAGTGGCTTTTAACCAGGGAGACAAGGAGTCAAGTCCTCCTGCACTTCCTTGTAACCTTGGGCAAGTCACTTTTCTCTCCATTGCCTCAGGTACAAACTTAGACTGTGAGCCCTCTGGGGACAGAGAAATAACTACAATACCTGAATGTAATTTGCTTTGAAGTACCAAAAAGAAGAATACAAAAATTAAAATAAAACAAACAGAAGTCTGAGCTGATTGATTGCTGTTTGGCCTAAGGGAAAAAACTTGGTTGACAAGATAGAATAATTTCAGGAGGGATAAATAATAATGGCTGTATTGAAGAAATTGAATACTATTTTATGTTTATGTGATTTTATTGTTGGTTTATGTTTTTATTTGATAATGTGTACATCACTTAGAAAGATTTTATTGTAAAACCTGGAATGTGATTAACACATTTTATAACTAAATAAATAAGTTTAAAGTTGTGATTTTTCCACATTACATTGTACATGTTGGTTCTTTTAAGAGGGTGGGAAGATTCTCTTAGGGGAAGGATTACAGGACTATAAATTCTGGTTCAGTGTTTGACAGGAAGGAAACTCCACCTTGTGCTAGGAGTGAAGGAAGCTCAGGCTGATGAGCGCAGGACCCCATCCTTTCAGAAGAGGGCCCTTTCTTCTCATGGGGATTCAGTCTGTGGACCCAGCTTGGGTCTGAGAAGAAAAGCAGGAGAAGAGAGAGGGCTCCAAAGAAGGTGGAGAACTGAAGGAAGGAGAGGTAGTTATAGAAATGAAATGTTAAGGATGTCCCATTTCCTGGGAGGTGGAGCACAAAATTAAAGCAAGTGAGTACCTCATTGCCTGATGTGAGTACCTGATTGGGAATAGGTCGATGTATATAGATGGAGCAGAGGGAAATGTATCCTTCTAATGGTAAGAATAAAAAGGGGCGTTGAGACTGAGGAGACTAACTGAAATACAAACCGTGATATTTCTAAAAGAGCATGGGAAAAGAGTGAAATTAGAGCCTTTACCTTCAGGAAAGTGTACTCCAATTACTCACAATTAGTACCTCTTCCCTCAGTACTCATAAAGCTTCTTTACAGCTCAGTATTTGGACAGCTATATTCTACAGGAGCTTCCTTCCTCCTGGAGCCTTGGGCCTGGTCTGACTAACCCACCTGAGTCCCAGCTCTTATTCCTCCCCTGTTGGGCCTGCCCACAGAGCTCTCTCTCACAAGGGGAATTAAAGAGGACCAAGCACCTAGCCTGGTCCTGCATAGGGGGGGGGGGACGGGGGACATAGAGGCACTGCCTCACAATCTGTTACTGATAATTTTTAACCTATCATTGGGAATGTCTGTCATGCCTGAAGACTGGAGGGTGGCCAATGTAACCCCGATATTTAAAAATGGCTCTGGTATGATCCAGAAACTATAGATTGGTGAGTTTGACTTCAGTACCAGGAAAAATCATAGAAACTATTCTAAAGAAGAAACTCAAAGAAATTATAGAAAGACATGGTTTAATGGGACACAGCCAGCATGGATTTATATAATTGCGATGGAGAAGGTACAGAGAAGGGCTACCAAAATGATAAGGGGAATGGAACAACTCCCCTATGAGGAAAGACTAAAGAGGTTAGGACTTTTCAGCTTGGAGAAGAGACGACTGAGGGGGGATATGATAGAGGTGTTTAAAATAATGAGAGGTCTAGAACGGGTAGATGTGAATCGGTTATTTACTCTTTCGGATAGTAGAAAGACTAGGGGACACTCCATGAAGTTAGCATGGGGCACATTTAAAACTAATCGGAGAAAGTTATTTTTTACTCAACGCACAATTAAACTCTGGAATTTGTTGCCAGAGAATGTGGTTCGTGCAGTTAGTATAGCTGTGTTTAAAAAAGGATTGGATAAGTTCTTGGAGGAGAAGTCCATTACCTGCTATTAAGTTCACTTAGAGAATAGCCACTGCCATTAGCAATGGTTACATGGAATAGACTTAGTTTTTGGGTACTTGCCAGGTTCTTATGGCCTGGATTGGCCACTGTTGGAAACAGGATGCTGGGCTCGATGGACCCTTGGTCTGACCCAGTATGGCATTTTCTTATGTTCTTATGTTCTTGCCTCACCAATCTGCTACATTTTTTGAAGGGATTAATAAACATGTGGATAATGGTGAGCCAGTGGATGATAGTGTATTTGAATTTTCAGAGGTCATTTGACAAAGTGCCCCATGAGAGACTCCTGAAAAAATTGAAAAGTCACGGGATAGGAGGCAATGTTCTATTGTGGATTACAAACTGGTTAAAAGATGGGAAGCTGAAAGTAGAACTAAATGGTCAGTTTTCTCAGTGGAGTACCTCAGGGATCTGTACTGAGACCGGTGCTATTAAATATACTTATAAATGATCTGGATAGGGAACGAAACAATGAGGTGATCAAATTTATTACAAGTTGTTCAATCACAAGCAGATTGTGAAAATTGCAGGAAGAGTTTGCAAGACTTGAAGACTGGGCATTTAAATTGCAAATGAAATTTAATATAGTCAAGTGCAAAGTCATGCACATGGGGAAAAGTAACCCACACTGTAGTTACATGATATTAGGAGTTACTGCCCCGGAAAAGGACTTCATCATAGTGAACAATACTTTGAAATCCTCGTTTCAGTGTGTGGCAAAGGTCAAAAAAGCAAACAGAATGTTAGGAATTGTTAGGAAAGGAATGGAAAACAAAACAGTGAATCTCATAATGCCTCTGTATTGTTCCATGGTGAGGCTGCAACTGGAGTACTGTGTGCAGTTTGAGTTGCTGTATCTGAGAAAAGATACAGAGAAGGGTGACCAAAAAGATAAAGGGATAGAATGGCTACCCTATGAGGAAAGGCTATAGAGGTTAGGGCTGTTCAGCTTGGAGAAGAGACAGCTGAGGGGAAATATGATAGAGGTCTATAAAATTATGAGTAGAATAATTTATTTAGTCATTCAAAAAATACTAAAGACTAGGGGGCACACCATGAAGTAAGAAAGTAGAACATTCAAAACAATTTGGAAAAAATTATTTTTCACTCAATGCACAATTAAGCTCTAGAATTCACTGCCGGAGGATGTGGTTAAGGCAGTTAGCATAGAAGGGTTTAAAAAAGGTTTGGACAAGTTCTTGGAGGAGAAGTCCATTTACTGTTTATTAACCCATTATGCCCAGTGTTCTATTTAAAGGATAGCTTCTTAAAAAATGTGGGTCATAATGGGTTAATCAAGAAGACTTAAAGGTAAATTTTAAAACAACCACGTAGGCATCCATGTGCGCATGGTTACTGGCACACACACAGTGATGCACTGATTTTATAACATGCACATGCCGATGTGTGCATGTTATAAAATTGGCTATCCACGCAAACATACGTGCCCGATTTTATATTGGCATGCGCATGTGTGCGCGAGTGCCAACTTGCGCGTGCAAGGGGGATTTTCTTAGAAACGTGTGGTGACGCGATAGGGTATTTCCCTCCTTTGGAGCGGACGGGGAGGGAACTTCCTAACCCCCTAGCTAACCTGCCTGCCTTTTCCCCATCCTCCCTGATGCCTACATCCCACCTAACTACCCTTTTTTTCATTTTTTAACTTAGCTGCTCTATGGAGCAGCAGTAAGTTCTGCGGGCCAGCGGCTGCCAGCGCACTTCAGTGGGATAGTGCCTAATAGCGCTGTCTTGATCCACCCATGCCCCATCCAGACCCTGCCCCCGGTCCTCCCCAGCCTGCCCCTTTTTTCAAACCTGGTTCTTCCGTACGTACCAGGAGATACACATATGGCCATGACATGTTGAAAATGCATGCAGTACATGCACATTGCGGCCACACGCATACCTCCCGGAACTGGTGCACGTTGGCTTTTAAAAATTCAGCCATTAAGGAATAGCCACTACTTATCATTGTGTGATAGCAGAATGGGATCTAATCTTACCAGATACTTGTGTCCTGGATTGACCACTGATAGAAACAGGATACTGGGCTTGATGGACTCTCTGTCTGACCCAGTATGGCAAATCCTTATTGTTCTTATGCTTTTTTGTTGATCACTATTGAATTAATATCTGGAACTTGGTACCTTTGCTGCAAAGCTTGTAAACTTTGATTATCAACAATCTTTTACTACATTCTTTTCATTTTTTGAACAGTTGCTTTGCTGGTAGCCCCAGTAAATAAAAGTTTAAGTTTTTCCTAGAAACTTTGGTGTGAAATTAATTGTGATGACTGACTACCATATAGTAGTATAAGGGCATAGCATTTGTCAAACTTGATTTTACAGTACGGCTCATCCATTCAGCATTAACTTCCGAGTTAATCCCTGCCTAGTTCCCCAATCCACTTAGCGAATAAGCATTAACTCCTGGTCTAAACTCCTCCCTTTGTCTTGCCTTAGCCTTGCCACCAGATGTCATTTTGATGACAAGAAGTTGTCATAGCCATACCCCAAAAAATATCCACTTCTTAGCGGCTTTGATGACCTAAGAGGAGGACACACCCCTTTCTTTCCCTTTTTGATGACATATACCAGAAACAAAAAAAATATTTTACCAAGATATTACCAGGTAGATGCAGGCAGGAAATGACATCACTGCCAAGATGACACCAGCTGATTGGGGACAAGAAATGACATCATAGCTGAGCATGAGCATTCTGATCGTGTCTACTAAGCATCACTTTGGAACATGCAGAGGCAGCTATGTTTAAAGATGTCACAAGAAATGACAACACCACCAAGCTTGTCAGCAAATGACTATTTTTGTTTTCAGAGATAACATTACCATGGATCATGTGGAGGCAGCCATTTTTAATGATTTCAAGGAAATTATATCATCACTGAGCATGTGCAGTAATCCTTGTTGTTTGCCATGGAGGAGCTAGTGCTTTTTTCATTGAAGGGAAACAGACTGACATTTTTTACAGACTAAAGAGAAATATTTAAGGCTTTTTTCCCCTTTGTCCTTGTTGCGTCCGTCAGTCTCAGATGGCTTCGACCTCTGTGCCTCACCTTTCTTCCTTCTTTCTCCACAAGCCTTGGGAAAATGACTGCTGCCGCATCTTCATGCTGCTCTCTCTGGTGTCCCCGGAACGGCAACGGCGACGGTGTTCGCCATGATTTTCCTGAGGGCCTCCTAGGGTGTGCATGCGCACGCCACCCATGTCCTTATCCACGTCATGGCGGGAACCTCGGGGGCGTTCCCTCCAAGTGACGTCATCACATCCTGGTATTTAGCCTGCCCTTCATTTGCTAATAAACTGAGTTAGCAAGGATTGGATTGGATTGGATTGGATTGGACTGCCTCCGATCTAAGCTGCTCTGTCGCTTCCCAGCTGCTGCAGGAAGCTCTCTCTGCCCTTCGGGGTATTTCATCGCTAACCTGGGTACCCACTCCTCGGGGGCCCTTATGCTCTCTTTCAGGTACCTATCTGGGATATTGGGTACTCACTCCTTGAGGGCCTGCTCTCCCTACTCTGGTGCCTACTATTTCTGCCTGCCAGGATCTTCATCAAAACAGCTCTCTACTTCAGTGAGTACTAATCCAGTCAGTCTGTCTCACCTTCAGCTTCAGCGCTAGGAGTCTTCATCCAGGACCTTCCTCGGCTACCCTGCGTTGCCTATCATCTACTCGAGTGTGGGACTGGTCTCCTCTGCTGAGGGCCCCTGGACTACTTCTACTGGGTTACCTCATTGCTGTCCGCTCCTCGGACAGTACCATCAAGCTGTATAATAAATACAAAGTCTCTGTGTCTGCGTGTATAGACTCTAGCCTAGTACTGTGGTTCCTCATGGGGCTCCTCCCCGTGGGAGCGGCCATCACCACAGTACCCAAGAATCCACTCAAACACCTCAAAACCATAACAGTCCCACATAGTAAAAGCCAATTTAATTTTTTTTTTCACAGCCGGAGATAAATAAAAGGTCTGTTCTTTCAGTAAAAGGCTAGAGGTTTTTCCCACACACCATACATATTTTCTTAACAGGCAGCTGAAGAGCAGGTATAGAATTTTAGCCATTACCCCCCCCCCCCCTTTTTCTGGTTATTCTCAGCTGCAATCAGAACAGACAGTAGAAGTACAGATTTCATGACAGTCCCTCACCAAACAGAATAATAACTCATTTTAAAATCTCTACACATGCCAAAGCCAGGAGATACACGTGTATCTTGGGCTGGCACATGCCGCATGGATTTTAAAAAGGGCACGAGTACACACATATGTCCCAGTATGTTACAAAATAAAAAACTTTAAAAAGGGGCGGGGCATGGTCTGGGTGGAGCATGAATGGGACATGGGCATCAGGGAAGTTACTTTGAAATGTGTGCATAAGTACACGCACGAGCGCGCTCCGGGGTCCCCTACTGCTTAACTTTACTTCTGCTGTGGATGACGCATAAGTATTAAAATAAAAAAACTAGGCAAGTCAACGTGGTTTTAAGGGTTGGGATTAAAAGGGTAAAAAGGAGGCTAAATAACAGAAGGCATTAGGAAATCCAATCCATTAACTGGGAGAACTGGGAGCAAAGTGGGAAAAAGGGCTATTGCGTTGGCGCACGTATCTAATAAAATCCACCCCACTTACGCGGTAGAGCCAGCATTTGCACGCACATGTGCACGTCCATATAAAATTGTGCATACATCTATGCGCGTACAGCCAATTTTATATCATACAAGCATATACGTGCATTTGTTATAAAATGGTCGCCTCTCTGGGTGCAATCCAGCATATGCACATACATGTACACCCGCGTGGCTGTTTTTAAGTTTTCGTCCCTGTAATAAAAAAATTGAGTCCATTTGATGAACAGAGAAACTTTAAACAGCGAGCAGTACCAGGACTGTGTAAAGTATGCTGAAGGCTATGGAGCATACTCCCAAGCCTTCGTATGATTGGAACTATAATATCACCATCACTACAGGATCTTCTCATCATATGTCCAACTACCTAAGTAATCAAGAACTCATATCCACCACATCCCCCCCTAATAATGCTGACTAATCACAGGTCTGCTACTCGATTATCAAAGCGCTAATTATGTTAGATTCATTGTTCAAAATGTTATATCTTATCCTGTTCAATGTTATTATATTTATCCTAACTAAATCCCAGTTCTTACTTCCTGTTATCTGTAAGACACTCATATGTTATGTCATCCCAAAGTTACTTGTAAACCGAAGTGATTACTAACATTGTTACTAGAACTGCAGTATATAAAAAATGTTAAATAAATAAATAAAATAAATAAATATTGGTTTTAGAAAGCAAATGTATATTTGAGATAAGAATCCACCGGTTCTAAAGTTTTTAGCACAGGTAGTGAGAAAACAACTTCCATGCTGAGATAACATGGGGAAACAGAATGTATGCTGGGGTGAATTTCTCTGTCACTAGGCAACACCAGAGAGCAACTTCCTTTCTCATGACAGTCTAGTGCAGGGACCTAGAATGGAACTGTAAGTCCCCACCTCCTTTTCACAAACACACATACAGTTTTTTGTTTTGTTTTGTTTATAAATGGGCAGGTTTAAAATATATGCATTTATATTTGACACACATTTAATAAAAACAATGATTAGCACAAAGGCTGTGTACTATCTTTGAGTGTATAGCTGCCCACAGACTAGAAAGAGAAACCATCCATGCTGGAATGATGAATACAGGACCCTGTAGTTTTTCCCATTCTCTCCTCTCTTTTCCCTGAGAACATATTATTTCCCCCTCTCACCCCACCTTTCTCAGCATGCAACAAAGAATAATTCGGAAGCAATATATTGCTTGCTTTTTTTCCTAATCAGATTTTGCTACAGAACTTTTTCTGCATGTTCTAAACATAACATTTTCTTTAGTTGCTATTTTAAAAGACTAACTGTAAAAAAAAAGAATGATGACATACTCAATAAAACAGCATTTATGTTGTATTAAAATATTTCCTTTCTGTGCTTCCAGCTACTAAGTAAAATTCTCACTCAGGCCAAGATTCTGCCTAGAGGTCTTAAGCAAGGTTTTGATAGTATGGGAGGATGGGAATACGCTTTTTTTTTTAATTGAGTTGGAATAGATAGGATTTGGGGTGAAAAAGTCTGAACATGTCCAGAGGATGTGGGGACAAGGCAAAGGATGCCCACACAGCAATCACAGAGAAGGATAACAGGCTGCATTTACCATTTTAGCCAGTCTCTGGCAGGTTCTCAAAAAAAGCTGTATCATATCCCCATTGAAAAAATGGAACCCTATAAAACCCCTGAAAGACAGGCGATAGAAAAAGAGGGACAGCCCCTGCTTCTCAAGGGAGGACGGAAGTCCTGCTACTTTCTTAGGACCTGTTAAAACGTTAACCTGCTAAAACTTGATTGTTACATAAATTTAGTATACTTCCAAGCTATTCAAATCAGTTACTATCAAAGTTTGTAATCAAATGCCCCTCCAATATATGTACAACTTCACAGGGATTATGAAAAAAGGAAAGAGACTCATCACTGAGATGCATTTGTGATCTAACACAAACCTCCACTCAGCCACTTAAAGCAACTGGGAAGAAAGAAACAACATGTTTCACATATGTACTGTTACAAATTGGATGAATTAATTATTGCACCAAGTCATTTCTCTCGTGGTGTCTCTGGTTTTTCCTACGATTTGTTTGAAACAAATTATGCTGAACTATTTTTTTTCCCTTTGAACCGGGGGAATGTCCAAAAGCAAAGAGGAAAGGAAAAAAATGTAAGGATAAATTAGTAGCTGGAAGCACAGAAAGCAAATGTTTTATTTACTACAACAGAAAAACTAATGGTTTATTTAAGATGACACTTTTTTTTTAAATAATTAGTCAGCCTATACTGCTCATGCTCAGCAGTGATGTCAGTTTCTGTGAGATCATTAAACATGGCTGCCTCTACATGCTTTGCGGTGTTTACTGTGCATGATCAGCCTGTGCATGCTCAGCCATGATTTACTTATTTATTTATTTGAATTTTTTTTTCTATACCGGCATTCGCGATGGGAATCGCATCATGCCAGTTTACAATTAACAAGGTGTGACAAAAGGAAAATAGTGAGAACATTAACAAGTGCTAAAAGAAAAAAATAGCAATTACAATAAAACAGGGACATAATACAACTTGGAATGGTGAGAAGGCGATAGTAGATTAACAGTGAAAAATAAAGAATAAAAATAGATAAGTAAAACCTGCCAATTTAAAAGAGATTGTAGCATTAAGGAGTTGTCAAAGTTGTCGATTACCCTGTAGGGTGGTCAGAAGTTAATTAAATTGAAATTAGGTTCAATTGGTGTCTGGAAAGGCTTTCATAAATAACCAGGTTTTAAGTCTTTTTTCTAAATGTTGGAAGGCAGGGTTCCTGTCTCAGTTCTGGTGGGATGGAGTTCCACAAAGTAGGTCCTGCTGTGGAGAAAGCCCTGTCTCTGAGAGTCATATGGTGAAAGGTTTTGGCAGGAGGAACCTGTAGTGAATCTCTGTAGGACTCTCTGATTGGTCTGGCGGAGGTATGTTTTTTAAATGGGATTTGGAGGTTAAGCGGAGAGAGTTGATGGAAAGCTATGTAGATGGTGGTAATGGACTTATATAAGATTCTATAGTGAACTGGCAGCCAATGTAAGTCTTTGAGAATCGGAGATATGTGGTCTCTTCTTCTTGTGTTTGTCAAAATTCTGGCCGCCGTGTTCTGAACCATCTGAAGGGGTTTAGTGTGGGAAGACGGGAGACCTAATAGAATGGAGTTGCAATAATCTAACTTAGAGAATATTATTGATTGCAAGACTGTTCTGTAGACGTGGAAGTGGAAAAGTGGTTTAATTCTTTTTAAGACGTGCAGTTTATGAAAGCAGTCCTTAGTGGTTTGATTAATAAAAAATTTTAGATTTAGCCGATTATCAATGATGGCTCCTAGGTCTCTTACTTGTGATGTTTGAAAGCCGGTTGGTGGATTTGAGGCGAGGTTATGTTTTCGGGGGAAATTATGAGGAGTTCGGTTTTTGAAGAATTTAGGATTAGATTTAGACTGGAGAGGAGGTTGTCAATTTTTTGAAGGCAGTTTTCCCAGATTTTAATAGTTTTTGTGAGGGATTCTTTGATAGGTATGACAATCTGGACGTCATCTGCGTATAGAAAGTATTTGAGGTTCAGATTGGTTAATAGTTGACATAATGGGAGGAGGTAAATGTTAAAGAGCGTGGGGGAAAGGGAGGAGCCCTGTGGAACTTCTAGCATGGAATGATAAAACTGTGATTCTTTGTTATGTATTTTGACTTTGTATCCTCTGTTTCCCAAGAATGATTTGAACCAGGCAAGTGCAGAGCCTGTTATTCCGATGTTCGCTAGTTGATTTAGGAGAAGGGAGTGATTAACAGTATCAAAGGCGGCCGATAGGTCGAGGAGTATCAGCAGGTAGGCATGACCTTTATCGAGGCCCATGATGAGGTAATCTGTAAGGGATTATGTCAGGGATGATGTTATTTCCTGCCCCATACCACTGGCGCTGCAGCTTCTACACAAACTGGCAGGACAAAATCGTTAGATCAAACTATAGTTTTTATTAAAAATATGTTTATATCATTCTTTATTAAGGACTGCTGTTATTTCAAAATACATTTTGGGTCACTTCAATTGTCTATGACATTTTTCATTTCTGAAAAAGAGTATCATTGCGCTGTTTCAAAAAATGAAACATATTCTCTTTCATTGATTATGCAGTCTGTAAGCCTTCTTTGATTTTTATCAATGTTAGGCTTAACTAGAAGGTTTAGAACCACCTGAGTTGAGCAGATACATATCTATATTTACATCCTTGTACAAAGCCCCAATATTTCCATCTTATATCCCATGAGCATCAATATGCTTATGACACACTCAAGAGACAGTCTATTACAAATGCTTCTTAGTAGGGATGTGAATCGTTTTTCAACGATTAAAATTATCGTCCGATAATGTTTATATCGTCTTAAATCGTTATAGAACACGATACAATAGAAATTCTAACGATTTATCGTTAAAAATCGTTAAATCGTGTTAGTGCGCACTAACTCGAGTTAGTGCGCACTAACTCCCCGTTAGTGCGCACTAACTCGATTTAGTGCGCACTAACTGAAAATGATACAAATAAACACTTTCCAGGTCACTGAAGGTCAGTTAGGAATGAATATGTGTTCCTATTGGCTGGCTGCCCTCTTATCTATTGATATTACCAAGGTTACCACTGAGGTGATGGTTGGGGGGATGGGAAATGGAACTGGAAACTAACGAACACCAACAGAAAATGAAACAAAGTGTTCACACTTCCCAGGTCAGTAAAGGTCACTTAGGAATGAATATGTATGTATGTATTCCTATTGGCTGGCTGTGCTCTTATCTATTGATGTTACCAATATGGTTGGGGGGATGTGAAATGGAAACAGTTGGAAGCTTGACAAAAAAAGTAATGTAATGATCAGCACTCACGTGACTAGAACTTGTTTGTTTATTATTTTTGTTAGCAGGCACCTGAAATGCTAGTGCATGTTGAATTTGCCAATCACTGTGCATTTTAGAAAGGTGGTCCTGGCTGGAACTGTACACAGTTCAAATATATGTAATTGATTGTTGGTAAGTGTATTTTTTAAGTAGCCACACTGGCACCAGTATGTTTACTTTTCCTCCTACTTAACTCACTAGCTCAGCTTTGTAAGAAGGGCTTCTCTGCTTGTGTGTTGTTTTTGTTTGGTGTGAGGAGAGCAGAAACATCAGATCTTTATTCAATCTACTACAGTCATCTCTTACAGTGCCCTATCCCTATTAATACCAGGAGTGTTGTGATCTTCCTGCACACAGTGCCCTAACCCTGATACCAGTCTGAGACAGCTCCCTCCCTGCATTACTAGTGAGAGGCTGGCTTCACAGACAGGGGGGAGCTGCCTGACCCTCACTCCTGACTTCCCCCATGTCCCAGCTAGTGAATGGTGTGTGGGTGAGGGGGGGGGGAGGATGGTGAAGTCTGAGACAGCTCCCTCCCTGCATTACTAGTGAGAGGCTGGCTTCACAGACAGGGGGGAGCTGCCTGACCCTCACTCCTGACTTCCCCCATGTCCCAGCTAGTGAATGGTGTGTGGGTGAGGGGGGGGGGGGGAGGATGGTGAAGTCTGAGACAGCTCCCTCCCTGCATTACTAGTGAGAGGCTGGCTTCGCAGACAGGGGGGAGCTGCCTGACCCTCACTCCTGACTTCCCCCATGTCCCAGCTAGTGAATGGTGTGTGGGTGAGGGGGGGGGGGAGGATGGTGAAGTCTGAGACAGCTCCCTCCCTGCATTACTAGTGAGAGGCTGGCTTCACAGACAGGGGGGAGCTGCCTGACCCTCACTCCTGACTTCCCCCATGTCCCAGCTAGTGAATGGTGTGTGGGTGAGGGGGGGGGGGAGGATGGTGAAGTCTGAGACAGCTCCCTCCCTGCATTACTAGTGAGAGGCTGGCTTCACAGACAGGGGGGAGCTGCCTGACCCTCACTCCTGACTTCCCCCATGTCCCAGCTAGTGAATGGTGTGTGGGTGAGGGGGGGGGGGGAGGATGGTGAAGTCTGAGACAGCTCCCTCCCTGCATTACTAGTGAGAGGCTGGCTTCACAGACAGGGGGGAGCTGCCTGTCCCTCACTCCTGACTTCCCCCATGTCCCAGCTAGTGAATGGTGTGTGGGTGAGGGGGGGGGGGGGTGGATGGTGAAGTCTGAGACAGCTCCCTCCCTGCATTACTAGTGAGAGGCTGGCTTCACAGACAGGGGGGAGCTGCCTGACCCTCACTCCTGACTTCCCCCATGTCCCAGCTAGTGAATGGTGTGTGGGTAAGGGGGGGGGGGAGGATGGTGAAGTCTGAGACAGCTCCCTCCCTGCATTACTAGTGAGAGGCTGGCTTCACAGACAGGGGGGAGCTGCCTGACCCTCACTCCTGACTTCCCCCATGTCCCAGCTAGTGAATGGTGTGTGGGTGAGGGGGGGGGGAGGATGGTGAAGTCTGAGACAGCTCCCTCCCTGCATTACTAGTGAGAGGCTGGCTTCGCAGACAGGGGGGAGCTGCCTGACCCTCACTCCTGACTTCCCCCATGTCCCAGCTAGTGAATGGTGTGTGGGTGAGGGGGGGGGGGATGGTGAAGTCTGAGACAGCTCCCTCCCTGCATTACTAGTGAGAGGCTGGCTTCACAGACAGGGGGGAGCTGCCTGACCCTCACTCCTGACTTCCCCCATGTCCCAGCTAGTGAATGGTGGGGGGGTGGGGGGGGGGGGGAGGATGGTGAAGTCTGAGACAGCTCCCTCCCTGCATTACTAGTGAGAGGCTGGCTTCACAGACAGGGGGGAGCTGCCTGACCCTCACTCCTGACTTCCCCCATGTCCCAGCTAGTGAATGGTGTGTGGGTGAGGGGGGGGGGGAGGATGGTGAAGTCTGAGACAGCTCCCTCCCTGCATTACTAGTGAGAGGCTGGCTTCACAGACAGGGGGGAGCTGCCTGACCCTCACTCCTGACTTCCCCCATGTCCCAGCTAGTGAATGGTGTGTGGGTGAGGGGGGGGGGGGAGGATGGTGAAGTCTGAGACAGCTCCCTCCCTGCATTACTAGTGAGAGGCTGGCTTCACAGACAGGGGGGAGCTGCCTGTCCCTCACTCCTGACTTCCCCCATGTCCCAGCTAGTGAATGGTGTGTGGGTGAGGGGGGGGGGGTGGATGGTGAAGTCTGAGACAGCTCCCTCCCTGCATTACTAGTGAGAGGCTGGCTTCACAGACAGGGGGGAGCTGCCTGACCCTCACTCCTGACTTCCCCCATGTCCCAGCTAGTGAATGGTGTGTGGGTAAGGGGGGGGGGGAGGATGGTGAAGTCTGAGACAGCTCCCTCCCTGCATTACTATTGAGAGGCTGGCTTCACAGACAGGGGGGAGCTGCCTGACCCTCACTCCTCCGGGGTATTGTGATCTTCCTGCACACAGTGCCCTATCCCTGATACCAGGGGTGTTGTGATCTTCCTGCATGCAGTGCCCTATCCCTATTAATACCAGGAGTGTTGTGATCTTCCTGCATGCAGTGCCCTATCCCTATTAATACCAGGAGTGTTGTGATCTTCCTGCATGCAGTGCCCTATCCCTGATATCGGGATGTGTGCAAGAAGATCACAACACCCCCGGTATCAGGAATAGGGCACTGTGTGCAGGAAGATCACAACACCCCCAGTATCAGGAATAGGGCACTGTGTGCAGGAAGATCACAACACCCCTGGTATTAGGGATAGGGCACTGTGTGCAGGAAGATCACAACACTCCTGGTATTAATAGGGATAGGGCACTGTGTGCAGGAAGATCACAATACCCCTGGTATCAGGGTTAGGGCACAAGTTCTAGTCACATTGACTGATCACATTACTTGTTTTGTCAAGCTACCAACTGTTTCCATTTCCCATCCCCCATATACTGTCAGTAGGAAACTTGGTAACATGAATAAATAAGAGGGCAGCCAATAGGAATACATATTCATTCCTAAACTGACCTTAACTGACCTGAAAAGTGTCAAATTGTATCATTTTCAGTTAGTGCGCACTAACTCCCAGTTAGTGCGCACTAACTCCCGTTAGTGCGCACTAACTCGAGTTAGTGCGCACTAATCGGAAAAAACGATTTTTAACGATTTTTTAACTAAAAAATCGTGCCTAAGACGATTTTCTTGCCCTGCCACACGATTTCTATCGTTAAGACGATATGGAAAACGATTCACATCCCTACTTCTTAGTTACTACTTTTCCACTTCCCAGCAAAATGTCAGATACTCATAAAATTTCTGCCCCAATATTTTCATGACACACACCTCGCAGTCATCATGTAGGACTCCACACCAATATTTCTTTATAATGCAATGCACCGTTGATCATATGAGTGAATTGAATATGCTTTTATGATAAAGAACATGTATGTGCATTTGTTTAAAAAGTCCCATTTCATTCCACCATCTCATGTTCCCTACATCCTCCAGTCTTTAAGCCTATTTGCAATCCCTTTTTAACTTCAACATCTTCCAGTTCATTGTTGCAAGCACAAAAATAGCACACACAGGACACTTTGACAATTGACAGATCTCCTGTGTCTTCATTTTCTCCAGTCAGCAAGGATGCGTCAGTGAAATATAACATAAAATGTTTACAAGATTGAAAAAGCCGTTATAAAAAGATTTAGGCCGGGATTTTCTAAAATCGCAGGCCTTAGTGAATCGCGTGGTACCAGGGGGCGAAGCGGGGGGCAGGCCTGCGAAAGCCGGCAGCGATAGCACCACCACGGTGCTATCGCTGCTGGCTTTCACAAACCAATAGCGCCACTGTGAAAGGTGGTGCTATTGGGCGCATTACTGGCATCAATAAGGGGCCTTACCTTTTCGCCGTCAATGATGTCTTCACCGTGTCCACCCCGGTGCCACCCCAACTCCTCCCCTTCTGGTGCTGACTTTGCCTCGACTCCGCCCCGATCTAGCTATCACATGCGAAAAATCGCATGCGAAAGCTATAGAAAATGACCCCCTCACTTTGCTTTCTGTCGTAATACAAACAAAAATAAAAAAACCACGCTTTTAACTCTGTTACTGTAGGTGAACTATTTTCTTCTTCTAGTTTGTTAAAATAATCCATCATCTCAGCATCCACCACTGCAAGTCCAATTCCATGTTCATACAATTTAAACTGCTATCATTGTTCTCTATGGTCATTGCTGGATCTGCATTTTCTCAGTCCACTTCATTATCTAACATTTCTTAGGAATCAGACAATGTTTACATCAATAGCATCTCGTTTACCTCTGCATCAAACAGCCTTTCTTCACAGTCTCCTTCAACAATGGTAATGCATTTTGGAACTTCAATCAAAATTCCTAAAGCCAGGTACCCATCAACTCTGCATAGAAGATAAGGTCTCTAAGAACATGGTGGAGCTTATACCCCTTTTTTACAACAATGGGCTGTTCCCTTCTTTCTATTGCCTGTCTTTGAGGGATTTCATAGTAAGCCACATTTTCTAAGTCCAATTTGTTATTGGCCATTTCTTAGGAGTCAAACAATTTTTGTGCCAAACAGCATCTCATCTATCTCTGCATCAGACTGCCCTTCATCATGTTCTCCTTTGGAATTGAGCATAAGAACATAAGAAATTGCCATACTGGTGTCAGACCAAGGATCCATCAAGCCCAGCATCCTATTTCCAACAGTGGCCAATCCAGGCTACAAGTACCTGGCAAGTACCCAAAAACTAAGTAGATCCCACTCTACTGATGCTAGTAATAACAGTGGCTATTTTCTAAGTCAACTTGATTAATAGCAGGGAATAGACATCTCCTCCAAGAACTTATCCAAACCTTTTTTAAAACCAGCTACACTAACTGCCCTAACCACATCCCCTGGCAACAAATTCCAGAGTTTAATTGTGTGTTGAGTGAAAAAGAATTTTCTCTGATTAGTTTTAAATGTACTACATGCTAACTTCATGGAATGCCCCTTAGTCCTTTTATTATCCGAAAGAGTAAACATCAGATTCACATTTACTCATTCTAGACCTCTCATGATTTTAAAGACCTATATCATATCCCCCCCCAACCATCTCTTCTCCAAGCTGAACAGCATTAACCTCTTTAGTCTTTCCTCATAGGGGAGCTGTTCCATCCCCTTTATCATTTTGGTTGCCCTTCTCTGAACCTTCTCCATCGCAACTATATCTTTCTTGAGATGCGGCGACGAGAATTGTACACAGTATTCAAGGTGTGGTCTCACCATAGAGCAATACAGAATTATTAAAACATCCTCTGATTTATTCACCATTCTCTTCCTAATAATTCCTAACATTCTGTTTGTTTTTTTGACTGCCACAGCACACTGAGCTGACGATTTCAAGGTATCCACTATGATGCCAACTGCCAAGATCTCTTTCCTGGGCGGTAGCTCCTAATATGGAACCTAACATCGTGTAACTAAAGCATGAGTTATTTTTCCCTATATGCATCACCTTGCACTTATCCACATTAAATTTCATCTGCTATTTGAATGCCCAATTTTCCAGTCTTACAAGGTCCTCCTGCAATTTGTCACAATCCGCTTGTGATTTAACTACTCTGAATAATTTTGTATCATCTGCAAAATTGATTACCTCTCTTGTCGTATTCCTTTCCAGATCATTTATAAATATATTGAAAAGCATGGGTCCTAGTACAGATCCTTCAGGCACTCCACTGTATACTCTTTTCCACTGAGAAAATTGTACATTTAATCCTACTCTCTGTTTCCTGTCTTTTAACCAGTTTGTAATCCATGAAAGGACATCGCCACCTATCCCATGAGTTTTCACTTTTCTTAGAAGCCTCTCATGAAGATCTTTGTCAAATGCCTTCTGAAAATCCAAATACACTATATCTACCAGTCCACCTATATCTACATGTTTCTTAACCCCTTCAAAAAAGTGAAGCAGATTTGTGAGACAAGACTTGCCGTGGGTAAAGCCATACTGACTTTGTTCCACAAAACCATGTCTTTCTATATGTGCTGTGATTTTGATCTTTAGAACACTTTTTTCACTATTTTTCCTGGCACTGAAGTCATGCTAACCGGTCTATAGTTTCCCCTGGAGCCCTTTTTAATTATTGGGGTTACATTAGCCACCCTCCAGCCTTCAGGAACAATGGATGATTTTAATGATAGGTTACAAATTTTAACTAATAGATCTGAAATTTCATTTTTTAGTTCCTTCAGAACCCTGGGGTATATACCATCTGGTCCAGGTGATTTACTACTCTTTAGTTTGTCAATCTGGCCTACCACATCTTCTAGGTTCACCGTGATTTGGTTCAGTTCATCTGAATCATTACCCATGAAAACCTTCTCTGGAAAAGGTATCTCCCCAATATCCTCTTCAGTAAACACTGACGCAAAGAAATCTAATTACACTGGACTACATTTGAAAAAAAGTTTTCTGCTGACCTAATTATTTTTGCTGATTTTACCCAAATGAAAGGTGCTGATTCCAAATATGAAGTCAAAAAATATGCAATATGTCAAACTTTTTCACAAATGAGAAATTTTGATTAAAGATTATAAAGTTGAATATCAAGGGTAATAAGAAGTTCTGAAGAAGCAATAGAACGTAATATATTTGTTTAATGCAAAAAACGAGTCTATCATCTAACCAAGAGAGCAATAGTTGTGTAAATTTTAATTGTTAGGGAGACATTTTCTCTTTTTGGATGCTCTGGAATAGTTATGATCAGGGTTGTCACACTGTAAACTCCAGCAGTAGTCTGCCATCATGTTTGTGTCTTATAGCTGAGGGGAGATTTGGGTACTGGATGGAAGATTTTGTCTTTGTGTTCATGCCTTTAATAATTACCATGCAGCAGTAGCAGTCATCAACATAGTTTTGGGGCTCTCGCCACACCATTGGAACTCCGAAGCTGAGATTTTTTTCTCTGACCTTTAGTCCACTGTCTCAGATTTTCAACACATGTCCTGCACACGGTGGGGTAGATTTTATAAATTTACGCGCGCACGTACTTTTGTTCGTGCACCAGGCGCGAACAAAAGTACGCTGGATTTTATAAGATACGCGCGTAGCTGCACGTATCTTATAAAATCCGGGGTCGGCGCGCGCTGCTTGTTCCCTCCGAGGCCGCTCCGAAATCGGAACGGCCTCGGAGGGAACTTTCCTTCCACCTCCCCTCACCTTCCCCTCCCTTCCCCTACCTAACCGACCCCCCCCCCCGACCCTATCTAAACCCCCTCCTACCTTTGTTGGCAGATTTACGCCTGCCAAAAGCAGGCGTAAATCTGCGCGAGCCAGCGGGCTGCTGGCGCACCATCACACAACCCGGGGACTGGTCCGGAGGCCTCGATCATGCCCCCGGGCCGGCATCACGCCCCCGACACGCCTCCCGCCCGCCCCGAAATTTGTGCCGCCCACCTGACATGTCCCAGACACGCCCCCTTTGCAAAGCCCTGGGACTTACACTCGTCCTGGGGCTTGTGCGCGCCGCCGAGTCTATGCAAAATAGCCTTGGCACGCGCAGGGGGGGTTTGGGGTAGGTTTTCGGGGGGTATGCGCGTATCTTACGCACGTACCCCTTTGAAAATCTACCCCTTTATGTGGTGCCCACTTTATGTGGTGCCCAAGGTTTGTCCTGTTTAACCCTGAAATATGCATGATAAGCTTTTCGTACAAATTCAGATATATTTATCCTTTGTTTGGATGTTGTAAACAACCACAAATGTAACAGAATATATCAGGATCATTCCGGCACCAACCACGAACTATTTTGAGTGTTGGATGACATATTCAACAAAAACAGATTTAACACTGAGTTAAATTTGCTGCGACTTCTAAGCCTCTTGAACGACTGAATGCTGCCGTCGGTTTTCACGCTACTTATATAGCCATAAAATGCCGACGTCAGCAGTTCTAAACTGTTTAATAAGCAGTCTTCCTATTGGTTATACCAATTGCATATTCAGCATGTCTTTCTGTGCATTAATTATCTTTTTGCGTATTCAGCATATCTAAATAATAATGTTACATTATTGCTATAAGAGTTTATGAATAGACAGCGTTTTGCGGAAAAAATGGATGTAACTGGAGGAAACGGATGTGATTTTTGGATTCAGCACACTAAAATACATAAAGTATCTTATAGTCAGCAAAATTGATGTAGACCTGTGTTTTAGGATAATATTCCTGTCTATTGGTCTGAAAGCTTTTTAGAACTCTGCCAAATTTAGCATTTTACATATTTAACATTTTGGAATTCCATCCAAAGTAAAAGTCTGCATGAGCACACTTCCTAAGTGTTATCTTATTGGCTAGTGTAATATTGTTTTATCTTAGACCTTGTTCTTTCTAAAACTAGATATTTAGCCATTACTTTTCAATATTTTTCTTTCAATTAAAACATACCCAAGTTCTGCAGGAAAGAAAACCTGATGAGCCACATCAAGAAAAGGTTATGAAAGTAAATGTTAATGCATTTTTACACAGAAGTAGAATAAAGACTGATTTATAAAATTATTTCTATGAGGAAAATAAGACTCCGTGGGGATCTCTTCATTAAACTGACAAATACTGCACCAAAGCATGTGGTATACTGCAAAAGCATGATATGATAAAAATCTGAAATTTTTGCTATATTCAATAGAATTAGCTATGTACTTGTACTACTAATACTACTTTGCATTTCTATAATGCTGCTATTAGACATATACTTTGCAGTACAGATACACATTAGGAGCAGTACTTATTCTATGGAGTTTATAATCTAGTCAGGACACACAGAAAAGGCAAATAGGTTTCAGGAAATGCATTTATTAACTAAACATGGTTATAAAAAAGGTTATGATTAGGAAAAGCCAGGGTTTAACATTTAAAAGCAATCTCAATATTTCCCACTCAGAAGCTTCCAGTTATTAATAAGGTCTATTATCTGTCACAAGATAGGAATGAAGTAATTGTTTCTATCCCTTCACTTGATTTATCCTCTGTAGGAAGGGTGTTGATTATTAGAGTTCCTCCAGATCCCAAGAGCTTGCATGTACTAATGCTATCTTGTTAGCCATCCGTGCTTGTGAAAGTAATAAGGAATGTATCCTGAAGTTTTTTTTTAACTTCAGAAGTCCTTTTTGGGTCAAAACTAGCTATTTTTCCCGATTGTCTAGAGCAATTCAAACTAGCTGAAAAGTATTTCTTCAAAAACGACAGAGTGTTGTTGCTTGGTGTTAGTTTTCAGTTAAGATTTCCATGTAAATGTCATGTTGAGATGTCTAGCAATAAATTTATTTTTTATGATCCTAAAAATTTAGAACATTTTTTCAGGATAAGGAAGCAGTTCAATAAGTTGAAGGTGATTTGGTTTATAGCCAGGGAGATTTTTCCTCTAGTAATTTCTTTTGTGCTCCCCCTTGAGGTGGTCTATAAACAGATAAATTATTATTATTCTAAATTAGATTGTTTCTTTTGAATGATATGATTGCAAATATTCTGTTTGGTTTTTCTTTGCCTTTACTTTTTTATTTTCTTTGTAAATTGAAAAATGACAAATTTTATTTTTTTTTTAAAAACAATCTCAAAAATATCACATCAAGGCCATATGATGCACTAGTAAAAGGTGGCTACTTCTTTGGCTAGCTCTTTTACCCCCTAATAGGGCTCAATTTGCTCAGAAAAGGCTGATAAAGGGTCTAAGAAGTCAATTACTATACACCGAGGTGAGCAGGTACTATGGCTGAAAAGATCAAGCAGGAAAACTACAACTGACAAAACAGCCTTGGAAGACATGGCATCTGAGGATGAGGATAATATAGAAACACCTCACACAATTCATACAGTTGTGGCTGACTAGGTTATAAGAAAATAATACTAGAAAGAATGTGGCACTATCAATGTTTATTGTTACAAGAAATAGGACATATATTGTAAAAATAACTAAAACAAACCGAGGCATACAATAGCTGAGTACTTTTACAGCAACAGATGTAAAAACTGAATCAAATGACACAGGATCCTCTAAACAATCTCTCTTAATAAATTATTTCAAAAATAATTTGCATAGTCAACATGTTTCGCATAGCTGCGTCAGGATAATTTACATGTACCTAGCTAATAGTATTGTACATAAAAAATCTTGCCAAATAGACCCTGCATTAATATGAACTTGTTTGAACAATTTCACTTGAATTCTCACACTTCCCAAACAAATATAATCATTCAATAAGCAATGTCCTTCACATTCAATCATCTAAGGCAAACCTAATATGTTTCCCGAACTTTCTCAGATCAAAGTTCCATGTAGATACAGAGGCATTTACATCTTTTTCACCAACTTGGCCTCAGTTATCAATGGAATTTCATATAGTTAAACATATGAATCACTGCTTGGAATTTCCACCATGACTTATGCTCTGAAAAAGCTATTATATAAATAGAAAAGTTCAAAATCATGAAACTGTTGTAAAACGAGCCTCACTCACTCTACCAAAAGTAATACTTACTTTGCCTGGTGTGAAGCATTCCTAAACTCTTTCAATATGATGTTATCTAAGAATACAGACGTATTGCATCTTAATACCAGCTTCTCCCCTATTTTCTTTATGATTTCAAAAATTCACTATATAGCGTAGATCATTGCTATATCATTTCTAAAAATAGGCTTTATGGCAGCAAGATCTTTGGTCAGACAGACTTCTTATGAATTCGGCACTTTAATATAATCTTGTTAAAACTCTACAAACAAACAACATTTAAAATGCTAATGCCACATCTTTTCTGAATATTCTCTCATTAAATCTAGTGCGTTATGCCTTATTTGTTTAATGTCGGCAAAGATTTTTACTGTCTCACTAGCGACAACTCTGCTGTTCAGCGTCCTCCATTGTGACGCTGTGACGTATTACAATTTGAACGTGTTCTTATACTAAAAGCACCGTCAGTAAACATAACGATGCACATGTGCTGGAGGCACGTAGCGCAAACAACCAGTCAGCTCAATTTCAAAAGGGCTAATTTAAACAGCTCAAACATGAACGTGCTACGAACATTAGAATATAAGTCACAGATCATTATTTCAAAATTTAAACTTTATTTATGTTACCTCTTCAAAATCTGGTATTTATGACTCACAAGAATAGGTTCCACTCTACGTTATTGTTCAACCCATTGGCTTCAACACTGCTTCGTTTATAGATCCACCTCTGTTCTAGACGACATCATTTTAAATTGCGGTTGCCTCCTCTAGGATGTTGGACCACATTATCTAAAACTATGCATTACAGTTCCTGAAACTTATGACCTGAATATGACAGGATGTCCAGATATAAGGTTAACTTCACTAAATCTGAAGTATTTCCTATAGGGATGGCATTAGATAGAAAGATACTGGGTTGTTTCTCTCACTTTGAAAAAGCTAAGGACATGGTTACCTATTTAAAGTATATGTGTGCCCAGAGACCTCTCAGACCTTTATAGAACTAATGTTGCACCAATGATCAGCAGAATACAGGGGGATCTGTGGGACTGGGATGATCCCTTTGTGTCTTGGGCAGGCAAAACAGGTGCACTGGAAATGAATATACTTCTTTCAGCATGTTTTCTGCTACCTGCCTGATAGCTTTTTCGCTAATCTCAATACCATGATATCTAGGTTTTATCTGTCATAGCAAATGCCCCTGTATCAAAATGCGTACCCTGTGGCAGCCAAAGAATAAAGATGGAATGGATCTCCCAAACTTGCAGGTTTATTACTGGGCTACCTGGCTGCAGAGAGCCGATGGCATGGTTACGTAAGGATGCCCACACGCCATGGTATGTACTGGAGGCACAGCAGGCTGAGGGGGTGGATCTTTCTTACCGTTGCAGCTGCAAACATCCCCGATGGCCAGGTGGGTGGGATGTGCAAGTCTCCTCATAGCTTACTCACTGACGCTGTGGAGGAGAGTGGGCAAGAGTCTCAGAAACCCTTTGGGGATGACGCCCCCACTTTATCCTTTGAGGGGCAATGCTTCCCTGTTCGTTTATACTTGCAGCGGAGATGCGGACGTGGGTCTGAAAATTGTGGGGCAGCGATGGGAAAAGGAGATAATTTACTACAACTCCTTTTCGGACCTCCACTTTGAGTATGGGGTTGGTTTTTAACAGGAGGTTGTTGGAGGTGCTTAGGCATCCCATCGCTGATTGAAAAGGCACTTCTTCAGGAAGATATTTCCAGATGATGTATCTTCCAACTTTATAAAGCTATCCTTGGATGTATAATTGCCCAAGAACCCCCTCTTCCTTGCATTACACAATGGAATAGGAGCCTTGCATTAATCCTGGATGAGGCAGACTGAAGACAGATCGGGAGGGCTGCTCACAAGAATGTGATTTGCAGACAGAGGGTGGAATTGATGGTGAAACTCCTACACCACAATTACACTCTTTTCTCTCCCTGGTCTTCCAGGTTATGCTGGAGGGTATGTGGCTTGGAGGGATCTTATTGTCATATGTGATGGCCCATGGTGGCAAGCTTCTGGAGGAGTATTAGTGAGTTAATATCCAAAATCTTGGGTGGAGCTCTCTCTTTGACACCAGAGCTATCCTTTTTTTGGGAGATCAACAGCTGATCACCTCCAAGAGGATCCTGGCTGACCAACGGCTCCATATGGGTAGATTCACTATTGCGCTATTATGGAAATCAGTTCCTTCCCTGGAGGCATGACATTAGCAAATATAAGAGAAGCTAACTTTTATGTTGAAGCATAATATGACAAGATCTAGAAAAGTTTTTGGGAGCTCTCAGACAGAATAGGAGGATAATCACCCCTGCAGGTATGTTGATGGGGGCTCACCATTCTTATTTCTGTGCTGCTTTTCTTTGTAGAATATCCTTATTAGATGTTTAATGCCTAGAGAGAATGTCTGTAATATGTTAAGCTGTATCGTTGATTACATAGGTTAATGGCTGTAACTCGTGTGGTGCTGTTCTGCTGTGATTAAAATGAACAGTTTAAAAAAAATAATGAAAATAATTTACTTAGAAGGAGCAGGTCCAGCCAGAGTTGGCAACATAATCTATATCCCAGTACAATTTCTTCCCCAGAAAGTCCTAGTAAGGCACCTACAGATGTAGAAAAACAAGGCACTCGCCCGCTCTCCCGCGACTTTTACTGAATTGGCCCGTGTGTGAGCTATCTTCAGATATAAGGTCATTTGCGTGATTCAAGATGAAATTTGCAGAACTAAAGCTTTGGATTCCACTTTTACAGTGTAAAACTCCTGCAGCAGCAATAAATAAGAAATGTATTTATTTATCTGTGCAAATAAAGTATTTACAAACTGTTAATATACCACATGCTGCTGTAAGTTCCATCATAGCTGCTGGATGGAAAATCCAGGCTTCCTGCTTCATTCATTATACGTTCTTTATTAAGTTGGCTTTTGTTTGATTACTCAAAGCTTGGAACTGTGATGGATGTAGTGCAACAGTATCCAATCCATCTCTTTGTGCAACGTGTGAAGTTCACAAGTTGGAAAGTAAATTAAAATATAATATTTCCCTTTCTTACAAATCCTGAGACCTGATTCATTCCTAGGGTTTTAAGAGCTGCCCCCAGGCTCTGCAATCAGAGCCATCCGCTCCTTTCTGTCTTAGAAAAGAAGAAAACACTGCATGTTTTAAATCTGAAGAGGCTTTCATTAACATCACAGTACCTTTTATTGAAAGACAGCAATGTTGATATAGTTGGCTGCTAATGGGCGCACTACTATTTCAGCCAGAAAAGTATTTGCAAGAGAAGTGCCTTGTTTAATACTTTCGTCTCCTGATGCTGTGTTTCTATCAGGAATGAAAAGGGATCAATCATTAAGAAACAAAGGCACTTGAGATGCTTGTAATGGAGAGAACATCATCCCTACAAAGACATGTAACCAGTGAAGGACAGCAAATTACCAAAATCTATTGGGTTTGTGTTTAATCTGCTGTTAACCATAAATCACAAGGCACATGGAATTCTGCAAAGTTCTTGAATCTTACAAGTTTTCTTTTTTTTTAAATTTATTACACTTCTTGTTAGCTTATGCAAACAACTGATCCAGGCAAGTTATTTGGAGATTTGGCCCACCCCCACCTCATTTTCTTTTTATGCTACAAAAAAGATATTTTGGCCAGCTCAGAGAATATTTAACTCTGTGCCATGGAGATTTACTGCTGAGCATGATTTTCTGCACCCCTTGAAACTGGCAGAAGTGATCTCTAACTGCACAATTTAAAGATTTGCCACGTTTAAAGAAGTTATTTTTCAACGGATTAAGTAATGTAATAATACAATGACTGCAGGTCAAACTTCTTTAAATGAAAAGAACATTTAGATATCATGTAAATCTTATGCGGGTACATTATTTACTAAACAGCGCACAGTTTATTGTACAAGGAAATTTTGACACTTATCGCCAAAACATGAAAAAGGTTCATAAAAGTGATAATTCCTATGGGGTTTAGATGTGAGAAAAAATACTGAGGTTGGCAGGTATTTGGTTCAGTGTCACTGAGCTATTATACAACAGGAAACATTATAGGTGGGAGTGACCAGGCCAGGTGATACAGCAGTCGAGGCTCAATTCATTAAAACTTTAATGAATAAAGACTTGTTGGATGAGATGAGACTTTTCAGATCTTTTGTGTCTGAGTGGTAGGTCATCTTACAGTATGGATGGATAGACTATTCTAGTAAAAGGAGCTCAAATATGATCCAGATTCAAGGAGTCTGATTCTGGAAGATATATCGCATGAAGAGCCACGTTTAATTATAGTGTCAGACCACATTGATGGCGCTGTCTTGTCTGAGGTTCTGCATAGAGACCATGACCCTGTTATATCGGTGGATGTGATTTCTCTCAAAGTGTGGGGCTGTTCTTGACTGAGCATCAAAGTGACTGGCCCAGCCTTTTTACGTTATTACATCTCTATGCAACTAAATTGCTCGAATATTATCTAAAAAGAGTTAACAGTATTTGTAAGTTGTTGTTGGGGACCAGTAGTGGGAAAAATGTTTTAACAAACCTTCCCTGTTCATTAAAATACACTGGACTAAATAAACGTTTTGAAGGAAGAGCTCTATTTTAACGAAAAAAATAAAAGAGTCTAAAATAGGGATAGCTCACAAATTTGCAATATTTCAGCATACTGAGACAACATTGCAAAACTGGGATTCAGGAAATCTTAGTGATATGTGTCAATGTTACAACATCTACAACTATTGGTGTGAAGAAAGAAATATTTTCATTGCAGGAATACTTCCAGGAATATTCTGCAACATTTATATAGTCCCAAAACTATCTGCCTTAAACTTTATGGGGAGGATTTCCATGCAAACCACAAACATGGCAAAATTATTCAATTTCCAGTATTTTGCCACTTTAACTAAAAAGGAGGAGAAGACAAAAAGAGAGACTAAAGAGGTTTATTTGGAAATGCAGCACAATAATATGAATTTAGCCAATTTTATCTTTGTCAAAATTTTCTTACATTTTGAAAAATTCAGATGTGGCCATTTTATTGCAAATTTTTCCTAAAGGCGAAAATCCTGCTTTTTATTATCTTCATTGAAACAAAGAATATGGAATCAGATAGAAAGCAAAAGGCCCAGCTAGTCTGCCCATCTTCTCTAATTACTGCAATGCCACAGACCCAAATGATTTGTAGTTTCACTTTCTCTACCACATCCCCAAGGATTCACTATGCTTGTTCCATGCTATCTTGAATTCCAATACCATTTCTGTCCTACCATCTCCTCTGGGAGAATGTTCTAAGCATCTAAGCACCACCTTTTTTTGTGGAAAATTTTTTTTACATATACTTTGCCTGAAATGTTTTGTACTAAAAAAATGTTAAATTTGGTTCAGTCACATAATGGATTATTGGTATGGTATATAAGAAGTGAACAACTAAACAAGTCTGAAGCCTTTAGGGCCTTGTGCACACTTACTTTAAAAAACATGAAGACATTTTTTTTTAAGTAAATTGTTTTCAAAATTTCACCAGGAGTTCATTTAGAAAATGGCTATTAGTAATAGTATAACATGACATGCATATATAAAGGCTTTGGGCTTTTTTAAACCAACTTTAATATAACAAACGTCCTTTATAATAAATCTTTAAGGTGAAGAAGACTACAGATGTCAGAGATTGCTTCCTATACAGTATATACTAACTGTTTCCTTCAAAATGTGACTAATTATTCGGTTTGTGACATCAGGCTAAAAGGGAGTAGAATAAGAAGTCACATTAGAAAGTGTTCCTTCACAGAAAGGGTGACAGATGCATGGAACAAGCTTCCAGTGGAGGTGATGAAGACAAAAGCAGTAACACCATTCAAGAAGGAATGGAAGTAGCACAGAGGATCCTTAATTAATTAATTTATTTATTGAGTGTTTTATATACCGTCATTCCATGTGAGAGTCACTAGTTCACAATGGTGTACAGGTTTGACACTCATAGACGATGAGATGCGAACGAAGGCATACACACTGAAGAAAGTCTAAAACTGGTAAAGCACTCTAAAACTAGGGGATTACTTTAAAGATAGACACATACAGAGAATATGTTAAAGGAAGGGTTGAGACTAATGTAAAGATGCATTTTGTAATTGTAAAGATATAAGAAATGTAAGATGCAATTGTAAATGTAAGATGTATTTGTAAAGATGCAAGGAAAGTCAGAGATCAACTGAATCTATGGCACTGTAAAAGGAAGCAAATTAGGCAGATGAGATGAGCCTTAGTATCTTTTGTCTGACATTATGTTCTCTGTTTCTATGATATTTGGCCTCTTCTTTCTTTGTGTACGGATATTTTATTTGTTTAGATAAGGCTTTGATGTCTGTGTTTGCACTGACCAACCTATGGCAGCTTCCCACTTGCAAAAACGCAGTTCAGAATTCCTTTATTAGCCCTCCCTGAGTATTTTATGCCTGTGTTGCACTTCATGAGGTATCTTCCTGGTTGCCATCCATGACCTGATACTCTGCATCTGTGCTGTGTGTGCTGAATGATTTACACTTGTTGAAGCTCTTTCTACAAGCAGCTGCCTACCCAGATGCAGATTTTATTTCATCCATAAGATATTTTGCTGCCCTGTCATGATAATTCATGAGTGCACAGTTTTTAAAGGTGTTTTTTTCCCTTTCTGTGCCTAGAATAAAATTATTTTGAACATAAGGCATTGTGTTTGCTTATGAATTAGGTTCAACATCCTTTGAAAACTTTGGACATTTTTGCCACATCACAGCAAATTCACAACTTTTAGTAGCTTTTTAGAATAAGAACATAAAAACATAAGAAATACCATATGGGGTCAGAGGAAAGGTCCATCCAGCCCAGCATCCTGTTTCCAATGGCGGCCAATCCAGGTCTCATGTATGCAGTAGGATCCTAAAGAATAGATCCAATCTTTCTTGCTCATAACCAGTGATAAGCAATGGTTTTCCCAAGTCTGCATAGCTAACAATGATTTATGGACTTTTCCTCCAGGAACCCTTCCAAACCATTTCTAGTTCACGTAAAGAGTGATGTATGCAGGGATATATAGTTTTCCTGTTGTAAATGTTGATTGGGACATATAAACTTTTCTGAAAATGTGGTGCTATGACCGTAACTATGCTTTAAACTCAAAATCATCAGCACACTGCAGATCTGCTTGCCTTGCATCTGACTGTAACCCCTCAGACAGGGCACATAAAATGTGAGGGGGTATTGGATGCCTGTTTATTTATTTAGATTTTTTATATACCACTTTTTGGCATCTCAAAGTGTACATCAAAGCAGATTACATTCAAGTACTATAGGCATTTCCCTATCCCCACAGGGCTTACAATCTAATTTTTGTACCAGATGGTAAAGTGACTTGGCCAAGATCACAAGGAATGACACTGGGATTTGAACGATGGTTTCCCTGGGTCATAGCCCACTGCTCTAACCACTAGGCAACTCCTCCACTCTTAGGAGTTTAGGAGTCTAGCACCAATCTCATATTAAGGTTAATAGAGCATAAATGGGCAAGCAGATGGTGCAGTGTAGAGATGTGAATCGGACCCGGAATCGGTTCGGATTCCGGTTCCGATTCACATGTGGGGTTTTTTCATCGGGCCTGATCGCGGTTTTTTTTATTGGCTGCGCCCGACCCTTTAAAACTAATACCTTAGCTTCCCCCACCCTCCCGACCACCCAAAAAACTTTTTACAGGTACCTGGTGGTCCAGTGGAGGTCCCTGGAGCGATCTCCTGCTCCCGGGCCATCAGCTGCCACTAATCAAAATGGCACCGATGGCCCTTTGCCCTTACCATGTGACAGGGGACCAGGGGCTTTTGGCAAGTCTTGGGGGACCCTCCTGACCCCCACAAGACTTGCCAAAAGTCCAGCGGGGGTCTGGGAGCGACCTCCTGCACTCGGATCGTCGGCTGCCAGTATTCAAAATGGCGCCGATAGCCTTTGCCCTTACTATGCCACAGGGGCTACCGGTGCAATTGGTCAGCCCCTGTCACATGGTAGGAGCACAAGATGGAGTGGGCCATCCAGTGCTCCTACCATGTGACAGGGTCCGGCCAATGGCACGGATACCCTGTCACATGGTAAGGGCAAAGGGCCATCGGCGCCATTTTGATTAGTGGCAGCTGACGGCCCGGGAGCGGGAGATCACTCCAGGGACCCCCACTGGACCACCAGGTACCTGCAAAAAGTTTTTTTGGGGGGTCGGGAGGGTGGGGGAAGCTAAGGGATTCGTTTTAAAGGGTCAGGGTGGGTTTAGGGGTTATTTTTGTGTGCTGTTTTTCCTGCCCTCCCCCAAAACGATAAGAGAACCCCCATGATCAATATCGTGGGGTTTTCCTATCGTTTTGGGGGAGCCCCCAATTTCTGACGATTTTGAAAATATCGTCCAATATTTTCAATCGTCCAAAGCCCAATTCACATCCGTAGTGCAGTGGACTGGCCTCAAAGGCAAGAGTTTTTTCTTGACCAGGCTGGAAAGGGAAATCTTCACACCCCACTTATCTCCCTGCTGAGACCCTCTTCTGACTGATTCCCCTCTCCTTTCACCTTGATACCAACCCTTTAAACCATAGGAAACCCCCCCCCCCCCCTCCTTTGAATGGGAATGCTGAACTCAACACAGACTACAGTGCCCCTAGCCTAAAAAAAAAATTCAGAACAAAGTGGATTGTGAGTATGACTGACCAGTCTGTATTTAAATGTCCAGAGAGGAACAGGTAATGTGGACATGGAGAAGACTCATGTGGCCAGGGCAAAACACAACTAAGAAGACTCAAAGTGCCACCAGTCATTCTTCTCCCCCAACCCCAGCTGATCCTCCACCAGTCTCCTCCATCCTGCTCCCCCTCCCCAACAGTCCATCCATAACAAAGTCTCTTACCACACCCTCACCTGTCACAGCCATTCTTTCTCAACACTGTTTTCTTTCATTCTCCTAAACTCTTTTTCCTCCTCTCCTCACATCTTTTCCTCTTTTCTCCCTTCCCTCCTCATTCCTTCTTAATTCTCCCCATCCTGCATAGGCATGCTTTGAATTTTATGTTTGGGGGAGGGGATTTACTACTACTCTTCCAGCTCCACTTCCTCCATCCCTTTAATGTGCTCTACTCCCCATTTCCCAATGACCTGGCTTTCTCTTTTCCCTTCCTAGTTCCTAAACCCATCCCTCCACTCCCCAGCAGGTTCTTCCTCGCCCCTCCTTAGCCAGCTTCCCTTCCTGGGCATCCCTTCACCGATTCCCACTCCTCATCGACGTGTTCGTTTTTCCTCCGTTGGCAGGCTCAGCTCACCTTTCAATTTGTGATTTAGAGCCTATAATACATGCCACCACAACCTCCTCCACCACTCCCCATTCTTCCAGCAAAATACCTTATTTAACCTGGTGGCTACAGGGCTTGAAGAAATGGGCAGATATTACCAGCCCCCCCCCCCCCCCTCTTAACCTTGCTCAGCTAACACAGAATCTTCACCAAACTTTGAATAAACAATTTTCCAACCTTTGCACCTGTAGTTTGAATCTATCCTTTGTTTGAATCTATCCCTTGCTTGGGCTTGGCTTTTTCTTAGTTTTCTTTCTGTCACCTCATTCCTTTGTTTCTTTTAAAGCTTAGCTTCTGATCTTCTTTTCCTTTATCATTTATTTTATCTCCATGTGTGTATCTCTTTCTATCCACCAGATGTCTCGCTTCTCTCACCTTCTCCTAGTCTCCCCCTCCTGCCACTTCCATATCTCTCCTCAGTTCTTCTTGCCTCTTCCCTCAACCATGAACCCCTCTTCTTTCAACCCTTCTCTTGATGTACTTCCCCTATCAGCCTCCTCTTCTCCTTCTGCACAGCTTTTTCCAGTCTCCTTCACCTTTCTCTCCCTCTTAAGTTCCCTTCACCTAACCACTCACCCCTGCTCCTCTTATCACAGCCCATGAACTCTCTTCCAGCTTGTATCCCCTTTTCCCTTCACTCAGCTACTGTCCCCTTCTCATAGCCCATGTCCTCTCTCTCAGTCCTCTGGCCTCATAATCTGTGTCTACTTCTCTCCCTCTCTCAGTTCCTCTCTCAGGCACTCTTTCCCTTACAGTTCCTTGCCTTCCCCTCTCCCAGCCAGAATTCCTTCTTTCAGTTCCTCTCCCAGACCCTCCCAGTAGTATTCTTTCTCCCAGCCAGTATCCCCTTTTAAACAGCCTTCTAGCAGTTCTCTCAATCCCTTCCTCATTCTCCTATTAGCATCTTTGCTCTCTTTAACTTTCCCAGACCCTCTATCAGCAGCCCTCCCCATCTCTATTGCACCTCTGGAACACTGTCTGTCACAGTTCACATCATTTTATTTGCATAAACTTAATCCAGCAGTAGGCTGTGTTACTCACAGTCTTCTCATGGTTCACATCACCTAATTTACATTAGTACTTACTCATTGAATTCTGTATCACTCTCCCCATCACCCCAGGAAACACTGTATCCTTTTCATACCTCATCCTAATTTCTCTTCCAAGCAGTAGCAAAAAATTTCCCTGGTATCTAAAGCTCTGATTCCTCTTCCCTTCAAGGTCTTTCACCAACCGTGGGACCATATGTCACTCCTCCAACTTCAGGACCCAGATTGGATCCACTAATTGTTTCCCCATGGGGAGAAACACCTCTCCATCTTAAGGCCCCTCCCATTGAGGGGGAAAACCCCTACAGAGCCTTCTCCTTGAGGAGAGGTACCCTGGGCACCCCACACTCCTGGTAGGTTTCTCCCAACTCCTTCTTCCAGTCTTGGAAGACAGTATTATGTACTCTGTAAAATACTTCCTCTAGAGGATCTTCTTCCCCAACCATCTTAAAGGAAATACATCATTAGAAACTCAGTAATAACTGTCTCCAGAACCTTCCCATGAGTTAACATATATTATATTCTTTTTGTGGTATGCTCTGCCATCTAGTGGTTGATCAGTTTAATTATCTTCATAGCAATTTTCTTTCAAACCGCCCCCCCCCCCCCCCCCCCCAAAAAAAAATAAAATCTAGGGGCTTCCCCACCTAAAATCTCTCCATGGACAAGGCACTAGTGACACAGGTCTGTCACATTACTCTTGATTTTTCTAAAAGGACTTCAATTTGCTACTCATTTGCATGTTTTCTGCAACCCACTTTTAGGTCAGGTTCTAACAAGCGCCAGTGTATCTATTAGTGAGCTAGGCGGTCACCTAGAGCTGAACATTTTGGGGACAGTACTGACACACACAGTCAGCAGCTTCCTCCCATCCCTCCCTTCCTCCTGTGTGTGGCTATAAAAAAACAGCCATCACTGCTGTGACCCTCTTCTCTTCTTTCCTGCTTAAAATCTGCCCAGGGTAGAAGGGATAAAAAGCCACCAGCCCCTCCCTTTAGGGCCCACATAGACTGAAGAAACAAAAAGCCAGTGCCAGGCGCTGCCCCTTCCAAGCTGCAAATCACAGCTGCTTTCCTGTCCCATTCTTTTTGCTGTCCTTCTCTTCTGATAGGATCCATGCTAGGCTGAAAGAAGAGCCAAGCAGCTGGTCAATCGCTGCCTCCCCATCTCCCTCCCAATATGGCTCAGGCAGGGCCAAAGAGAGGAAGAGTTCTGCCAGTGCTGGGATGGGGGGAATGAATGGGGGACACATGCCCTGGGCATCAGCACAATTCAGTATGGAAACCCGTGATCTAGCCCTTGCTCAAAAGCCATGCAGTGTTCCTGGCCTCAACGGGTTCCCTTATTAACAGGGAAGTTGATATTCAGTACTACTTAGCCACATAATTAAGTAGCACCTTATTGGTTAAGTGGTGGCTGCTGAATATCCGGCCAAGTAGATAGCCGGTTAAGTTGTGGGTGGGTAATGGATAGATTAGAGCGGAGAAACTTATCTGGTTAACTTAGCCAGATAAGTGCTGATATTTGGACTTATCCATTTAAATTAACTGGATAAATTAGACATGCTCATGCTCAATTGCAGGTCTAAAGTTAGCTAGTTATCCAGCTAACTTGCGCTTTCCATAGGGATGTTCAGCAGCATAGCTATACTGCTGAATGTCCTTTGTAAATTAACCAGATAACTCTTATCCGGCTAACTTACTTAAACTTTTAGCTTTCATTATTGAGGCCAGGAAGCCTGTGAAGTCAGAGAGGGCAGGGCAGTTGCAGGGCTATTGAGCAAGCACTAGATCCCAGGTCCTGTGCTGGATGGATTCTGATTTCTGGTGCTGAATTCTGGAAGATCGTTGGCCTTGTGGCTCCGGGGCCTCCATCAAGAATTCGAGAGAGTAAGATGGTGAAGGGGGAGCAAGGAAAGGTAGGAGAGAGAGAGAGGCTGGAGGGCTGGGTTGCTGTGCAGGAAGAGGGACCAGAGACAGGAGACTGGGTCTTACCGGGCAGATGAAGGGGAGAATAAGAGAGAGAGAGGAGTGAGTGCTACTGGGCAGGTGAGGGGAGATGAGAGAGGGGAGTCGATGCCGGATGGGAAGTGAGCTGTGCTTGCCGGAACCATTGCCACCATCAGAGGGAGAACTTGTCAAAGCCATGGCTGGTAAGGTGGAGGTGAAGGTATCATTCTTAATATCTGCCCCAGGAGCAGACAAAGTTGGTTCTGGCACTGGCCATTGCCTTCTGTCTATGGGGCCAATAAGGGATCAGTAACCCTCTCTCCCCCTACTCAGCTAAAGAATGGTTTGGCACTGCTAAGCTGCTCCTCCTGCCCTGTCTGCCTTTCCTCTTTTACACTGACCTGAACTATGGGGGAGGAAAAGGCAACAATGAGAAAAGGAGTAATGGAGTTACAAGCCACCAATGGCTGGCACAGCTCTCCTGCTGGGCCAAGGAGTTGGGAGGAAGCTATGGAGAGAGAGGGGCACAGGTGACAGGTAAGAAGAACAGTTTTGAAGCTAGATAGAGAAAGGGGGGACACTGGGATTGGGTCAGGAGTGGTGGGGAGGAGGGAAAAGAAGACTCAGGGATTAGATTTGGAGGGGAGTTAGCATGAGGACTTAGGGCTTGGGTCAGGGAGAACAGAGACTAGGAGACTGAGGGAGGACATGGGAGAGTAGGCACCCAGGGATTGATAGGGAGCACCAGCGGGTGGTTCTATCATGAGGCAGGGTGAGGCGGTCACTTCAGGTGGCAAAGGTTTGAGGCAGCAAGAAGTGTCCCTAAAAACTCTCCATCTGTGGCCACTTCACCCTGCCTTTAGGTGCAGTTCTGCAAAGAAGCCTGAAGGATTCCCATCCTCCATGGGCAGGAAGAAAAAAAAACCCCCAGCAGCAATGCAAATTTGATAACAGGTCCACAGGGCCCCCCTCCCACTGTGGGCAAGAAGATAGGAACTGGTGGTTGACAATGGCCACTTTTAATGACATGCCCAAGGGTTCCCCACCCCTTGTGGGCAGGAAGAAGGAACCAGAGAAACAGCATGGTTTTGACTGACATGTCCACAGTGTCCCTACCCCTCCATGGGCAAGAAGAAAGGGACCATGGCAGCAGCGGTGTGCTTTCGAAACGTACCCCAGGTCAAAATAAAACTGTGTGGCACCAAAGATGACTCCCTTCAGGATTACATCCCCACCCCATGGGCAGTTAGGAACCGGGAAGGAGGAGAGGTGATGCACTGGCAGCAAAGGGAAGGGAAGGTGAGAGAACTTCTCATGTTTCCCCTTCCCCTCACTTAGCTCAGCTCCCTTCCATTCTGAAAGAGAGGGAAGGAAAGGGGAGCAGAGTTGAGCTGAATGAGTGAAAGAGGAAGAGTTAGAGAGAGAAGAAGGGAATGGAAGGTGGGTTCATGGGGGGAAAGGGGTAGGGGGTGAGTAAGAGGAGGAAGGTGGGCGAGAATGAGCAGAAAGGGAGAAACATGTGAGTGAGATTGGGAAGGAGAAAAGAGGGTAGAAGTGAGTGAGTAGGGGGAAGAGCAGAGGAGCAATAATGTATTGTGGTGGATATGAGTAAGAGAAAGTGCAGGGCCAGTAGAAGTAGATGGCTGCTTAGTGTGCCAGTTTTGGTTGCAGCACAGTGGGGTCAAGACTGCGATGATGGCAGCTCCTTGTTCTTCCAGCCCACGTGGGCCCAGCATAGGAAGTTGTCGCAAGGGTCCATGTGACTGGGAAGAAGAAGGCATAATAATTGCAGCCAGAAGGAATAGAAGTAGTGTTGGCCCATGGGATGGTTTTCAGGGGTGATGCGTCAGATGAACTGAACAAAATCACTGTGAACCTGGAAGATGTAGTAGGCCAGATTGACAAACTAAAGAGTAGCAAATCTCCTGGACCGGATGGTATGCATCCTAGGGTACTGAAGGAACTAAAAAATGAAATTTCTGCTCTATTAGTTAAAATTTGTAACCTATTATTAAAATCATCCATTGTACCTGAAGACTGGAGGGTGGCCAATGTAACCCCAATATTTAAAAAAAAGGCTCCAGGGGTGATCCGGGTAACTATAGACCAGTGAGCCTGACTTCAGTGCCGGGAAAAATAGCGGAAACTATTCTCAAGATCAAAATCATAGAACATATTGAAAGACATGGTTTAATGGAACACAGTCAACATGGATTTACCCAAGGGAAGTCTTGCCTAACAAATCTGCTTCATTTTTTTGAAGGGGTTAATAAACATGTGGATAAAGGTGAACCGGTAGATGTAGTGTATTTGGATTTTCAGAAGGCGTTTGACAAAGTCCCTCATAAGAGGCTTCTAAGAAAACTAAAAAGTCATGGGATAGGAGACAATGTCCTTTCGTGGATTACAAACTGGTTAAAAGACAGGAAACAGAGAGTAGGATTAAATGGTCAATTTTCTCAGTGGAAATGGGTAAACAGTGGAGTGCCTCAGGGATCTGTACTTGGACCGGTGCTTTTCAATATATATATAAATGATCTGGAAAGGAATACGACGAGTGAGGTTTTCAAATTTGCAGACGATACAGAATTATTCAGAATGGTTAAATCACAAGCGGATGGTGATATATTACAGGAGGACCTTGCAAGACTGGAAGATTGGGCATCCAAATGGCAGAAGAAATTTAATGTGGACAAGTGCAAGGTGTTGCATATAGGGAAAAATAACCCTTGCTGTAGTTACACCATGTTAGGTTCCATATTAGGAGCTACCACCGAGGAAAAAGATCTAGGCATCATAGTGGATAATACTTTAAAATTGCCGGCTCAGTGTGCTGCAGCAGTCAAGAAAGCAAACAGAATGTTAGGAATTATTAGGAAGGGAATGTCTAATAAAACGGAAAATGTCATAATGCCTCTATATTGCTCCATGGTGAAACCGCACCTTGAATGCTGGGTACAACTCTGGTCGCCGCATCTCAAAAAAGACATAGTTGCAATGGAGAAGGTTCAGAGAAGGGCAACCAAAATGATAAAGGCGATGGAACAGCTCCCCTATGAGGAAAGGCTGAAGAGGTTAGGGCTGTTCAGCTTGGAGAAGAGACGGCTGAGCGGGGATATGATAGAGGCCTTTAAGATCATGAGAGGTCTTGAACGAGTAGATGTGAATCGGTTATTTACACTTTTGAATAATAGAAGGACTAGGGGGCATTCCATAAAGTTAGCAAGTAGCACATTTAAGACTAATCGGAGAAAATTCTTTTTCACTCAAAGCACAATAAAGCTCTGGAATTTGTTGCCAGAGGATGTGGTTAGTGTAGTTAGTGTAGCTGGGTTCAAAAAAGGTTTGGATAAGTTCTTGGAGGAGAAGTCCATTAACGGCTATTAATCAAGTTGGCTTAGGGAACAGCCACTGCTAATTGCATCAGTAGCATGGGATCTTCTTAGTGTTTGCGTAATTGCCAGGTTCTTGTGGCCTGGTTTGGCCTCTGTTGGAAACAGGATGCTGGGCTTGATGGACCCTTGGTCTGACCCAGCATGGCAATTTCTTATGTTCTTATGTGGCCAAAGTCCCAAAGGGAAAGAGTAGTCCTATCGACTGTATGGACTACAGATGGTTGCTACAGTTTGTGCACTCCAGAGGAGGAGAGAATGTGTGTGTGTGTGTGTGTGTGTGTGTGTGTGTGTGTGAGAGAGAGAGAGAGAGAGTTTAGGCAAGTGTGTGTGTTAATGAAAGAAGACAAAGTTTGTGTGCAGCTCCCCACCTCCCACTCTTCCATGACAATCTCAAAGTTACTGGAAATAAAAAGATCACAGGTAGACTGATGTATTTATTTTATCCTTATTTTAATTATTGGGTGTTTGATGTGCCTGTGCTTTTTAAACATTTAATTGAATTTTTTAGTTTATTTAATGTTCTATTTGTCAGCTGTTTTGAAATATTCATTTTCTTATTATGTTTTTAATATAATTATATTTTATATTTCTTGATTATAGTTGTTTTATGAGGAATGGTGATGATTCTGTTTTTCCATTGTTGCATTGCAAACGGAGTCTGCCTGGCTTGTTGCACTCTCCAGTTCAATTTTTGTCTGGACATTTCTATTTATGGCCTCTTTATTCTCTATTTTGTGAGGCTGTATTCTGGCTATGTTTTGCATGCCCAACCAAGGTGAAGTATTCTACTATGTGTAGTTTTTGTGTAGGGATGTATAGCAGCCTGGCTTGTTCTGTTTTCCTAATAGGAGGTGTATTGTTGTTTTAAGACCTTGTGTCATATTTGCAGTGTTGCTTTTCATAGGTAGGGTTGATACTGTTTGATTGTTGGCAGTTAGTGCTGTTTTGGTATGGAAGTTTTACTGTATTATAATTTGTAATTCAGTTTACTTATGGCTTTCTGAGGGCCAAGCTGATATCCAAAACACTTTATAACAGGCCTAATATCATGTGTGTTGCAAGTGTCATGCTTTTTGTAGGGTTTTCTGTTTCACACCACAATAGAGCATGTAACTATAATATACCTGATAAAATTTGTTATTATAAATGAGTAATTTAAGTTTATATTATAATATAAGTTTATATTATAATATAAGTTTATATTATAAATGAGTAAGTTTAAGTTTATTATAATTTGCACTCCTGTTTCTTGTGAACCAGCATGATGGGACTATCGTCTTGAATGTTGGTATATAAAAAACTTAAATAAATAAATAAAATAAATAAAAATAATTTGTAATTGTATGTGGGAGAGCCAGGGAGTGAACAGGGGTGGACACAAGGATGTAAAATTCGCCTCTGTGGCCAATTTCCTTGCCAGGCCTAGAGAGAGTACTTCACATACAACAAACCATTCACTCTCTCCCAGTTCCTCAGGGGTAAAATGCTGGGGAAGGGAGGGAGGCAGGTGGTAGAGTTCCTGGGAGTGTGACAAGGTTACCAACTTCCTGGAAATACCAATAGTATTCTATCTGCCATTCCTCTGGGAACCCTGACCCTTGCCTTCCCTCTTATCCAGCATTTCAAATCTCCAAAAGGGCCAGACTCTAAGAGGGATCTGTCCTCTCACCTCCACTCTGATTTGACCTGTGCTTCACCTTGGGGGGGGGGGGGGGCATTTTCTTTGCCCTCATTTCAGGTAGCAGATTGTCTTCGGCTGCCCCTGGGGAGCACAGAGACTTGGGGTTGGGGTCTTGGAGACTGGGGGAGAGCTTGGGAGATCTGGAACTACGGAAAGTGATTGGTGGGAGGGGTACAGTGGGCACTCAGCGATTGGGTAGGGTTTCGAACAGGGAGTGAGACAGGGCTGTGGTTGTGAGATGTGGTAAGAGACATAAGATGGGAAGGGGCTGAAGGAGTGAGAAATGGAGGGGGAGGGCAGGGGAGGGGTTGATAATGGAACTTGAAAAGATTGTAAGAAGACAAGAGGTGAAAAGAGGGAGACTGAGGACTGGGAGGAACAATGGTGATCATAGAAAGAGCTGGGAGGTTGAGACTATAAATGGGGACCATACAAAGCAATAAAAGATTTGGAAAAATGGTAAGGTAAAGAGATTGTGGGAGAGTATGAGAGGGGCGACGAAGGGTTGGAAGAGTTTAGAAGGAGATGAGAGGGAAGTAGAAAGATTGGGAGAAGTAAAAGGGGATGGTTGGAAATAGAGTGGGGAAGGTTTCAGCAAGGGTGGCTGGAGAGAACCAGAAAAGAGGCAACTGTTGAGGGAGAAAGCACAAGGGAGTCAGACAGTAAGAGACTCCTAAGGGAAGCAACCTAATGATAGGGAGATGGAGGGGAGAGCTGGGGAGGTGAAGGATTAAGAGAGGGAGAACTAGAGGGGAAGAGAGAAGGTGAAAAGAAGGGGTATAACCTAGTAATGAGTAAATAGAGGCAGAGAAGGGAAAATGAGAAGAAGGGGAAAGATCAATGTCAGAGACAGTTATAGGGAAGGAAGTGAAGAAGACCAGGAGATATGTAAAATAGAAAGAAGAAATGGAGAAGGAGATAGAAGAATGACACGAGGAAGGCAGATAAAAAGAAACCAGGATCAGTATAATTAGAAAATGTACATTTTTACTGAACCTCTCCCAGCCAAGGAGGGCAAACCTTGTAGCTGAGGGGATTGGGGATAGGGAAATACATTTGCCCTGCATTCAGTGAACAGTGAAAACTGGCTTTTGAAAAGATTTTCTTTTACATAAGAACATAAGAACATAAGAAAATGCCATATGGGGTCAGATCAAGGGTCCATCAAGCCCAGCATCCTGTTTCCAACAGTGGCCAATCCAGGCCATAAGAACCTGGCAAGTACTTTAGATAGGAGCCGTTTTTCCACCACCACCTTCCTACCTACCTTGGAAAAAAAGATTTTCATGTTTTCTCAACACTGGGAAGGGACAGTGACTCAGAGGTTGAAGACAGAGAACGAATTTGTAGCCCTTGGAGTTTTCACCCTTCTTTGCATCCTCATGATTTTTGCTATTTTAAGTTGGGTGCTATTTTTAAAGTTACAGTAGATTTAATATTTGAACACCAATCCAAGTGTCCTGCTTGCCTCTTTTCAAGATGACAGGCGTGAATATACCAACTGCCCAGACCGAGAGACTGCTGTGGAGTGGATTCCCACCTTTATACCTAGGGTCACAGAGGCTTGACCTCCTCTCTGCCAGTGGGATTCCGGCACCCCAGTGGCTCGCATGCAATGAATGGCCCTGTGGATCGTGTGGCCCCTGCATTCCAGCTCTAAACCGAAGATGGGGGGGGGGGGGTTACATAGTAAATCTGTTCATCTAAATTCAGAATGGGTAGTCATACTAATGAACAATTTGAATTTTCAAAAGTTCGTTGTATATGCGTGCATGGCAGGATGGGAGACAGCGCAAAGCTGAAGATTTGTCTACGCCACGGCACCTATTACTCTTGCATCAGCCCTGGTGATAACCCAAGGTTGACAGCCAATGAAGCAGAACATTAATTTACTGAGCAATTCATTTGCTTCCTTACTGTATGAAAAGAGCAGTTTAATGTTTACATAACATAAATTAATTGGAGACATCTAGTCTAATTCATTGTGAGGTTTTTTTTGCAGCTTTGAATCTACTTCATTTCATGGCACCCTGATACAGATGGGTTTTGAAATCCACACTGCATCGGTGTTTTGATAGCCAATGAATTTCTGGCATTTTCAAGCATGGATGTTTTCTACAGAAGATAAGTATTTTTTTACAGTGAGTTTTGTCAATTTGTTTTTCACAAGACAGCACTTAAAAATGAATTAAAACATGGACCTTGAAATAATTTGTATGGGACAATGATTAACATTTCTCTACAGCGATGGCCTATTACCAGTTGATTTGTGAAGTCCATATTTTACACAATATTGACAATTTAAATGTGGGTTCGCCACATTTTTCTTCTTGATCATTGTGTGGTATGTTTACCCATTCTTTCACATGTTCCTTCTATGCAAGATATGCTGCACACTGACTAAATCTTCCTTAAGCTGATAAACAAATGAACTGGCCACATCACTGTCTTCATTTTATTTCTATGTATCTTGTTGATGTCTGTGCTTCAGTTTGAAGACAACTATTGTGTCCACAGTCACCCCTTTTTGCATACATAGACAGTTGTGTCCTAACAAGCCAGCAGCAGCTGTTCCCTAGGAGTTCAATCTATTCCTCTTTATGTCCTCACAGCAGCTGAAATGCAATTTATGATTGTTCTCCTGCTATTACTGGCCACTTCTGTTAAGTTTCATTGTATAAACTTAGCAGCCATGCAGATATTTACACACCACTGGGACACGTTTGCTAAATCCATTCTTTGACTTTCAGGTTACCTCTACTCAGTTTACTAGTTAAGCACTCAGTTGCTGATCAGTGAAATGGTTTGTGAAGCTTAAAGGTGAACTTATGGCATCAGACAAGTCAACGTGATGGAGGGAAAGTCAGGACTGCTATAAAATATCTGTTCTTCTATCTATAATTAAATAATGGTATGCGGTTTTTACATTTTTGTAAATAATGATTTGAGAAGAGCCCGCAGTCCGTAAAACTCAATGGACCTGATTTATCGAGGACTTCCTTCCATTATGTCACTATGGGAAAAACCTTCAATGAATTAGGACTTACGTTGGGCCCCTCAAACTCAAGCATCACTCAACTGTTAAAGAAGGATTGCATGCATGTTCGTTTATTAAATGCCAACCTGGGAAACTCTTTCAGAACTGCAGTATATGCACTGCGCCTGATGGGATCCAGTGGGCAATTGCAGTGTAAAAAATAACCATCACTGTCCAAAATCAACTCACTTCTGCCAGCTTAAATTCATGCTGGCTGCAGTTTTGTTTTCCAATATGTCAGCGTGAAGTGCTCCATTCATTTCTACTGCTGGTAATATCGGACCTGCATTAGAAGGGCTCGGTATGAATGAAACCCAGCTTGAGAAATCCATTGCTTTTCTTTCCAGTCAATTCTTAAACATATATAAGCCTTTTTTTGGGGAGATGTGACAAGATTTGAACAATAATATACACAATCTACAAATTGTAAAATAGCTATTTATTGGCCACAACGGGGGCACTGTTCATTGGAACTGGTCTGCGTTCTGCAGGCTCCTGCCGACGGAGAGAGTCAAAAATAATAAATACTTGACACTTACAATAATATTTCTCAAATTTTTCATCTAAATCTTGTACGTTTCAATCACAGAGGGAAAGATTATAATTATTTCCTTCATCCCCTTAGTAGCAGAAATGCCCAGTGTGAGCTGAAGAGACAAAAGAGCGTTTATGTCAGTTCGACAGCATTTATGACAAGAACAAAGCAAAACGGAGCACAAATGTAGTTCTGATTCAATCCAGATCCTTCTCCCCTATGGAGTTCCTCCTCAGTTCACTGCAGCAGGACGGTGTGGCCCTCATGACCCCGATCTCCACTGAGGATTCCCTTTTTAGTAGGTTTCTGCCTGGTAGCTCAAGTGACCCTGAGCCTTGCTTTGCTCAACTTCAGAATTTCCTTGTACAGTCTTCTCTCCATTCCACATTCATGAATAATCTAATAGCTGGCTGCACACTAAATAGCAGCACCATAAAACACTAGCAGGGATTTCCCAGCAGTCTGCGCTCTCACTGGGGTAAAGGTCACGACTACTAGACCACTTCCAGGGCAAACTGACCCAAGCCATAGGAAAGACCAGACCCCAGTGCTTCAGGAATGTAATTTTCAAGAAGCCCACATAGGCTAAAATCTTTGGATGCTTTTTGCCTGAAGACTTTGCCTTTAATTTTCTAAGTACATAAATCTGCTTCGAAAATTCATGCGTACGCATGGAACTGGGCATGGCATGCATGTACAAAGTTAAGCCTGCTCACGTGTTTACTAAATAGGCATTCTAGGGGGTGGAGCTGAGGGCAGGATCAGGATTCACACACATACTATTGAAAATCGAAAGGATGTGCGCAAATCCTGACCCCACCTCCAGCTCCTCAACACCCCTCTGAACATCTATTTAGTACACAGATTAAAGTACATGCAAAATCATGTTCCATGCATACTTTTACGTCCATACTCACCAGAGCTACTTTCTGGGTTTTATGCACATAAATGCCTATGAAAATTACCCCTTAAATGCATCATAGTATAATCTCCAAAATGCATTCTTCTTTTTCAGTGACAGTTATGGGAATCTATTCCATACAGCATAGCCCTATTTTTTCCTATGTATTTCATGGCACATTTTCTCTGTGTGTGACTGTTGATTTAACCACTTGCTGAGACAGCTCTGAAGCACATACAGAGCTGGAAGCCTTTAGCAGACATTAAATTGGTTTTCTATTGGGTAGCTACTTGGACATGATTCTGACAAAACAGAATGCAGCCCCTGCTTGTTGGCAGCACTCCCTGGGTTTTGGTTTCTGCAGAGGCCTCTGCTTTCCCAGCTTCTTGTCCCACTGTTAATTTTGAAAAAACGCTCAGCAGGTCCTTGGAAGTTCACAAAGCTTTCTTCATTCACAGTCAGGCTACTGTGAGCCTTATAACACAATAGTTCTATCTATGACATATTTCTGACAGCACCCCACCTCTCCTGCCAGTAACTGTGCTAATGACAGTGCATGAAAAAAAAAAAAGCTGGCATTTTTAGGTTACAGGCACATGAAGAACGAGGGGCTCAGACATCTACAAAGATGCTGGAAATTGCACCAAGTCTGAGAAATAAAGGCAAATTGGGAGTTCTGTATTATTAAGTGTCCCACAGCTTTTCCTCAGAGAGTATAGCTCTCATTATGAAATGATAGTAAGAATCCCCAGGTTGTGATCAGCTCTTGAAGTTTCTTTTCCCATGACAATATTTCAATATAACAATACAGATTACGAGAAGAACACTATAATTTGACTTTAAAAAATAGTTATATATTCACAGTAATATACTCTGTGTACATTATGGTGGGATATTGGCCCTAATGTGACATGATGCTTACCAAATAATAAGAGGCAAATATTACAAAACAGTTAAATTAAAATCAAAGTACAGAAGACTGTCTATCATATGAACATAACTTTTGCCATGCTGCAAGAGACTAAAGGTCCATCAAGCCCAGGATGCTTTTCCCCAAAAGTGACCAATCCAGGTCACAAGTACCTGGTAGGATCCCAAAAGGTAGATAGATTCCATGCTGCTTATATCAGGGATAAGCAGTGGATTTCCCCAAGTCCACCTTAATAATGGTTTATGGACTTTTCTTCCAGGAATTTTTCCAAACCTTTTTTTAAACCCAGCTGCACTAACAGTTTTTACCACATCCTCCGGCAAGCATTCCAGTGTTTAATTATGCATTGGGCAAATAAAGTATTTTCTCCTATTTGTCTTAAATGTTTCACCTAGTAACGTCATTACATGTTCCCTAGTCTTTGTACTTTTTGAAAGCGTAAACAACCAATTTCACTTACCCATTCCAATATACTCATTTTATAGACCTCTAACATATCTCCCCTTTGTCATCTCGTCTCTAAGTTGAAGAGCCCTAACCTCTTTAGCCTTTCCTCATAGGAGAATCATTCCATATCATTTTGGTCACCCTTCTCTACTATTTCTAATTCCTCTATATCTTTTTTGAGATGAGGTGACCAGAATTGCATAGAGTAGTCAACGTGCCGTCACACATGGAGTGATACAGAGGCATTATTACAATCTGTTTTATTCTCCATTCCTTTCTTAATTCCTGGCATTCTTTTGCTTTTATGGCTGCCCATGCACACTGGGTAAAGGATTTCAACATTATCCATGATGAGGCCTAAATCTTTCCCGAGTATTGACTGCCAATGTGGAGCCTTGCATTGTGTAGCTATTTCCCTATATGCATTTCTTTGCATTTGCCACATTAAATGCCATCTGACATTTGGATGCCCAGTCCTCTTGCAATTTCTCACAGTCCTCTTGTGATTTAATAACTAAATAATTTTGTATCATCAGCAAATTTGATCATTTCACTCATTATTCACATTTCTAGGTCATTTAAAAATGTTAAACAGCAGCAGTCCCAGTACTGATCCCTGGGGCATTCTTTCCATTTCAAGCAAACAGACTGGAAAATCTACATAGGAAAGGTACCTGGTATCTCCCGCTCCCGGGCCGTTGGCTGCCACTAATCAAAATGGTGCCTTTGGCCGTTTGCCCTTACCATGTGACAGGGTATCCGTGCCATTGGCCGGACCCTGTCACATGGTAGGAGCACTGGCTAGCTGGTGCCATCTTGTGCTCCTACCATGTGACAGGGGCTGACCAATGGCACCGGTAGCCCCTGTGACATAGTAAGGGCAAAGGCTATCGGCGCCATTTTGATTACTGGCAGCTGATGGCCCAAGTGCAGGAGGTCACTCCCAGACCCCCACTAGACCACCAAAAGTCCAGCGGTGTTCCGGGAGTGACCTCCTGCACTCGGACCGTCGGCTGCCAGTATTCAAAATGGCACTGATAGCCTTTGCCCTTACTATGTCACAGGGGCTACCAGTGCCATTGGTCAGCCCCTGTCACATGGTAGGAGCACAAGATGGCGCCGGCCATCCAGTGCTCCAACTATGTGACAGGGTCCGGCCAATGGCACGGATACCCTGTCACATGGTATCACATGTGACAGGGTATCCGTGCCATTGGCCGGATACCCTGTCACAAAGGGCCATCGCTCCAGGGACCCCTACTGGACCACCAGGTACCTGTAAAAAGTTTTTTTGGGGGGTCGGGAGGGTGGGGGAAGCTAAGGGATTCGTTTTAAAGGGTCGGGGTGGGTTTAGGGGTTATTTTTGTGTGCTGTTTTTCCCGCCCTCCCCCAAAAGGATAAGAGAACCCCCACGATCAATATCGTGGGGGTTTCCTATCATTTTGGGGGAGCCCCCGATTTCTGACGATTTTGAAAATATCGTCCGATATTTTCAATCGTCCGAAGCCCGATTCACATCCCTATTAGAAACTGGTTATGCTTGGGTTAAAAGGAGATCAGAAAGTGAGTTCCACAATAATCCAGGCACAACCAATGCCATGCTAAAGGGCTGATGCATTGAGCTGAGCAAACTTCTAGCACATGAACATCAAAGTCATGCTAGGCATAGGTAATTTGAGTTTGCACAAATGCATCATATTTCAGTGCTGCGTTGTATGGTAATTATGTATATAGGGGGACAATATGGGACATTTTATCCCATAAAATTATTTTGCACTATGGTTATTATTAATAAAATATTTACATTCTACCAATAATGTTTTTATGCTCACTAACACTGAATAATAATATACTAGCCTCTTCCTGGAGGGAAGGTGAGGTGGGGAACAGTAAAAATGCTAAGATAGAGACTGGTCATCATCCTAACTCTCTGAGAAAGAAGACTCCTCTTTAGATCCAGAACCCTATCCTTGATGTCATCACTAGTTTGGTGCACTCCAAACCCAGCCAGGGCATTGCCGCCGAAGGAGGTGAAGCCAAAGGAGGTTTGTCCCTTGGCTTTCTCCTTAAACACTGCCCCAGGGTGCTGTTTCTGGTCAGGGGGTCCTTTAATAAATCCCTAATAGTAAAGGACTGTTTTATGACCTCAGTTACAGTTATAACTGGCCGTAGAGAAATTCCATGGAAAATTCAGATATGTCCTCACTATCATATTAAGACTGATTAGAAGTTAAGCTATTGGAGTGTTCCTCCTGCCTCCATTCCTATTCTTTGGGAATGCAGGAGGGCCTCTCCTAGGAGAAGCTGGTGGCTGGGCCATCTTATTCAACATCCCTGCATCTCGAGCTCTGACTGTGGATCTAAAACTAGAACATTGTCCTCTTATCAGTTGGCAGCAGGTTTAAGAAATGTTCACTCACTGAAATTGAAATCCACATTGATTTACATTATAGTTGACTTTTATCACTGAAACCTGGTTGGAAGAAGAGGATGATTTTTTTTCCTTATTCAAGCTTGTCTGCCAGGATTATCCTGTCAGAAATATAAATTGTACAAAAATGGGGTGGGGTCATGGTTAATTATCATGAGTCCTTGAGAAATAATTTTCTGAATTTAGAGGCCCTGTGTGTTAGCAATGTTCTATTGGTGAATGTAGGAGTAAAGAAGATTGTTGCATTTCTTCTTATTCATCACCTTTTAAGGGAAATATTTGGAAAAGTTTCTGAAGTTTCTAGTAAATGTTCCAATCATATTATCCTGGGGGATTTTAATAGATACTCAGGGATCCAACCAAGCTATGTGAAAAGGATTTCTTGTACTCTACAGAGAGTTTGGATTTTAATCAGCAGGTCTATGTACCAACTCCAACTGCTGGGCATAACCTGAATCGTTTTTTCTCATTTGGAACCTTGGTCTCTGTCAACTTCAAATGAGCAATTTGTGCACCTAGGTCAGACCAATTTTTGATCAATTTGTAAATTCTTGTAGAAATTGATCTGTCATTCCAATTAGGAATATCAGCAGTATAGATTTAGGGATTCTGGCCTCCCATACTGAGTTTTGTGAAAACCTTTCTGAACTTAAAGTTAAGGCTCAAATATAGCTATGGAATACTGTATTTCAGGCTGCATTAGATCAGGTGGCTTCTTTAAAAATAAATCCATATTGTCTCAGCATCGCTCTCCAAGGTACTTTCCTGGTGTAATGCTGCTTAACAGACATTTTGCAATGAACAAAGATAATGGCGAAAAGCAAAAAAAATACACCAAATTTCCATCACTGGAAACAAAACACTGTGACTTATGTCAGCTACTAAAAAGCAAAAAGAGAATACATCTTCTCAACTTTTAAAAAAGCTGAAAATCAGCCTAGAAAGTTCAATGAAGTTATGACTAGATTAACTACCTCAAATAAGAAGAAATCTGATACCAATTTGCCAAATTTGTCAGCCAACATATTTTCTGAAAATAAGATCTTTATTATTCAGAAAGATTTTCCTCCACTTACCCCAGTAGAGAAGTTGTTGTTGAGGAATTGTGACACTGTCATGGAAGTGGACCTTTGTGGCTGCAGCATGGTTGGCACCACCTAGTGAGTGAATTGGCAGAGAAGCCCATAGGCAGGACCAACTGGAGCTTCACCTATACCAGCCTCCTCCCCCACAGGTTGAGCCTTTGGGTTCTGGCAGCCAGCAGGACTTAGGTGGGTCCCTGGAGCTACGCTGAGTGAAAGTCCAAGGGATATGGCAGGCAGCAAAAAGCAGAATGGTAACAGGCTAGAGGTCAGGCAGGCAGCAGACAGAAGAAGGTCACGGGACAGGCTAAGGTCAGGATCCAGGTAGTCAGTCCAAGACAAACAGAACAGACAAGACAGACAAGCAAGGAAGTGAAACAAACAGAGACAGGAGCAAGGTCAGGCAAGCAAGGAATAAGACAAGGAACAGAGCACAAGGAAACAAAACAGGAGCACAGAACAAAGCACAACCAAGAGAAGGATAGCATCACACACTGGAACACAAGAGCACAAGGAGACCTCATGCTGAGGTGCTGACTGGTTGCAAGAGACTTCCTTATAGACTCCTGGAGGATGTGGCATTAACAGGCAGTGCCACAGGAAGTGCTGGCTAGGAGGCCTATAAAGGCAGTCCAGAGCTGGAGGAAGTTCTATCCCGGGTCCTTGGACCAGCATGCTGCCAGAGGCAATGCCAGAGTTGCTTCAGATCAGAGGTGAGGGGCTTAAGATAATCAGTTTCAACTGAAGACATTCTTATGTCATTAGGTAGTAAATTTATTTCTTTTAACTTAGGGCCAGATTTTTAAATCTACGCCCGATTTTATAACATGCGCATGTAGCGCACGCTTGTTATAAAATCCAGGGTCAGCGCGCACAAGGGGGTGCACACTTGTGCGTGCCAAGACATAGGGGAACCCCGATGGCTTTCCCTGTTCCCTCCGCCCCCCCCCCCCCACCTTCCCATCCGTTCCCCTACCTAACCCGCCCCCCCCAGCCCTATCTAACCCCCCCCCCCCCCGTCCTTTGTTGAAGAAGTTGCACCTGCCTCCGGGCAAACACAAAAGAATAGATGCCTGGATCTTTTCCAATACTTTATTGCAGAGACGTATCCATAAAATTGCCCGTCTCAGGCCGAGTTTCGCAGCTCTACAGCCGCTGCCTCAGGGGCGAAACTGATAAGAGCAGAGACTGCAGTTTGACACGCTGATTCACAAGACAAACCTTTTAGGTTTACCTTGTTCTTGTATTGCTGACATATAATCATTGTTCGTTGGAAGAAACAACATCACTGACTGGAATAGTGGAGTGTAACCCTTTGAAAATCCGCCCCTTTGTATTGAAGTTAGCCATAACAAAATTCTTCAGCACTTAAATCCTACTACTTGTACATTTGATCCACTTTCTTCAAAATTCATAAAAGACCAGAATTTGGGATTTATTCCCTATGGGCTGGATTTTAAGAATTACGTGCGGGTGTAGATTTGTGCGCGCAACCCGGCGCGTACAAATCTACGCTCAATTTTATAACATGCACGTGCAGCCAGGATTGGCGTGTGCAAGGGGGTTCACACTTGTGCACCTTGTGGGTGCTGAGCCCTAGGGGAGCCCCGAAGGCGTTCCCCGTTCCGTTCGAGGCCGCTCCGAAATCAGAGCGGCCTCGGAGGGAACTTTCCTTCCGCCCCCTCCCCCCACCTTCCCCTCCCTTCCCCTATCTAACCCGCCCCCCAGCACTACCTAAATCCCCCCCCCACCTTTAATTTTTTATTTATGCCTGCCTCTGGGCAGGTGTTGGTTGCGCACGCCAGCCGAGTGCCAGCACGCAATCCCCCGGCATGGTTGCTGTGCCGGAGGCCTCGGTCCCGCCCCCACCCTGCCCCCAGACTGCCCCGCCCTGCCCACTCCCCTCCCCTTTTTTCAAGCTCGGGATATACGCGCTTCCCAGGCGTTGCGCGCGTCGTCGGACCTAAGCAAAATAGGCTCGGCACGCGCAGAAGCGGGTTTTAAAGAGTTACTTGCATATATTACGCGCAGAACCCTTTTAAAATCCGCCCCTATCTGTCTAGTATTGCTAATACTAGTCTAGAGCAGGGCATATTGCTGCTGTCACCAAAGGAAATCGGAATTTGTCTACTCATAAAAATGAGTGACTAGACCTTGTGGTTCCAAACCACTATAGTACCATTTCAAACCTGGCCTCTTAGTCCAAATTGTTGGAGAAAATAGTTTTCTTACAGCTCTCAAATATTGTGAACAAAACTCCATTATAGGCAGTCCATGTTTCACAAAGACCACAGTACTAAGCTTTCTAGCCATGTTGAATAAGATTTACCTCAAAGCCAATAGTGGCAGTGATGTATTCGTTATCCCATCAGATATGAATGTGACATTTGATACCTATTTACTAACGCATCTTTGCAAATTGGTTGTAGATGGAGTAGTTCTATCATGGCTTAATTCCTTCTTAAGTGGTTGTACTTAGAAAGTTGCCTGAGAAGAGAGGCTTTCTAATCCTAGATCATTCTCCTGTTAGGTTGCTCAGGGGTTGGTTCTTGTTCCTATGCTTTTTCATTTTTACCTTGCACCTCTGGTAACTTTTATCCAGGATCATGGTATTAGTTGCTATGTTTTTGTGGTTAACATTCAGCTGATGGTTTCTGTGATCCTTACATTCTGATTGATTTTACAACTCTACAAGTGTTTATCTGTGGTGTCTGTTCAGCTTTGGGATCACAAAATCAAGTTAAATTCCTCAAAGATTAAGGTATTGTGGGTGTCCCATAGAAACTGTTCTCTACATATGTTCCTGCAGATTGTTGGAACCACCATGACCCTAGTTACAAGTCTGGGTTTTAAGATGGACTGCAAACTCACTGTGCATGCTCACATGTCTAGCATGGTAAGGACATCATTCCTCTTTTTAAGATCTGTTCATCAACTGCAGAGCATCTTAGATTAAGAAGGATTTACAAACTATTGGCTATTTCTAGGGACCTTCATTTTCAGTTATTATATTTTGCATGAGATTTTCAATGTTATAACAAAAAAAGTCAGTGGAAAAAACTGAAAACAAAGATCCCTAGCTATTTCACGATTTCGTATTCATCTTGATTATTATATTGTTTTATACTTATGAAGTACTGCAAGTTTGTTGGAACGCATTCATTTAGTTCAAAATACAATGGCAAATTATTTTAAAAGCCAAAAAATATTTGAACGTCGTACCACTTCTGATAGACCTCCATTAGTTACTAATTGTTTATAGGATTTCAAGATCCTGAATCTGGATTTTAAATGTGTGCATAGAGGCCACCCAATGTATTTAACCATTTTGCTGATGTTTTATTCACCCTCTCGCTGTTTGTGTGCCTCTCAGACCTTCTTTTCATACCCCCACTCCCCTTCCGTCATTAGATTAGAAGAGACTTGCCGATAAACATTTAGTTACAACGCAACAGTATTATGGAATGCATTGCATTTATATGTGAGAGAACAGAAAATTACTTAAAATTCAAGAAAGAAGTTAAGGCTTGGCTATTTGTCAAAGTCTTCATAAGAACTAAGGTTTGCCATACTGGGTCAGATCAAAAGTCCATCAAGCCCAGTATCCTTTTTCCAACAGTGGCCAATCCAGGTCACAAGTACCTGGCAGGATCCCAAAAGTTTGATAGATTCCATGCTGCTTACTTTAAATTTTGTCATGAGTGTATAATATGTCTTTGTAGTTAATGTTTTACTTTTAGTAACTTTTGGCTGTAAATCGCTTTGATATTTTACATGATTTTGTGGCAAATAAAGAGCAAATAAACTAAACTAAACTAATCCTCCTCCCATCTTATTTGGCATCTCCCCCACTCCAATGAAGTCTCTTTGTCAATAGAGTGGGAACCTCGTATCTGTCTCCTGCCGGATTGCCATCAGGGTCCAGCTTTGGCTCATATAGTATGTGCTTTGGGGCATCACACATTTCAAGATTCAAACCATAGGAGAAGAAGATTAAAACTGAGGTCCTAAATGTCAAGCTGACATAAGGCAGTTATGAGGCTCTCCTCCTGTTATCTGGAAGGTGACAGAAAAATCCACACACTAAGGTGAGATTACAGAAGCACTAAAATAGCCATGGCTCCTTTAGCATGGCCTTTTTAGTGCTGCTATGATTTTGCATCATTAGCTTAGTACCAGGAACAATAACTTTTAAACAGGCTCCCAGGTGCACATGTGTGCGCGTTCGTCAGCTTGCACCAGGTACATGGCCATTTTATAACATATAGGCATATATGCATGAATATTATAAAATAAACTGACTAAGTACACAACATTTTAAGTGGGCGCATGCTTGTGCACGCAAATTCCGCTTCTACTGAGCTAAGTGAGGGAATTTTAAAAGCCATGTGCGCCGACGTCATTAGCCATTTTCCCAGTTTGTTCCCAGTTCACCCAGTTAAGGCACAGGACTTCCAAACCTCCTTAGTTTAATAGCCTCCCTTCTCCCATGTTAGCCCTGACCTTTAAAACCCCGCTGATTGGTCTAGATTTTATTTTATTTTTTTACAACTTGCACTTTCTCCATAGCAGAAGTAAAGTTACGCGGCAGGGGACCCCCCAGTGCACACCTGTGCGCATAATTATTTACGCGCAAATTTCAAGGTGAAATCCAGGAACGTCCATGCCCACACCCCGCCCCTTTTTTCAGAACTTGCGTGTGGTGGCAAGTGCGCTCGTACATGGACAGCTTTTAAAATCTGCTCAGTGCCTGCCAGCCCGACCTGTGCATGTCTCTCCTAGTTTTTGGCGCACGCCGGGCTTTTAAAATTCATCTTTAAGGTACTAAAGCCCAATTTAATGCACATGTTGAATCTGGAAGGTCTCCCAGCCTAACCTTCCAAATTTAGAATGGCTTAGTGCAAAGGCCCCTAAGCATATGCCAATAGAATTGGTTTGATCAATTTGCAGAGCAAAGACTGAATGCAAACAAAAACTGTTCCTCATCTATTCTTGGAAATATTCCACAATGTGAAAAGAATGGGGAGGAAACTCAGACTAACCCAGAAATGAAAACTTGGTTAACTACTCCAGGTGTAGAAAGGTCCGTGTGTGAAAACTGTATTGGAAAAAAAATACAATGGGGGGAAAAGAGGACTGGCTCAGCTTGTTCCTTATGAAATGAAGCTACATTATCTGGTTAGCTTCTGAGAAATTAATCTTGAATGCTCTGGATGTTAAATATATACTGGCTTATATTTGAAGCAAAGAAAGATTTTCTTTTGATTAGTGTTACATGCTTGATGCATTACATTACCAATAGGAATATTTCTGGTATTTTGTGTGTGGGCAGGGATAGGAATTCATAAATGGCATCTAGATGGCAATCTTCAATAAGCCAAAGAGACGGTCATTTTATAGTCATATCTGCAAGTAAAACAGAACTTAACCTGTGGAAACGGGACTTTTTAACAACTACCCTTCCTATATGCAAATGAACTCACGCCTGTAGGGTCTCTATGCAAGTACATTTGCCTGCAGTAACAAGAGGTGCTCCAGGGGCAGGAATGGGGAGGGGCTTGGAACATAGGGGTACACTTTTAATGTGGCGCGCGGGCGTTCATGTGCAAACGGCTCCTGATGCGTGCCCACGGACACGCCGATTTTATATCAGCACGCATGTGCGCACAGGTTCCAACTCACGCGCAAGGTGGGGAGTTTGTTAAAAATGCGCGGTGAATCGATCGGGCCTTTGCTCAATTTCCTCCCAGTCCGCTCCAATAAAGGAAGGAACTTCCCTATCTGCCTAACGATCCTTCCTACCTTTTCCCCTCTGCACCCTGGCTCCTAAACCCACCCTACCTAACCTCATTTTTTTTGTTTTAGAACTTACCCACTCCTCTGAGCCCCACCCCCGCCCTGCCCAGACCTCGCTGCCAGCCCACCCCTTTTTAAATGCCTGGCACTTCCACGCGCGTACCAGGAGATACGTGAATGGCCGGGCCATTTTGAAAATGCACTCAGCGCGCGTGCGGCCCGGCCACGCGCGTATCTCCCGGGATTTCCACGTGCCGGAGACTTAAAATCCCCCAGTAAGAACATACTTTTTAATTTTCTATGGAAAATTACCCACACAGATTAGCAGTTGTAAATGTGTGCAGGGAGTTTTCTTGGGATAATTTTCAAAGTGATACTATGCACGTACTTTCACTTTGAAAAGTGGTGCAAAGTCCTGTGGGTAAAAAGTATCTGCAGATTTTGCCCTTATGCAGACGGTCTCAAAATTGCCCCCTTAGTGGCAATCAATATGGGTAGTTTTGTATCCAGATACCTATTCCAAGGGAAACTAACTAGGTGTTACATTTTACGTGGATATAAACTTTGCTCCTACTGTTTCTGCAGACAAGGATAGGTGGGAGAAACTATGCACATATTTTTAAATATTGAAAATACTCAACTGAATTACACTCCGAGGAACCCTTATATATGGAGCAGATAAACAGAGCTGGGTGGTTAGATCTCATTGAAAACTATCTTCTGTATTTTTTTCAGTGTAACTGTGCATTCATAATAATTTCTCAAAAAGATTCCTCTCCCCAAATATCCTTTCTTCCTTCTGCTGTTAATGTGGATAAATCCAAAAATGTGATCACCCTGGGCACAATGTAATAAAACCCACACTAAAATTGGAGTTAATTTTTAGCACAGGTTGTATTTAAGGCATGCATTAAAAACAGGGTCCCCACAGGATGCAGTAAGCTAATGGCATGCAAATCAAACAGGAGTTTCAAAAAAGCGTGCTAAATGAAAAAAGCATTGTGAGGGAGTGTGCAGAAAACTCATGAAGACTACTTTAAAGGACCAGGCACAGCTGTCTCACCCAGTCCTTCTTAAGGTTCAGACCCGCAGGGAATCCTGGGTGAAGAGAGGAGCCAAGGCCTGGGGAAGCACTTGGCGGACTAGGAAGCTGCCAAGAGTGCCATGGCTCTGGGGGTGGCGGCAATGGCATGTCTTTTTTTTCCTATAGCTGCCACCCCGGAAGAGGAAGCAGTGTCTCTTGTCTGTGCTGCTGGGAAGAAAGACATGCCATCGCTTCCACTGTCATCAGAAGGGTTAGCAGCAGTTTGGGAGACAATCAGGCTGTGCAGCGTCAGCCCCGAGAAGCAGTGCGGCCTGTGCCACAGGAGGAAGCTGGAGGCCAGAGTAGGTCCAGTTCCCGCCCCTGTGGCCTGAAGGTGCAGAGCAACAGGAAGAAGCAAAAGACCAGCGTAGTGTTGGCTTCTGCCCCCACCCCCTGAAGTAGCAGCACGGCCCAAAGGAGCAGCCAGTCCCCACCCCCACAGCCTGAAGAAACAGGATGGTGGGAAAAAGCAGAAGGCCAGAGTAGAATCATCTCCCACCCCCATAGCCTGAAGGAAGAATATGGCAAATGAGCAAGAGGCCAGATCAGAGTTCCCCCGACCTGCCCAAAGAAGTTGTCCCTAGCTGGGGTGATTGAAGGAGGAGGAGGATGCTACTGTTGCTGCTCTGGTTTGTGTTTCCAAGTTTCAGCGGGGGAAGAAAAAAGTGAAAGGGTGAGAGAGGTAGTATGTTAAAAGAAGTAGCATGCATATGTGTGTGTGTGCACATGTGTTGGAGTAAGAGAGCAGGTTTGTGTGTGAGCACGTTTCTATGAACAAGAAAGCAGATGTATGTATATGAGCAAGAGAACAGGGGTGCATGTCTGAACATGTGTATGAGAGAGAACAGGGTTTATATGTGTGTGAGCATGGATTTGTGAGTGAAACAGCAGGTGTAAGCATATGTGTTAGTGAGAGCAGGGGTATGTGTGTGTGTGTGTGTGTGTGTGAGCATGTGTTTGTGTGTGAGAGTAGGTGCATGTATGTGAGCATGTAAGCATGTGTGAGATTGAAAGCGCAGATGTGTATATGAGAGAGAGAGAGGAGAAAGTTCATGTGCAACAACCCTCCTCCTCCTTCTGCTAATCCACGACAATTTCAGGATATCTGGAAATCAAAAGCGCCCAGTTATGGAGAGTGGGAATTTTTTAAATCTTTGTTTTAATTATTGCAAGTTATTTGATGTGTCTGCTCTTTTGTAATATTTTAGTAGTTTTTGAAAATTTTTAACGAGTTATTAATTATTGGATGTTATTCTATTCATCAGTTTTAAAATATTCGTTGTATTAGTATGGCTTTGCTACTATTGATGCTTTATATTTCATGCTTTTACTGATTGATATTTTACAAGAAATGGTAATGTGTTTCTGCTTCTCCATTGCTGCACTGCATACAGAGTCTCAGAGTCTAGTTTGTTGCAACCCCCAATTCATATTTGGTGAAGATCTGTGGTCTCTATGTGTGACCGAGGTGCGGTATTCTGCTAGCAAACAGTTTCTGTGTAAGGATCTTTAGTGCTTGGCTAGATGTATTATTGTTTTAGGGCCTGGTATAATATTTGCAGTGTTCTTTTTACAGGTAGGGTTGTTACTGTTTGTGTGCAAGCAGTTTGTGCTGTTTTGGTATGGGAGGTTTATTATATTGTAATTTGTAATTTTGTTTATTCATAGCTTTCTCAGAGTCTTTGCATCACAATAACCCTATTGTCATATCAGTTCCAAGTGTCTCTTTCACAGAGTTTCCTGTTTGGCACTACATCAATGCATGTAAATAAAATGTACATGTTGTAAGTAATATTTTTACCTCAGTAACTGTACCTTGAATTATAAATGCGAAAGTTGTAACTGTATATAGGGAGGGCATGATGGGTGGGGGGAGGGGGGAGGATGGGGGCGCAAGGCTTTAAAGTTTGCCTAGGGCAATGAATACCCTTGCACCGGCCCTGGGAAGAGCCCATCACCAGAGTATAAGACTTCAGGGCTTAGAAGGTTTAGAGAGTTCCCGGGAAGCAGAGAAAGATATACCATTAGTTTTAAATGTTTCACCTAGTAACTTCATTGTGTGTCCCCTAGAACTGTAGTATTTATAAATAACCAATTAATGTTTACTTGTTCCACTCCACTCATTATTTTATAGACCTCTATTATATCTCTGTTCCGTTTGGCAGTACGCAAGTCCCCCTTGCGAACTGCTATGCTTACATCCAGCCCCAATGCCATTGAAGAACTCTAAAACAGAGGCACGGCAGGCAGCCACATCCTCACAGGCCTGAAGCGAAACATGGCAGGCTGCCATCAATTTCCTGCATGGCCACCCATAGATGTGCACATGGCCGACTTGCCTGAACTTAACGGACCTATGGCGGGAAATCCTATGCGGCACCTCTGGATAACATCACAAGCCTTGGCCTATAAAAAGCCTGTTCCCCCTGAACTCCTCACCTCGGCAACAGGTCTCCTACAGCCATTGTAGTGTGAGTTGCCTCAGTGTTCCTGATCTTTGTTCCTGTCTTCAGTTCCTGGTCTTCATTCTGGTCTTCAGTTCCAGTGTCTTGTTCCTTGGTTCTTGTGATCTCTTCTCATCAGTCCCTGCAGCCACATGTCCCCTTGGTCCCAGAGCCAACATGCCGCCAAGATAGCCTGCCTGCGAGAGGAGGAATCAGGGTCCTAAGCCCCCTCTTCGGAGCAGCTGTCAGCACATTCTTCCCCTGGGCCATGCTTGACTCACCCTGAAAAATTGAAGAGGGTCTCCTCGTTGGGCACGCTAGACAAGCAGCCTGGATAGATGGGCCAGTCCCCCACCATGCCTCAGTGCCCCCATGCCACCCAGATGCAGGGAGCATCAGGTGATGCTCCGCCGCAGCCCATGGGAAAATCATCGGGCGTCGAGGCTTTGACACAGCGGGAGCAGGAGCTGAGGTACAGCGCATGAGATGTGCGGTCAACGCATGCATGAAAACCAAAGACCAGGGAGGTGTCACTGCCTGGCGCAATGTGGGATAAACCCTCGACTCAGAGGATGACACAGGGGCGTGTAGCATTGAAATCCTTAACACAAAAAGTGTCGAAGTCACCGGGAATGACCTGATTTGAGTTCCTCGACCAAGAAGCCTTCCAAGAAAACTCATCAGTCAGCAGACCCCCAGGTGGTCTTTATTCCTGAAGAATTGGTGGAGCTGGATTTTTCAGATGTGGAGCCAGCCTCTGAGTGCATGTCCACAGACTTCTCGGAGTCCTCAGGGCGAGTCTATTCAGATCTCTCCTCGGAGTCCAGGAGGAAGAGATCTTCACCGCAGCTGCAGGAACCTCTCCAAAAGAAGCAGAAGATCTGCCAAGATGGAGCAGTCGCAGTTCCAACCCAGTGGGCTTGACTCTGATATCTTTTTTGTTGCTATTTTGTTGCTAATACCGAGACCTGACTTTAAAATTCTGATTCTGTGATTATAAATCAAATAGCCAACAACACTTATGAGACGGTATCTGTGCCCAGACTCCACCGTCGTTGAGGAGGGATAATGCTGATCACTAAAAAAAGTCTTAAATTGAAAATTGCACAAGTACAGAATCATGAAATAGCATTAATTGAATCTGATAATATGCAAATTTGTGTAATCTATTGTCCCCCGGGTTTATTGGAACTAAATATTTCACCGATTATAGAATTTTTTATGTCAGATTTAAAACCAGAAAAACCCTTTATTATTTTAGGTGATTTTAATTTGCATGTCGATAAGGACCCATGCTCAATAGCCAGTGAAACACTAATTTATGCCCTTTTGGCTACAGGATATAACTTACTAAACAGGGCCATGCCTTAGATTTAATTTTTTATAATAATTTACTTATGACAGACTCACCCACGAAGATAGCTCCAGTACCTTGGTCAGGCCATTTTTTAATTCAGCAAACCTTAAGACTATCAAAGCATTTGAGAAAAAATGTCATGAACCATGACAATTCAAATGGCGCCCATCATTTCAGACTGAGGAACTGGCCAAAGAACTATCTGAAAAATTAGCAAATATTAACCAGTCATCCTCCCAATCCATAGTAGATTCGTGGTTGGATATCACGGAGGAAGTTGCTAATAGAATCAACCTGATTCGTGTAAAAACACTATCTAAAGACAAGAAGCAAAATCCCTGGTACAATGACCAAATTAGATCCAATAAGAAAATTCTAAGAAAAAAAGAAAAAATATGGAGAAAATGCAAAATCATTGAGGCACTAACTGACTATCGTATTTCTCTAGCTCATTACAAAAAATTGGTAGAGGGTGCTAAAAGGGAATTATTTGGGAAAAAGATTCATATATACTCAAATAATTGTAAAGAACTGTTCAATATTGTAGACAAATTAATTTCTGACCCAAATCAAGCTGAGTTAAATCTCACTGAAAATTGATGCAATGGAATTGCTTGTTTTTTCAAAGATAAAATAGAGAAGCTTTTGACCAACTTTGACAGTTCCAAAAAACAGACAATTACACTTAATACCAAAGATACACAAAAATGGTCTAATTTTGATGAGATCTCTATTGAACAGCTATTGAAATCTCTTAATCCTGCAAGTCTTCTCTCAATAATTCCTATCTTTCCTAAAAATTCAGCAATTCCATTTTATCTTATCCCTTTTTATCACTTACCTGCTCCATGTTCTTACTCTCTCAATTTGTTTTTCACTTAATTCATCGATACGACCCCTCCCCCTGTCATTCAACTTATGTATATGGACTTTAATGTGACATAGGAATTTGCCTTCCACAGTTTATTGTTCCTGCATAATTTTTGAATATTAATATATCATGGTTGTTATAGTTAATGAAGTTAGCATATTTCCATCGAATTCCGTTATTGTATTTATTGTAAAGCCTGTAGCTGTTAAATGTAAAGCCTGTTTCTTATAAATGTTCTACTGTTTAAACTGTTATATGTAAAGCCTGTTGCTAATTTATTGTTTCCCTGTAAACCGAAGTGATGTATAACTATACGTACCTCGGTATAAAAGAATCTATAAATAAATAAATAAATAAATAAATAAATAAAGTCACCCACTAGACACCATTCGAACTACAGTACTAAAATTAATTCCTGAAACCATTGTACCAGTCATTACTAATATGATAAATATTAGGGATGTGAATCGTTTTTTGACGATTTAAAATATCGTCCGATATATTTTAAATCGTCAAAAATCGTTAGGGCCACGATACAATACCAATTCCCCCGATTTATCGTTTAAAAATCGTAAATCGGGGGGTGGGGGATTTAATTTAAAGGGTCAGGGGTGGGTTTTAGGGGGTTTTAGTGTGTCGGCTCACGATTTTAACGATTTTCACGATAGTTTACACACCCAAACGGCAACAATACGATTCCCTCCCCCTCCCAGCCGAAATCGATCGTTAAGACACGATTCACATCTCTAATAAATATGTCTTTAAATGAAGGAATCCTCCCTAAAAACCTGAAGGGTGCAATAGTTCGTCCTATTCTCAAGAAAAAAAAATCTTGATCCCACAATTTTGAATAACTATCATCCGGTTTCAAATCTTTCATTCTTGGCAAAACTGATAGAGAAAACAGTTCTTAAACAATTAACATTTCATCTTGAGTCCAATGACATTTTATACCCATCCCAATTTGGTTTTAGGCATCAATTTAGTACAGAAACACTGCTTTTATCACTTTCAGATACTGTCTTAAGAGGGATGGATCATGGGAAATTATACCTCTTGATTTTATTAGATTTATCTGCGGCTTTTGATACCGTCAATCATCAATTTTTATTAAAAAGGTTATCTGAAATTGGAATAATAGACACAGTGCTAAAAGGGTTTGAATCGTTTTTAACAAACCGTTTTTTTCAAGTACAAGTAAATAACACCTGTTCCAATAAATTTGATTTGAATACAGGTGTTCCACAGGGATCCTCTCTATTGGCATCCTTGTTCAACATTTATATGTTGCCATTGTGTCTTCTGCTCTCAGGCCTTGGTCTGAAATAACTTTTATATGTAGATGACATACAGATCTTATTTCCAATAGAGGACTCAGTTGATAATGCTTATAAACTCATGTCAATGTATCTGAAAGCTATAAAACAAGTACTTACTCAGTTAAGACTGGTTTTAAATATTGAAAAAACCAAGATCATTCTTCTAGAAAGGAAAATATCACCTAGAAGTACAAATCAAATAACACTACAGGATCATACTACTTTAGAATTATCAGAGAATATTAGGGATTTGGGTGTCATTATCGACCCAGAATTTAATTTCAAAAAGCACATTGTTATTAAAGTACGAGATGGATATGCAAAACTATTACTTATAAGAGGTTTGAAACCATTACTGGATTTTAATGATTTTCGCACAGTACTGCAGGCTCTAGTATTTGGAAGTCTAGACTACTGCAATTCACTTTTATTAGGTTTACTGCTTCTTCTATCAGGCCACTTCAGGTTCTGCAGAATGTTGCAGCCAGGATTCTGACCGGTACAAAAAAAAAGTGATCATATCACTCCAATTCTCATTAACTTTCATTGGCTTCCAATAGAATCTCGGATTAAATTCAAAGCAATTTGTATCTTACATAAATTAATATGTACGGATCAGGTAGATTGGCTGAATGCTGCCATTAAATTACACGTGCCACAAAGAAACCTCCGTTCTGCCAATAAAGGTCTATTAACCTTACCATCCGTACAATCAGCACACCTGAATCAGGTGAGAGAAAGAGCTTTGTCATTGGCGGGTCCTAAAATTTGGAATATGCTCCCTGCAGCGATGAGGCTGGAATCCAATTTTAAACAGTTTAAGAGAGATCTTAAGACCTGGCTGTTTAATGAAGTTTATGTTAGCAATCTCAAAAAATATAGTTTTTATCCTGATGAGACGCAGCTCATCTGGATAAACAACTGGATGAATCTGTTTGATTACATGTATTTGAATTGATTTTATGGTATTAACTGTTATTATTAGATATGAGATGTTTTATGATGTTTTTTTTTAGAGAATTTTAAGTTTCTTTTATGATTGTAAGGCCTATTTTACCAAGATTTGTTTTAAGTTACCTGTGTAATAATGTAGGTACTTTAGGTTCATTTATCTGTACATTAGAGTATGTATACTGTTTTTTTATTCACTGTGTATGATGGTCCTCTAGTGACGGTATATAAAACTAAATAGATAAATAAATAAAATCTTGTTGGCGGCCTTGCGCCCAAGGGATTCCTTCGCCTGTGCAGAGGATCAAGGCAGCAACCAGACCAGTTCTACTTCATGCGATGGCTTGCCCCTGGGCAAACCAACTTCACCTCAGCAAGGGGGCAATAATACGGAGCCTCAGCCTAGCAGCCCAGCTCCTCAGCACTCTTCGCAGCTGGATGTCTCCCCACAGTTCTCACCTCCTACTTCGCCGGGTTCCTCAACAGGGTACCTATCTGACCCGCCAGAGGAGCAGCCTGAGCCTTACTTGCCTCCAGAGGACCTTTCCTACTCCAAGTTTGTGGAGAAGGTATGCACTTGACTTAATATTGAGACATAGAAGATGCCAGACCCGCGGGCAGAAGTACTGGGGATCCTGAAGATCTTTGAGGCTCTGGTTGAGCCTACCGCTTTGCTATCCCACGCAGTGTTAGACTTGATGATGATGAAAGCTTGAGAGTCCCCTTTTTCCGGTCAAGCAACCTCATGGAAAATGGACCTGAAGTTTTGAATGTGGCAATCTGTGTACTATACCATGGTCCAACTCCCACATGCCTCGGTGGTGGTAGAATTGGCTATAAAGCGAGCTAAGAAGTCCTGCCTCCATTCCAATATCCCCCCAGCCTGCGATTGCAAATACATAGATGACTTTGGCAAGATAGCTTTTCAAGCAGGCATGCTGAAGGCAAAAATTCAGCAACATCAATTCTATATCATGCAATACCTGTATGAATGCCTGCAGTCTCTGAAGCTCCACTTTACAGCTGAGTTGTCGGACGAGACTCCACCATAGCAGTTTTATGACCTTGAGGAGTGGCTGAGGCATATCTTGAGAACCATATATGAGGCCTTTGAGACATCCGCCTGGACTACAGCAGGGGCCATAGTGGCGTGAAGTCTGGCATGGCTGTGAGCCAGCGCCATTTGAGAGGACATTCATGAGAAATTGGCTGACTTCTTGTGTCTTACGGACAACCTGTTTGGTGACAAGTTGCAGGAAACTGTGGCTCAGTTGAAAGAGTAGAATACAGTGGTTTTGTTGCTTGTGTCCCCTTCTGACCAGCAGTCTTCAGATAGGAAGTATTACCCAAGTTTCAGGAAGACTTACTATCAACGGCTGCAGTACAGGGCATATCCAGCGTATCACCCGCTAGCCTTTCCACAGATCCGACCAGAGTCGCAACAGCAGCAGCAAGGTCACAGCTGGCAGTGGAACCAGCGACAACAATGTCCGCCACAGAATAACCCAAAACCCCAGCAGGGTTTTTAGAGATATTTGACTCCTGCTGCAATCAATAGGGGACAGAGTATCCTCCTTTTACCATTCTTGGGTAGCGATCACCTCCGATCGTTGGGTACTGAATATTGTCAGAGAAGGGTATCCTTTGAACTTCAAGAGCATCCTGGTTCTTCCCCACCTGGTGCAACCTCATTAGTCCAGCATACAGAACCAACACCTGCTGCAGGAGGAAGTCAACAAATTGCTCCACCAGCAATCTATTCAGCTCATTCCCTAAAGCAAGCTGAACCAAGGATTCTATTCCCAATACTTCCTTATACCCAAGAAGTCAGGGGGGCTCCATTCGATCCTGGACTTGCAATCTCTCAACAAATTCCTATTGAGGGAAAAGTTCAAGACGACATCTCTCCATTCTCCCCTTCCTGAAACCCAACGATTGGATGTGTTCACACCGCTCGTCCTGGTGCTACATTTGTTTCCAAGTCAACAGGCACCATTATCATTTCAAGGTCCTCTCCTTTGGTCTCTCATCTTCCCCGCAGGCCTTCACCAAGTGACTAGTGGTAACAGTAGCCCATCTCAGAAAACAAGGTATCCAACTGTTTCCCTACCTAGACAACTGGTTGATAGTGGCACCGCAGCCAGCTACTCTGCAGATCAGCTTGAAAACTACAATCCATTGCCTGGAGGACCCAAGTTTCTTTATCAACTACGAGAAGTCCAATCTGCAACCCAAACAGAATCAGCAGTTCATTGGAGCCTGAATAAGTACTGCGCTGGGCAGAGCATTTCTACTGGCGGACAGGGACAACACACTGTGCACCTTAGCAATCCAGCTAAAGGACTGTGCTCGCACTTAAACCCATCTGATCCTGACTCCTCTGGGCCACATGGAGGCAACAGTCTATGTGGTGCCATGTACCCGCATGCACATACAACACCTGCAATGGGGGTTGAAAGTGCAATAGACTCAATTCTCTCAACTACTGTCCAAGCAAGTGAATCTGACCCCAGTCAGTTCTTACCAGCGAAGAGCCTTTTCACCCCCCCCCCCCCCCCCGGCTCATCAAGTAGTCCTTACCATGGATGCCACCAGCAAGGGCTGGGGGACCCTCTGGAACAGGTTCGGACCAGGCTCTGTTCTGACTGGGAGAGGGGCCATCAGATAAACCTCCTGGAGCTCCAAGCGATAGGGAATACCATCTGCATATTCAAGCACCTCCTACGAGGACAGACCATCATGTTCCAAATTGACAATCAGGTTGCAATGTTCTACATAAACAAGGAAGGAGGGTCAAGTTCCTGGACATTGTGCAGGGAAGCGGTCCATATCCTGGAATGAGCGGAGGAGCGCTCCATCACCCTCCAAGTAATCTACCTGCTGGGGGTGGAAAACACCACAGCTGACAGACTAAGCAGGATCTTTCATCCACATGAGTGGGAGCTTCACCAGGATGTAGCAGACGAGCTATTCATGGCGTGGGGCCTTCCATCCAACAGGAAGGTGAAGAACTTGTTCTCCGTCTATCCCAGCAGGGAATGACTCGCTTAAGATGGCTTTCTCATACCATGTAGCGACCAAAAGAAGAGGATGATCGGTAGACACCAAGGATTCATGATTAGCACAAACCGTCATAAAAAGTCCGACTCAGGCTGAGTTTCACTCTATACTGAGCTGCTTCAGAAGTATGATGTTGCTGCTATGTGCAAGGTAGTCTGCTTGTTACAAACATCTACTTAAGAGCTCAGCTTGATGATTAACCTGTTTGAGAAGAGTATGAAAAAAGGTTCAGGTGGTAGCCTATTTGTAGGAATTCATACAGATTTCATAATCATAGCAGTATGTTGTAAGTGCTGGGAAATGAAGCCACCGCTAGCACCGCTTTCTGACCAGTTTGTGCTAATAAAGAATCCTTGGTGTCTACCAATCATCTTCTTCTTTTGGTCGCTACTTGCAATATTGGATCGGTTTCCGGTTTGTTTCTTTGGACTTTCTCATAAAATGGTCAGAGGGACTCCTCTACACATACTCACCAATCCCTCTCATTTCGAACTGTGCAGAAGTGTATTTTGGACATTATGGACAGACAACCGTGGTACGCCTATCTAGTGTGACTCTCCATCACCCAGCCTATTCCCCTGGGGTACATTGTAGATCTCCTGATGCAGCACAATGGCGCTCTTCTGCATCCCATACACTCCTCACTTCATCTTACTGCATGGAGGTTGAAAGGACAGTATTAAGCTACTTGAACCTACCGATGGAGATCCAGAAAGTCTTAGTGTCATCCAGGAAGCCATCTACCAGGAGAAATTATCATGGCAAGTGGCTCTGATACTTGGCCTGGTGTGGCAGCAAGGGCATAGATCCCTTCTTTTGCGCTCCTTAGTTGTTGCTAGAATATCTCCATGGTGATGGCTTCGGTGTGGGTCCACATTAGTGCCATTGTGGCCTACCACCATCCATGCAATGGCCTACTGGTATCCAGCCACCCATCTAGTCTCCCAGTTCATGAAGGGCATACTATGTTTAAGACTGCCAGTGCTGAAACCGCCTGTGCCATGGGACCTCAACATGGTACTGGAGCATCTTATGCTCCCTCCCTTCAAATTATTAGTGAGCTGCCATATGTCAATTGTAGAACATTATCTATTAACACAAAGGACAATGTTTTTTTTATTTATTTATTTATTTATTTATTTATTTATTTATTTAAAACTTTTTTTATACCGGCATTCGTAGGACACATCATGTCGGTTTACAAATAACTGAGAAAGGAAATTACAATGAACAGGGAAGGGGGTTAACTGGAGGATATACAAAAATATAGGAGAGGAGAGTCAACAGGCAGCGTTAAAGCTATTTGCATTCAATTAGAATTAGATATGCAAAGGAACTAATCTTTAGTTTTATCTCTTTTAATCTCCTAAGGAGACTTATAATCATAAGGGCTGATTTAAATATTATCCTTATAGCAGCGATCTCCCTGATTACCACCTCAGTTCATTATTATATTACCACCACATGTTGCCAGTATCTGGTATCATCATCTAAGTGCTCTAAACCTTCAACACTTGTATGCATTTCCTTACAATAAAATGACAAGACACACCAATCATACTATAATTTTCTTTCTCAATATAAAGATATTAAATTCCAAAATAGGGTCTGACTTACTAAGGCTTTTCCCCTATTTGTGTCTATCACAAAAATAGAATAATGTCAGGCCCATAATGTGTCTTAATCATTTAAGAAATATATAAACTATTTGATCCAGAGATCTCCAGAAAAGTTGTCTGTTAAAATGTTTCCTGTTTCATGACCTTATCCTACCTTCTTGATGCCTCCCTACTAGCAAAGGATCAGTAAGCTTCTCTATTTGACTTGCCAGGCTCCTCCTCACTGCTTTTGCCATGTCCAAGTCCCAGCCTTATGTAAACCTGTCTTGCCAGAAGCTCCCCATCTTCTCACAGTGTCACTTCTGGCTCCTTGACCTGACCCTCGTTCTGCCTTGCTCTAGCCTTGCTTGTAGCCTGCAGGCCTTCTGCCTTTTGCTTTGTGTTGAGGCCTTCAGGTCTACTCCATCTACAGCCTTGTTGCCTTCAGGTTGTATGTTCTTTGTTCAGTGTTTCCCTTATCTGTCTTGTCTGACTTCTGCCCTTGTCTGCCTTGTTGGTTTTGTCCTGTTTGTTCCGGTGTCCTGTCCAGTCTTGCCTATATCAGTGTCTTGTCTTTGCCTTCCCTTAACTGTATCTTGTCTAGTTCCAGGTCTTGTTTGTATCTAGCCCTTGCCTTGTCCTGCTTGCCAGTCTGCCTGCTTTGATCCCTGCTTGCCAAGCCAGTCCTGCCTAGTCTTCAGCCACAGTCTCCAGCCTGCCTTATCCTGCTTTTCTCCAACCTGCCTCATCCAAGCCCTGTTTCCAGCTTGCCTTGTCCTGCTTGTCTCCAGCCTGCTTGTCCAAGCCTTGCCTGTATGGACTCACCACTATGATGTACTGCTGCTGCAGATATTATTGGCCCCCAGAATCCAAGGGCTCAACCTGCGGGGGAGGGAGCTAACTAGGCAGAAGACCGGCCCTTTTCTTGTTCCAAGTTCTGCTTTGCTATCCCGTGCCACTCCCCACCAGGTGGATGTCCCTGATTCATACTCTTAACAGAATGGACTCAGGGAGCCATAACATTGTCACAATCTTATAGTATTATGTAAAGTGAAATTGTGCTGCCCACATGTATGAGGTCATTCTGAAAAACAAATGTGAGCCTATGTGCTGTCATGTAAGATCCACTATGCATATCTTGGCCACCCTACAACTACCTCCAGACTCAAGCCACAATCTCTAGTCTGGCAGGCGTCATTCCGCAGGGCTCAGAGATGCCACTTCCCGAAATCAATAGGGTGCTTCTAAACCCAAAACACCAGCAGGACTACTTTACTTCCAGCTCTAACGATCGAGGGAGACATAACCACCACTGATCTGCTGCACAAGGGAGAGTGTTGCAGTCTCAAAGGGGAAGACCTATATTCTTCCTTTCCTTTTGGGAAGCATATGTTCAAAAGGTAATGCAAATGCAGAATACTCAGGTCATTTGCTCACACCATCATCTTACTTCTCCTTTCTTTTACATAAATTTTAATACACAGCTTTTAAAAAATAATGTTTAATTTTATTCCACTGCCATCTTTTATCCATTCCTAGCCACAATCTTTCCATTTGTGTCTCTTTGTAACTTACATATTCCTTCCTATACCATTCTCCTCTGTCATAATGTGGAATGTAAAAGAAAAGGTCTAGAACTATAGATTATATGATTTGTCTTCCCAAACTTTGAATGGACTTAGGACCTATTTTAGATGGCTAAATAATTGTTACTTTTTCATAAACAATTAATCCCTTATTTAATTTGACTTTCCCATGACAGTCTAGAGAAGGAGTGAAACCTCATGTGCCTGGCCATAGTCTCTTCTCTTGCTATGAAAATCACAGCAAGAGGAATGAGGAAGGGAGGGAGTCAAGAAGAGAATCCTTGTGTCCCATGCTAAATTTGGTAATATAAACTAGATGATGCTCCTGGCAAATGCCAGTTCTTCTATAAGTGTAATCAGGGGTTAAAATGTAGAAATGTGAAAAAAAAACTGTTCTATTTTGTGTTCATGCACTATTGTGAGTGACTGCTACTGTCACTTTAAGAGTAGCTCTGAGCTGGGAAAAAGCCTGTAGATGTATGTGATGTCATGAAAGAAAAAAAGCAGAGAGCACGAGGCAGGCAGACGGGCTTGATGTGTGAGCTGCTATAAAAAAAAAAAAAACAAGAATCGGATGAAAATTTCACAGAGATTGGAAATTTTATCCCGCTAACTCTGGTTGTATTTTAGAGCAGTCCTAAATTTAGCCAGATAAACTTATCTGGCTATATTCAACGGTTTGAGTGCATCACTGAATATCCTATCAAAATTAGCTGGATAAATTTATCCAACTAACTTTGCCAGCCAGACAGCAGCTGAAAACGGACCCTTAAGTATTATGGGGTTGCTAATTATCATAATATTTATTATAAACTTCTACTTGTGCAGCGTTATTAATGGAAAAACATGCTTGGTTGTGTTTATTTTGTGTGCATGTGTGTATATAAGGGAGGAAGGAGCTTGAGATAAAGATATACTATAAAAGTTCACATATAAAGCCCTTGTGTATTTGAAAAAGTTACTTTCATTTACTGACTAGAAACAGTGTTTGATTCTGCTCAGCCTGGCATGGCACAAATAAAAGACAAAGTCACTAGAACACTGTAAATGAAGCAGAACATTTTAATCCTGGGGCCAAAAAGTCTAACTCTCAAATGACATTGAAGAGGTCTTTAATGGAGAAATGAAGGAAGTTAAGATCTCTAGAGGAATAAATCAGATCTTAAGGGTCAACAAATGTAAAAAGAGCCGTACAAAAGGAAATGAAACAAAAAAAAAACTTTGTGAGAGGGCTATGACCCACCCCCCTATCCCCTTCACCAGAAATGCAATAAAGGAATCAGCATTTCCTAACTCATAAATAGAAATGCTTAGTTTATACTAACAGAGTTTCTCTCATATTGTCAATGATATGTCTAAAACCCATTTTCCTCATTACCAATTGAGAAAAATGTAAAGAATTATGAGAAGAGGAAAGGAAATAGCGGTCCTGCAGAGTCTTACAGTACCTCTTTTGCTCTCCCAGGTTCTTGGTGGATTCATTATCTTGAATGCCTGTAAACTCTGATCCTTAGAAGATCATCAACTCACTGACTTGCTTAGAAAGATGGGAAACAAAGGAAAAATCAAACTTAAGTTCTCTCTCAATAACAATGAACATTCCTCTCGTCAGCGCTTCATCAAGTGCTCTCCTATATTTTGGAGGCAGGAAGTTTCTCTTAATAACAAACTGACCCCAGTATGAAAGCCTCCAGCCGTATGTCTGCACACCTCAGAGCCAGGAACATTCTAACTACTGGGGCGGATTGACTTATCGGGGGATCGGGCATCCCCCGGTGGGCCGGTCGCTCTAGTCATGTGGTCTGCCGAGCGCGGCTGTGACAGAGCCGCGCTCGGCAGACCACATGGTATCTCCGGAGCCGGCCGGGGCGGCGAATCCCCGGGCCGGTCGTCATCGGGAATCCGCCCCTTACCTAACAGTGATTAACTGAGGTTTAGCACTCACCCATATCTGCTAAGAAAAGAATTCTTAGATAAATTATATTAATTGAATAGCTCCCAACATTTTGTTGCTGTGTTTCTTCTTCTCAGGTCCAATGCAAGGATTTTGGGCACCCTAGGTGAATTTTCAATCTTGCGCCCTCCCCTTTACTCACTGCCTATTGGCGGCAGCTGTGACACAGCATCGCCATCCCCCTCTTTCACCTTGTTCAGCATACACCTCTCACTCTCCCGTTACCCTCTGCCAAGTTCTGCATCCTCCTGTCCAAAGTGCCCAGCATCCCTTCTCCCTGTCTCCCTGTCTTGCATCTCTTCTCTCTTCTTCCCTCCCTCCAGCATCTTCCTCATTCTCCCCTTCACTCCCTGTTCAGCACTCTAGCATCACCTCAGTGTCTTTGCCCTCTTTTTGCAGTGCACAGCATGCTCTCTCTCTCTCCATCCTATCTTCATCTTCCCAGCACCCTTCTCCACAACTCCCCCACAAACCTAGCTTCCTCTCTGTTTTCACCTCCCGCATCTATCCAACATTCAATTCCTTCTCCCCTGCAGAGCTGTGCTTTAAAAGTGGGTAGGTGGCACCTGGAGGTTTCTAAGGGTTTTGCCATCCCCCCCTTCCCCCTACCAAACTCTGGCAACCTTGCCTAATGGAAGAACCAACCCCAATTCTTCTTTAATTTTCTTTTCTTTTTTACTGGCTGTATTTGTGTTAACTTTCAGAGAGGTACTATATTTTTACGGGCTTCGTGGCATGCAGAAGTTACAACAACACTTGAAATGCCTTTTTCTCTATTACCAATGCCAAACTTAAGGCCTGGTTTTACTAAACATTTTTCCCATAGGCAGCTAATATAATTATTACTCAGCTCTGTAAAAAGTTAGTACGATGGCTTTAAAAGTGAAAACTTTATGGGCCTCAGAATAAACAGATCATGAATCAACAAACACCTCTTTGTGCTTTCTTAATGTTTATTTATTCACATCACAAACTATTTAGCTTCTTGTACATGGCATCCCTTAGAAGAAGAATATTGCCTCGATTACTTAAATAACCACATGCTGGCATGCCTTATTTCCTAAATTCCTGAGTGTGATCTGTAACATAGGAATGCACATTATAATACTGAAGTTCTAGAACAAAGGAGTCACAAGACGAGGCTCCAAGGGGGTTGGCTGAGGAGAAACATAAGGAAATATTTCTTCACAGAAAGTGTGGTGGATACATAGAAAAGTCTCCCAAGTGGAGGGGGGCAAAAATGATATCAGAATTCAGGAGAGCATGAAATTGGTACAGAAGATCCATAGTTGAGAGGAAGTGAAGGTAGAAGCCAGGGGCAAGATAGGCTCTATCGTATTGTAGCTGGAAGGGGACATGGGCAGAACAGATGGACCCTTTGAATCTTTATCTGTCATATTCTGTTTCTATACTAATCATTATAACACTGAATGTAGTATAAAATAAAATAATTCTCTCAAATGTGTCCTTCCTTCTAGGATTTCCTTTTGTCCTTCAGCAAAATAGCATCAGCTTTATAATTAGATTTAACTAAAACTTGATACGGCAGACATTTGCTGGGCTGGTAACAGGAGAGGTCAAGCTACATAACGGGAGCAATGTTAACTAAATGTTTCAAGCAAATTTGGGTCAAGAGAATAAACTGTGCAAGTTTCTTGAAATCCAAATATATGCACAGTTCCCCTGCCTAATACATCTGCACATAAAGGAGGGATAAAATACTCATTCAACTTTAGTAAATTTTCAAAGGGAAACTATCCACATTAACAAATAGCTGATATAGAAACATAGAAATGACGGCAGAAAAAGACCAATCGACCCATTCAGTCTGCCCAGCAAGCTCCCACACTTATTTTCCCATACTTATCTGTTTCACTGACCACCAAGTTCAGGGCCTTTGTTGGTAACTGTTTGATTCGAATTTCCTGCGATCCCCTGCCATTGATACAGAGAGTAATGTTGGAGTTGCATCAAAGGTGAGCATAAAGCTTAATGGTTACGGGTAGTAACTGCCACATCAAGCAAGTTACACCGATGCTTGTTTACCCAGACTGCACAGATCAATGCCTTGTTGGATGTTGTCAATGTAAATCCTCTTTTCCACATTTCCCCCTGCCGTTGAAGCAGAGAACAACGTTGTATATGCATTCAAAGTGAAGTATCAGGCTTAATTGGTTAAGGGTAGTAACCGCCGCAATAAGGAAGCTACTCCCATGCTGATTTGTTTACCCAGACTGTGTAGTTGAGTCCTTGTTGGTTGTTGTCTGAATGCAAATCCTATTTTCCACATTTCCCCTTGCCATGAAGCAGAGAGCAATGTTGGAGTTGCATTAACCGTGTGAAGGCTTATTGAGTAAGGGTAGTAATCACAGGTAGTAGCCTCTATTCCAGCAAGCCACCCCCATGGCTCTACTCTTCATTCCCATCTTCTAGCCTTTATGGATCCACAGTGTTTATCCCATGCCCCCTTTGAAATCCTTCACAGTTTCAGACTTCACCACTTCCTTCGGAAGGGCATTCCAGGCATCCACCACCCTCTCCATGAAGAAATACTTCCTGACATTGGTTCTGAGTCTTCCTCCCTGGAGTTTCAAAACGTGACCCCTAGTTCTACTGATTTTTTTCCAATGGAAAAGGTTTGTTGTTGACCATGGATCATTAAAACCTTTCAAATCTGAAAGTCTGTATCATATCTATATGCATTTTATAGATAATTGTTTTGGAGGGAGGAAGAGCAGTTTTCTTCTGCTACTTTGGGCTTTAAGCTCAATCAGAGCCAATGTTAGGATCTGGCACCAAGAATTCTTATTTGCATTTTCCAAGTGGTTTCCCCTAGTATAACCTCCAAATTCACTTACAGTCATCACAGAAACAGTTCTCAGCCAGGATCCTGGCAACCCATTCTCAAAATCTGCAGTCATGGGCTCTAAATCCAGTCACTAAGTCATCATCAAGTTAAAATTTACCCAAACAAGTAGGGGGAGGCATTCAGAGGTAGCGTTGAGCTAGCCATATGACTTATCTGGCTAACTAATATTTGAAGTTAGCCGAATAGCTATCTCAAGATGTTTCTGAGAAGAGATCTAAAGTTAATCGGTAGCAGCCTAATGCGAACATGGCTGAAGATTGACACTGGCAAAATTACCACTAGAGGAGCAAGGTTAGGGTTGGGGTGGAAGAAGAGATGGTAGAACAGAAGAGCACATTTTTGCACAAATTTTTTTCAGGATGGGAGAGCTGGGGGGGAGAGACTGGCACCAGCCCTTTAAAATTTGCAATATCTTTATCTGTACATAAAATTTATATATCTCCTATATACTAAGCGATGTACAAAAGCTCCATCTATATACTCCATTGCGTGTTTTAAAATCCCAGAAGCAAATGTTACTTCAAATACGATCTTCCAAATCCACTAGGCTAGTCATCACTAGAGAAAGATCATTTTCTATTGCAGGCCCCATCATTTGAAACATTCTAATAGCTCGATTTGAGGTGTTGGTGGTGGTTTAGGGTTTAGAGGCCAGTTTTTCATGCAAAGTGAGACGTACGAACAGCACAGTACACCTCGGTGAAGATTTGACATTATTTAGTAAGAGGAAAGGCTCAGAAAGATTAAATTTTATACTATGTTATCTTCCCCCAGCTTAATGATACTCTTGCTCTTGGCAACTTAGTCAATATCCATGTCATATTCATGAAGAGCCTCTATTTCTTCTTTTTTTGAATGTCTCCATTTTTCTGCCAGGAGGAGGCATATTCTCAATGTCTCTCCATGAAATCAGGTCAGACACATCTTTTTCTTTAATTGTGCAGCACATGTGTGGTGGTGGATTTCCTTTATTTGATCTTTTAGATCTCCTTAGCTTTGGCTCTGGTTCTTTAGGTACTGTATCTCCTTCTGTCTGATTATCATTGCCATGCTCCCCAGATTCTGAGACTGTGACATTCTTGGATGAAAAACATCATCAGCATCTGCATCTTCTTCTTGTAGATCATTTTCACTGGCAGCTATGCATGCTTCTGCTTAAATGTCAGCATAATCAGCCTATTGCTCGATAACCCGATCTTGCTCTCTTACAGGTCTATATTGTAAAGTGCGGTTGGAGATTCTTCGTCTGCAACTCGCTGTGGGCACACAATTGGGACGGGTAAAGCGATCCTGCGATACAGTCTCCAGTTTCACTCGTCCTTAGCGCTTCTTGAAACCAACGCATAACCCTTTCCGCACCCAGCATGTATATCATATGTAAATGAACGAATTAGCTATTTAGTGAAGGAATTAGCTATTCCCTCCTGATACTGTGACGCGCGTTCCGATTATCTCCTTTGTAACCCGCTATTTTGTCGCGTCCTTAGCCTGTTAGTTTACCGCCTACCTTCTACCTGGTGTTAGTCCTGCACCATGGACGACCTCCATATATACTAACCCGCTTTCAAACTGCATTCAGCCCTTCTTTTTGCATGAACGATGCTGCACGGAACTCCGATTGCATTAGTTATTTGCTTTAAAAAATTATTTCATCCCGCATGTTCCGTATGGGAGCTGACAGTGGCTTACAAAAAAAATTACAGTTCTCATAAAATGCTAAAGTTGTTATATATATATATATATATATAAATACCTTGTCACTTTCCGAATCCCCCATCTCCACATGGGTGGGCAGGCGGTCATCGAGGCAGCGGCAGGAGCGGGCGGGTGGGCGTCCGTTCATCAAGGTGGCGGCGGGAGCCGGCGGGAAGGTGAGCGCCCGTTCATCCAGGCGGCGGTGGGAGCCGGCGGGCGGGTGGGCGCCCGTTCATCCAGGCGGCGGCAGCAGCGGGAGCCAGCGGGCGCGCGCGCGTTCGATCCAGGCGGCGGCGGGAGGGTGGGCGCGTGTTTATCCGGGAGCAGGCGGGCGGGTGGGCGTACATTCATCCAGGCGGCAGCGGGAGCCGGTGGGCGGGCGCGCGTTCGATCCAGGCGGCGGCGGGAGGGTGGGCGCGCGTTTATCCGGGAGCCGGCGGGCGGGTGGGTGTGCATTCATCCAGGCGGCGGCGGGAGCCGGCGGGCGGGTGGGCGCGCGTTCGATCCAGGCGGCGGCAGGAGGTTGGGCGCGCGTTTATCCGGGAGCCGGCGGGCAGGTGGGCATGCATTCATGCAGGTGGAGGGAGCTGGCGGCGAAAGCGGCCTCCGGCAGCCCCCGCCGGCAGTGAATGAATGCGCGCCTGTGCGACCCGTGCGATTTCGGCACTCAAGGCGACGTCAAGCATCGTGACATCACACCTGTGCGACCCGTGCGATTTCGGCACTCAAGGCGACGTCAAGCATCGTGACGTCACACTGTTACTCCTGCATGCTCCAGCGTGCAGGTGTAACTCTGCACGCTCCAGCGGGCTACTAGCGCACCATCACCCGACCCGGGGGCTGGTCCGGAGGCCTCAACCACACCCCCGGGCTGGCGCCACACCCCCAACATGCCCCCCGGAACGCCACGAAATTCGCGCCGCCCAACCGACATGCCCCCCTTGCCCCCGGGACTTACGTGCGTCCCGGGGCTTGCTTGCACCGCCGAGCCTATGCAAAATAGGCTCAGCGCAGGCAGGGGCGTTTTAAAAGGGTTACGCGCATATCTTATGCACGTAACCCTTTTAAAATCCGGCCCTATGTGTGTATTTTTGCTTTCGCTTGCACTTATATGCAGGTAAAAAAAGGGGTGGTCTAGGGGCATTCTGAGGTGAGGCGAACATTTACATGCGTAAGTTGCTATTTTAAAAGACACATGTGGATTTGCCAACTTGAGTAATTTTATACCTGCTAATTATCTTGCATAAGTGATATTAACCGTGTTCATTTTGTACTATTGGCTGGGGTGGGTGGACTGGGTGAATTGGGCGGGAGGACTTCAAGCTGAAGAACCAGGAGGTTTTCAATGACCTGGAAAAGGACTAAGTGAACTGGTTTGAGTAATTGGTAAAACTGGTCTCTTCACTTACATGCACATGTGTTAAAATATACCTACTCAATTGTTCCCTTATTCTCCCTTGATCGCTAGCACTATCTTCATTAAGAGACTGTTGAATACAAGTAACCTGCACGCGTGCTTTCTCTTACGATGCTCCTGTGCTTTGGAACTCAATGCCTTTGGTTCTGCGTAATGAGAGGGATATTACAGCTTTTAGGAAAAAAAAGTGAAGGCACTATTTTATCTGGAGAATTATGGGGCCAGTTAATTGGATTATATTTGTTATAAGACTTCATATTTTAAATGTTTATGTGATTTAATTATGCATGTTTTTAATTCTGTAATCTGCAATGAACATGTATAGTAAGTTGAGGAATATAAAATCTTTGAAATAAATATAATAAATACTGATCTATTTGAGTAAGTACCACTTTATTTTCATGCATAAAATATGCGGGTATATATTTTTTTAGATAGGTAGGAAAGGTAAGCACATTCAATGCATTGAAATGCTCACTTTCAATGCATCAAATGTATTTGCATGTAACCATAAATAAGCGCATATATTGAGGGGTAAAGATATGAAGATTTTGTTATACACATGGATTACAAAATACTATAGTAAAACTATGTGGGGGCATGTACATTTGTATATGCCGCCGCACACAGTTTTTTGAAAGTTATTCTCAAAGCGTTAAGTATATAGTATATAGCAAGCCACAAAACTGAAAGTTTACTATTGGTAGTCTGTAGGTTGTCAAGTATAGCCCATAAGATGGCCATACTGCTATATTTAACACTATACATGGAAAATATTTTATAACATTTTGCACATCTGTAAAAAATTTAACAGAAACGGAATGTTAATGATTTGCTGAGCCTTTATGTAACTATTAGTTGTACATATGACTGCTTACGAACTTGATTATAGAAGGTATTTTTATATACTGTAGATAATTTTACACTTTGCTAACCACTTGCTGACGACATCTGCTAAAAGAATCCTGGCTTTCTTAGCTACAGTTATAGCAGATTAACTGAAGTAACCAATGTGAACTTCCATGAAGGGTCTTCCAATAAAAGTCCTACACATTCTTCAGTGGATCAACTGATACCCTTCAATGCTTTAAAGAAGGCTGAGAATCTGAAAGACAAATGTAAGGAAATCTAGCAAAACACCTGATCATAAAATATTTGGGCCAAAATCTGAAATGTTATATCAGCAGAAAATGAAGACAATGCTATACTACATTAAAATTCTCAAAAGAAGAAAAGCCTATAAACAAGGGGGTAGATGTTCAAAGACAACTGTCATAGGCCTAGATTTACTAAGCCGCTATAAGGTGATATTGCGAGAAAAACAGCATGTATCGCGCTTTAAATGCTGTTTATTGCACAATATAGCCATTTTGAGGCACTATCATGCAATATCACGTGATATTGCGTGATATAACAAAATATTTCATCCCCCTATGAAAATAAGCTGCTTTGCATGCATTTATATGCATAAAATTATCTAAAACATGCAAAGCAGCTTATGAATAGGCAAACCTATATAAATAAAATAGCGCGACAGACAGAAAAAAGTGAGCCCTGTTATTTTATCGCGTTTGAGGGAGCTGTAGATATTTTCCAGAGGGAGCACTGGGAACCTAACACGAGTCCCCGGTACTCCTGCAGAAAAATTAAAGGGCCAGTGGCCCAAAAATGGTCCTCTCTCAAATATGAAAAATCACCCCGGGGGTCAATGATAACCCCTGTTTGTCTCCCCTGCTGCCTACTTAAGCGGCACTGCCCCCCCCCCAAAAAAAATAAATTTAAAAAACCCAATGCCATAACACGGTAAAAGCCTGCTCCCTTCCCCCATCCCCTTCAACCCTAAAGTCCCTTTGGTATTGGACAACCCCCCCCCCCCCCCCCCCAGGCCCATCCTTACCACTGTCCAAATATAATGAAATCCCTTGTGTCTAGGGTACCCCCAACACCCTCACCTCCCCCCCCCCCCCCCCAAAAAAAAACCAAACCCTGGTGGATCTACCTCAAAAGTAGATCTTCAATGCTCAGGAGAGGGCTGGGGCACCCCGGCCAAGTGGATGCTATTTTTCAAAATGGTACTGCCCAGGCCTTGCCCCTATGATGTGATGGGGCAAGATCCAGGGATTGGACCAAGGCTATGTGGTCTTGATCTTATCACTGGACCTAGCCTCTATGACATTATGGGGCAAGGCCTCTTTTGTGACATTTTGAAAAATGGTGTCAACCAGGTCTTGGGTTAAGGGTGCCCCTAAGCCCTCTGCTGAGCATTGAAGACCTACTTTAAGGAACAGGGGGGTTAAGGGGTAGGGGTGGAGTCCACCTAGCCCCCCTTAAGCATCAGCATTAATGTTTCAGGGGGTTGGGGGGTACCCTAGATCCCAGGGATTTTATTTAGAAAAAGAGAGGTACGGATGGGGCCAAGGGGGGGTTGTCCTAAGCCAAAGGGGACATTTTTCAGCTTGAAGGGGAGGAGGTGGGGATGGGAATGGGCCATCACCGTGCATGTAGCATTAGGTTTTTTTTTTCATTTTGGGGGACCGGTACTGCCTCGATAGGCAGCAAGGGTCACCATTGACCTCCTGGGTGATTTTTCATATTTGGAGGAGGGCTATTGGCCCTTTAAGTAATGGAAGCCATGGCCAATGTGGGCCACGATCGCATGAGAAAAGGAAGTACCATGGCATGATTTTTTTGTTGAAGGTTTGTATGTGATGAAAAAAAATTGCACTACAGTACAGCCACAATAGTTTCTCAGGGAGAGGCCAAATATCATGTGGATGCCCCCCCTCCCAATATTTGGCCCCTCCCATGATAAACTATTGCAGCTTAATAAATCTCCCTCTAAGTAAGTTGGTCAGATAAGACTTATCCGACTAACTTACCAGGGATATTCAGCAGCATGGCTATGTTCCTGAATATCCCTATAAATATTGCAAGTTAGCTGGATAAATCTTATCCTGCTAACTTTAGACTTGCTATTGAGCAGATATAACTTATTTGGTTAACTTAACTGGATAAATTTAAGTATCGCTATTTATCCAGATAAGTTAACCAGATAAGTAGCTCCTCCCAGAAACGCCCATTTCCCACCCTCTCCATTTCTCCAGTACTTATCCTGCTAAGTGGTGACTGTTGAATGGGGCCAGATAATATTCAACCACTGCCACTTATCAGCCTAAGTGGTGCTGAATATCAGCCTGTCACATAGTACTACTAATACTAATAACTTGGAACAGATGTGCAGTAGAGCATAAAGTGATCTACATTTGTGGTATCTGAATAAATAGTCCTACTTTTCTGATGAAGGAAATTCTAACAATATAAAAATTGCCAAACTGGCTCAGATCAGAGAGGTCTAGTTAACCCCCATCTATAACAAGGGCAAGCAATGGGTAGTGAGACAAAATTTATAAGAAATAGAATATGTGAAGAATTTTCCATTCAGTTTTTAGGGAATGATGTTTAATAACATATTTACAAATTAAAATTTTTTCTTGTATCTTAAAATGTTTATTGCTTTTATAACTGTTGGGAATCCCGGCTACGACAGGCACCGACCCCAGGTTCATCCTCTGACGGCACGGGGCAGCCCGGTCCTGTCCCTGGCCACGGCGCTCCCTCCACGCAGCCACAGACGCCACTGACAGGGTCCCTGCGCATTCCTCCCTAGGCGCATGCGCACGGCACTTGCCACGTCTTAAAGGGGCCGCGGCGGGAAATCTCGGCTCAGCCCCCGAAGATGACATCGGCTCCTCGGGCTATTTAAGCCCAGTTCAGTTCAGCGCTCCTTGCCTTGGCAACGGGTCCTGTTCGTAGAGTGTGATCTTGCTGCGTTCCAGTTCCTGAGTTCCTGCCTGTTCCTGAGTTCCCACCTGTCCTGCTCCTGTGGTTCCGCTGCTCCAGTTCCTGGTTCCCTGTTCCTTGGATTGTCTTCTTGGTCTCGACTTCGGCTTGGTTTCCTGGTTTCTGCTTGTCTGCTGCCCGTCCTTACCTTTGGCTTCTTTCCTGGTTCCCATGTGTCCGCCGCCTGCCCTGACCTCTGACCTGGTACCTCGTGCTGCCTGCTCGTCACCTGCCCTGGTTTCCGGACTGCCCACCGTATTCCTGACCCCTGCCAGCTTCGACCCGGACTCTCTGATGCTGTCTCTCCGGTTGGACTTCTCTCCACCAGGAGACCCCCACAAAAGTCCTGTCAGCTCCAGTACCCAAGGGCTCAACCTGAGGGGAACGCGGGTTGGTATAGGTGAAGCTCCTGCTGGGTCTCCTGGACCTGTACTGCCTCCCAGCAATGAGGACCTCTGGGGGCCGTCCCTCGGGGGTGATTCCAGCGCTCATGCAGGCTCAATGGTCCACAGAGCTAACAGTTTGTCAAGGCCATGGACCCGGCAGACCTGTCTGGTCTCCAGGCCATTCCGGGCCTGGCCCAATGACTTCAAGAACAGCAGCAGTGGTTGGACATGTTAGCGGCTACAGTCGCCTGGACACTGCCCCATTGCCTGGCATTCCGTCATCGCCACCATCTCCTGCGCCAGTACCTTCCGCTTCCTTGCATCTACCAGCCTCTCCTGACCTAGAAGATGCTATTCCACGAATCACATCATACTTTCTTTAAGCTACACCAGGGTTTTGACCTCATAGACTGAATGGTTTATTTCTGCCCCAATGATTGTGCATTTTGTGACTAGAAATCTTTCTTTTTAAATGGCTGTATTGTTTCAACTTACTTTAATTGCTTGGCTTTCATCACATTTGCAAACATTTTTTATGGCATGAAATCAGCCTTGTAGATGTATCAAAACAAACATTTTTGGTCTCCATGCAGACTTCACAGTGCCTATTTCTTTTCTTCCCTCCCTCCCTCCCCTCCTGCTTTTTATTAGCTACTGTTCATAAGTGCCGTTGTTGTTTTAGTGTTTTGTTCTCATTAAACTTTAAGCTTACACGTCTCCCAGCGGCACTGACAGATTGCGTGCAGTGCGTGCGATGACTCTGTGACCTTGTTCACATGGCCAATAAAACAGTAAAAGAAGCAAAAGAATTCCAGTGTGGAGCCTTCTCCCCCCGCCTCTCCATCTGTGATGTGTAGAATCCAGCAGTGATGCCAGACAGGGCCTCCATTCTGCCCTCAAACAATGAGGTGCTGTTCACTGCACATTATCAGGTGCTAGACTAATACTGGAAAGTGCTCGTTATGGAGCTAATCAAATATATTTACATTTCTCCCTTCTCAACAATATATTGATGCTAGATTCTGATTCTGAATGCTCAATATTTTCCAATTTATCCGCCGGTAATACAGTGGGATTTTATGTTCCAAGCAACTTCTTGCTAGCCAAGTGGAAGGGAGGGACTATATTTTTCAAGGTAAACCCGGAGCCTGTTAATGGTCACTGGGATTGTGTCGATGTGGAAAAATAAATCACATTGTACAGCAGCCCTTTATGTCCTGCTATGGGACATTTTAAAGCTTTACTTTAATTGCACTCCTACAAAAGCCAGGGAGACCAATAAAACAAATAGGACCTCATGTATACCACAAAGGCATAGTGCAACAAAAATGAGAATGTCAACGGTTTGATTTTAACATTGGGATAATTAAACCTTCATTTCTGGCAGGAGCAAAGTATTAGTGAAAGAGATGGAGAGCCTTGAAAAAGCAGGGCATTGACATCTCCTCATGTTGTGGGAACAAGACTGTCTCCCTCTATTCATTTCTTAATAGCTACTTTCAGGCTGATGCAATACCGACACGCTAAAAACGTGCATCCATTATCCAAACTGGATGCATTTCTTTTAACATGCGCACAATCACCTTTCCTGGGCGCTCGGTGCAATAGGCAAATGAGCTGCCATGCTAAAAAGGACGCACTAGGGATAAATTGTGCATCTCTAGTGCGTGCCTGGCATCAGGTGCTCAGGAGTAGTGGCTGTGCACAGGTTAGGAAAATGAACACTTGTTAATTAAGCATCCGTTTTCCTAATCTGACCACCGGCAAGACATTTAAAAAAAAAATTTATTTTTTTTTAGGTTACTCCTTTTTTCAGTTCCTTTGACTTAATATTGCCAGGATAGTAAATCGGAGGAATTACAGAAAAGCAGTATTTTCTGCTTTTCTGTTAACCTTTGGGGTTTCTCAAGACTTAATGCTGGCTCTGGGGCATTTGAGGGTAAAAATGTGTACGTCGAGTGCACATTTATTTTTTACATTGGCTAACAGCCTCATCAACATGGCATTTTCATGTGATAAGCGCTATTAGCTATGCACTGCTTTGGACGCACCAATCCCCCTTATTGCATAAGGAGTTATGGACATGCGTCCAAAACACACGTCCAGCCAGGGGTTAAGCTGTGTGTGCACTGGCCTGAGCACACAGCATTGCATCGGCCTGTTTATGCACTGCCTATGGCAATATTTACATTGGGGTGCATCACCTTTAAGCTGGAAGATTTCACAGTTTGTGCTTGAGTCCAGATTCGAGGTAACAGTTTGCCTTTTTTTTATGTAACCCCTGTTCTGGTTTTGGAACCTAGAGGGTAGGAGCACAAGGGCTTCCCAGGGTCAATTCTTCACGCCTTCACCCTCCTTCATGCTTTCAATCCCCCAGGCCCTTGGGTAGGGTTCTGTCTATAGGGGGTGGGGTGGGGGGGAATCAATGCCGCCAAGGCCCAAGTGGTAGGGGGATCTCAATTGCACTGTCCTAGGGAGGTAGCAGTTCACGTTCAACAATAAAGAATGTGAGTGCCAACGAAATATTTGAGTTGAGTGTCCAAAATAAATCTTTACTGTAGAAGTTCTAAGTTGGCAAAAATGGCACTTTACACATCAGAAACAAACTACCAAGATGCACCCCTTCTCCCCAGGGCATAGACGACAGATGGGAGTCCTTCAAGTGCAATAAAAGATCTGACTCACAATTTCTTTTCTCCAGACGAGTCACTGGATCTCCTAGAGGGAAAAACTAGGCAGCAGGGAACAAGCAGCTCCTTGGGTCTTACGCACTTCAGGGCAGGAAGGGTGACAGCAAACTCCCCACCAAAACACCTTGCAAAAATGGCAAAACTTTGGAACTCTTCTGCAGCGAGTCTCCCCTGATCCAGCCATGCTGTCGGAGCTGGAGAGCAGTGGTATATTCCTTACTCCACCTGCCTCTGACTTACTCCCCCAAAATTCTGTGAGCCAGAGGTACCAGAGCTCTCATAGACACCGCCCCCCCCCCAAATAGAAATCCAAAATCCCTGAAACAACCCCTGAGTCCAGTAGAGCACTGCCTTCTTCCTACTCAGGCAGGACCTAAGCTGTGAAACCTATTATACCAGAATAGGGTAACAAACTTCAGCTTAGAATATCACTCTTTTACCTCTGGGTGCTAACCAAAAATGACACACTTGATGCACGCTGCTTTTATACTAGTAAGGGCCTGGCCATTCTTTTGCATTTGGCAATCCGCGGGACAGACCCAAAGTCCGCCGTACATACCTCCAGCCCCGAGGCTGATATGACCTCTCCCGATGCCGGGGAAGGCCCCCAAATAGACACGTGGCAAGCTGCCATGTTCCACCTGGCCCTAATGCTGCCACTGCCACTGGCAAAGACCCCAGAATGGAAGGGCAGCCGACCTTGTCTCTCTCTCTTAAAGGGCCTGCAGCAGGAAAAGACCAGCGGCGGTTGATGATGACATCACCAGCATGGGCCTATAAAAGGCCACTTCAGCAGCTCATCCTTACCTCAGTAATAGGTTGTCTACCTTTGGTAGAGCTATTGCCTCAGTGTGTTCTTGGTCTTTGTTCTTATGTTCCTGGTCTTTGTTCCTGTGTTCCTGATCATTGTCTTGGCAGTTCCTGGTCTTTTTCCAGAGTTCTTCATCTTTGTCCTGTGGTTAGTGTGCAGTTCTTCGTTTTCATTCTGTGGTTAGTCTTCAGTTCTTCAGTGTCTTCTCCTGCCCGCCTGTGCTATTCCTTGCCTCCCTTACTGCCTTTCTGACCTGTCATCCCTCGGACTGATCTCTGGTTTTCACTTTGGCTTGTTCGACACTTGACTACGACTGAACTCCACCTACCTCTGACCACTTCCAGACCCTCGACCACATCTGAACGCTGCCTACCTTGACCACTGCTTGTCTCCGAACATGCCTGAATCTATCCTGCCCCAGACCCTGGCCTGCAACTTGCTCTTCTCCATGGACTTCCACCTTGTCAACTGAGGCCCATGCCTGAGTCTTGCTGGCCCTAGCACTTGGGGGTTCAATCTAAGGGGGACAAGGGCTGGTATAGGTGAAGCTCCAGTTGGGCCTCTGCCACAGCCAGCTCTGCCAGCTGATGGTGGGGTACCTGCAGGGCTCCTCCTTGCAGGTTGCACCAACTTCACCAAGGGTCCACGCCTGCAACAATTCCAGTAACCTCAGTGGAGAAGCATTTCTGAAATTGTGCACACACACCCTCCCCAATATGTAACTAGCTCCCAACTCCAAAAAAGGGTTTAAGAACTAGTGCCATATAGTGAGGATCCAAAAGGTTCGTGACACCTATTTATACTCTTCCAGACTGTTTAAATTGATAAAACAACTGGTCTGTGATAGTACAGATGTCAAAACTGAAGTTTGCCAGAGGTTTCAATTGATGTGGGGAAAGGAGAAATTGACCAAACTGTTAATTAATGATGAGGAGAGAATGTTTATTGCAATGGTTGGATGTACTTTGTTGGTATATAGAATAGAAATAACATAGGGGAGACAGAAATGATCTTGTTCCCCTCTCTTTCTCTTTCTTCTATTCCATAATCTGTCTGTTCTTTCACCTGCTTCTTTCTCTCCAGTCCATGCCACCTCCCTTTGATTCCATCCCCTGCTTCATGGTCCAATCTCTGGCATTAAACTGCCCAATCCCTAATAGCAGCAGCATTCCCCAAACAAGAATCTACATACCAGGTGCTGCATCCTTCCCCAATAATCTCTTTAATGCGGCTACCACCGGTAGTCTTTTCTCTTTCTATGCTGGTGATGGCACTTGGAGATTCACTTCTCTTGAGACAAAGTCAGGAATCATTTCTTCTTGAATTATCCATGCACAGGAAACCACTTTCTATAGGCCATATTTTTCTATGCTCACAAGTGTTTGGGAGACTGGATCCCAATGTGGAAGACTAAAACAAAATATTAGTAGATCAGCAAGCTTATGATAGGATAGAAATTGCTAGAAATGGGTGGATTATCTTATCTGATTAGTAATGTACTGTCCGTGATAAATTTTGATGGCAAATTTAGAGGTTCGTTAATGCTGCAATTTCTTCTGCACATATGCAGGATGGTACAAAAGGTGGAGGGAAATGGTTTCATATTTTACATTTATCTAGAGCAGTGGTTCTTAACCCAGGCCTCAGGACACACCCAGCCAGTTTGGTTGTGGTTTGATTTAATCAAAACTAATTAACTCCTGATTCTGTTAGAAATGCCAGTGTGTAATAAGTACCGCAATTTCTCTCTTTCCTTTTTTTTTGAGATATACATTGTATGATTGCTCCAATTTCATTTTGTTCTCCCTTAAATTGCATAGTAACCGCAGGGAAAAGTTAAATATATGTATACCACTTTTTAGTGGATTGTTTACTGGAAAAATGTGTGCAATGATATTCCCTGGAAATTCCATGACATGTTGATATTGTCTTTTTGTTTATTATAAAACCTAATAAAGATTAAATAGAAAAAAAAAACTAATTAGCCCAGCCCAAGATATCACAGCAAATTAGGGATTGTGGGCAAGGTAAAGATACATGTAGGATCTCTTCGATTTTAGTACTATAATGGGGTAGATTTTCAAAGGGTTGCGCACATAAGATACGCGTGCAACCCCTGAAAACCTACCCCTGCCTCCCCCTGCGAGCGCCAAGCCTATCTTGCATAGGCTTGGCGGCACGCGCAAGCCCCGGGACGCACGTATGTCCCGGGGCTTGCAAAAAGGGGCAGGGCGTGGGCGGTCCGGGATGGTCCGGGGGAGGGGTGGGGCGTGGCCTGAGCCTCCAGGCACAGTGGCCATTTGCCGCTGTGCCTAGGATCGCGGGCCGGCTGTCGAACGGTGTGCATAAGTTACGCCTGCTGGGAGGCAGGCATAACTTCTTCAACAAAGGTAAGGGGGAGTTCTAGGTAGGGCTTGGGGGGGGCGGGTTAGGTAGGGGAAGGGAGGGGAAGGTGCGGGGGGGGGCAGAAGGAAAGTTCCCTCCGAGGCAGGCTGCGCGGCTTGGCGCGCGCAAGTGGCACAATTGTGCACCCCCTTGCGAATTGGGTTGCACGAACAAATCTGTGCCCACACGCAGGTTTTAAAATCTGCCCTAATGTGTATTCTAGTCCTCAGGATGCATCTAGTCAGTCTGGCTTTCAGGATAGCCACAATGAATATGTATGAGAGAGATTTGCATATGATTGAGGCGGTGCATGCAAATCTCATGCATATTCATTGTGGCTATCCTGTTTTGTATCCTTCACATAAGACCAAACTTGAGCCACCTCCTTCTTCAAAAAAAAGTCTTCCAAATTGACAGGGGTTTCTAAATCAGAGCCAGAAGAAGGCACAATAGGTCTCCCATGTGGACTTAGCAATTGTTTGTGAATTGTAGAAACCATGTAAAAGATGAGTATAGTCGGTTTGTTAGACATCAAAAATGAAATCTCACGGCAAGTAAAGAAGCCACTTTCCTTGGCTATTTTGAGTTCATTCTGTACTAGTTGAATCCAGGAGGGAGAAAGATTCTCATCTAACTCATTGTACTAAACTGGGTCCCCTAGCTGGCATTCGATCTCGACAATATATTGGTCACAGCTTTGAATTAAAACCGCATCCCCTTTGTCGGCAGCTTTTATTGCCAACCTTTCATTATACTGTAATTCTCTCAATGCTTGAACTTCTATTATACTTGTATTGTGATAGGTATGATGAGGGGGGGATTGTATTCTAAAATTAATAAATCATGCAACACCAATTCCATGTATGTTTTAGCATGGGCATCTACTGGTGCCAGTAGGATCCACTGTGATTTTGGACTTATTCCACTTCTTTCAGCTGATGCAAGTAAAAAAAATTTTTTTCAGAATTTCCCAAAAAAGCTTGTGACATCTCTATAGTACAACCAAAATCAGGTTGGATCTTCACATCATCTAAATGCCTCTACAGGATATTTTTTTATTTGATTTATATTCTTCTTTTCGGCACTTCAAAATGGATTACATTCAGGTTCAGTAGGTATGATGCATGTCTTAACTGATACAGTGACTATTGTACAATAAGTGAAATATCACCGGGTAGTACAAGGAACAGTGGGTGGTTACATGGGCAAGTTCCAAGTGTTTTGTTGAATTTGTTATTATTGTCACAGCTGTCACATTTTAATTAGCCATGCAATCCCCAACCTAGGTGATCTTCAAGGAGTCACTGAGCTAACCCTCAGCTAAGTCTCTGTCAATACTACTCCATCTCTTTTAGCCCTGACAAAAAGATTCTCTGTGGGCAGGAAAGATAAACCTCCAAGGACCTGGAGGTTAAATGTCAGTCCTTTTCAGAATGCCAATAGAGAAAACTGTAGTGGTTTTCTAGTGCCTAGGCAGCAACATTATAGGGATGTGCAAAGGGGTGCAACAGCCTGGCTGAAGATTTGCTGCCTTCTAGCGATGTGGAATCTAAGTAAACAGACAATATTCCTCTGCTTGCCAATTCAGCCCTTCCTCTCCCAGGTAGTGTGCAGGGAACATAAGGGGAGGAGAAGAGAGGATCCTGGAGCAGACTTAACAAAGCAAATCAGAGCTGCTGTGCCTCCAAATCAATCTCTCCCCTCCTAGAAAAAAATGGAGATCATTTTGAGGAGACTAGGAGGGGCTGAATGGGGTTCATTAGGGGGTAAGGAGAGGAGAGAGGCAGGGGATAAGAAAGGATTGGCTGGAGGGTGTGTGAGAGAAATGGGTGGGAGAGAAGTATTTGTGTGTATAAATGAGAAAGGATTGGTGATGGGTGGTTGTGTATGCCAGATTAGATGAGAGGTAAGAGAAGAGATGCAAGGCAAAGCAGGACCACAGCGCAATAGGGACACTTCCCTTCTCCTCCCCATTTCCCTTGCTCCAGAACAATTCATATGCTCTCCCTCTTAATCTCGGATTCTGTCCCCCTGATATTGGAGCTCATCCCTCAAACCCTACCACTCCCTCCCACTCCCTCCCCTTCCAGAATCCCAGAACATACCTTCGTCCCAATTCCAGATTCCTGATCTTCCCTCCCCCTTCCGTAATCTTCCCTATCTCCCATTCATAGGTGTAGTTTGCCTGCTCAATTTGTTGAGGTGGGAGCAAGGAGTAGGGGCATCAAATTGGTGGGGGAGCAAAGGGATCCCAATTTAGAACTAGCACCTGGAGCATTTGGGAGGACACCACCCACATACCCCCCTAAATTAAACTTATGCTCCCATCTCCCCATCCCCCATCCTCTCACTTCCTCATTCCATTCCTGGTATTCCTCCCTTCTTTTCCCCATCCCCAGCCCTCTCACCATCTCATCCCCCCAGTCCTCTCACTTCCTCATTCCATTCCTCCCTTCTTTTCACCATCCCCGGTCCTCTCACCCTCTCACCCCCCCGTCCCATCATTTCCTCATTCCATTCCTGGTATTCTCCCTTCTTTTCTCCATCCCCAGTCCTCTCTCCCTCTCATCCCCCTGTCCCCTAATTTCCTCATTCCATTCCTGGTATTCCTCCCTTCTTTTCCCCATCCCTGGTGTTCTCACCCTCTTATCCCCCCATCCTCACTTCCTCATTACATTCCTGGTATTCCTCCCTTCTCTTCCCCATCCCCGGTGCTCTCACCATCTTCTTCTTTCCCCATCCCCGAGACCTCTTCCATATATTGATATTTGACATCCCTTTTCCTCACACAATAAAAAGAAAACAAATTACACAGAAAAATTCTTTATTTTTATCATGTAAAATAAAAGATGGAAATGTTTGCCACAGAATCCACCCTTGAGCAGCTGCAGAACTATGAAGCTGTGCCTGAGACCTTCTGGGAGTATGGGGGGTGTGGGGGGAGGGGAAGTGGGTGACAACACCAACAGTACATCGGGGTGTTGCAAAATCCTAAATTCATATCGACGATACAAAATTATTCAAAGTAGTTAAATCACAAGTGGATTGTGATACATTACAGGAGGACCTTGAAAGACTGGAAGATTGGGCATCCAAATGGCAGATGAAATTTAATGTGGACAAGTGCAAGGTGATGCATATAGGGAAAAATAACCCTTGCTGTAGTTACACGATGTTAGGTTCCATACTAGGAACTACCACCCAGGAAAAAGATCTAGGCATCATAGTGGATAATACTTTAAAATCGTCGGCTCAGTGTGCTGCAGCAGTCAAAAAAGCAAATAGAATGTTAGGAATTATTAGGAAGGGAATGGTTAATAGAACGGAAAATGTCATAATGCCTCTGTATCGCTCCATGGTGAGATCACACCTTGAATACTGTGTACAATTCTGGTCGCCGCATTCAAAAAGATATAGTTGCGATGGAGAAGGTACAGAGAAGGGCAACCAAAATGATAAAGGGGATGGAACAGCTCCCCTATGAGGAAAGGCTAAAGAGGTTAGGGCTGTTCAGCTTGGAGAAGACAAGGCTAAGGGGGGATATGATAGATTTCTTTAAGATCATGAGAGGTCTTGAATGAGTAGATGTGAATCGGTTATTTACACTTTCGGATAATAGACTAGAGGGCATTCCATGAAGTTAGCAAGTAGCACATTTAAGAATAATCGAAGAAAATTCTTTTTCACTCAATGCACAATTAAACTCTGGAATTTACTGACAGAGGATGTGGTTAGTGCAGTTAGTGTATCTGGGTTCAAAAAAGATTTGGATAAGTTCTTGGAGGAGAAGTCCATTAACTGCTAGTAATCAAGATTACTTAGGGAATAGCCACTGCTATTAATTGCATCAGTAACATGGGATCTTCTTGGTGTTTGGGTAATTGCTAGGTTCTTATGGCCTGGATTGGCCACTGTTGGAAACAGGATGCTGGAGTTGATGGACCCTTGGTCTGACCCAACATGGCAATTTCTTATGTTCTTAACTTTAGTGAAAAAATACTTCAAACATGAGAATTTATGGCACTTGATAGTCACTCTGATATTATCCATAAAAGAATTTCAAATAGTAAATCTGTAGTCCTGCAATCTCTCCCCCAGGGTCCCTTCTTCATTCCTATATGGAACGTGAAGTCTCCCTGGCTAAAACTAAGCATGGAGTCTTCCTCTCCCAGTTTGGGTTCCCTTTCACATCACAATGTCTGAGATGTACTGCTTATCCTTAGCAACTCCAGTTTTCTCCTCTCCCTCCCCTGTGACCTTTTGGGCATCTCCTTAGCTGTTTGCGGTTTGTAAGCATCTAGAGTGGTAGCTCAGATTGTCCTCTCTCCTCTCAGCTGTGATATCAGCTGGGCATTCACTGCTCCCCGAACTCCCAGACTGGCAAGGGAAGCCAAGATAACCAAGAAAATGTTTTTCTCTTACTTCTCTCTCTGGGTAGAAAAGGTGGATTTAAAAACCTCCTTCCAGCAATGAATAACTGCAAAAATCACTAAACATGCATTACCAACCATTGGGTGTAAATTGAAAATTAATCTCTCTTCTTTCTAAGACTCCTCAGCCAAGCCTTTGGGCCTTTACAAAATTAAGAGAACAGAAAAAAAAATTCCATCTTTTTCTAAATCCAAACTAAAAATTCATATAATAAAAATTAGTTTGACAAAAAATTCATATAGACACTGCAGGTCACTTGTATTTATGTAAGCAGGACTAAATCAGTACAGCAACCTTTACTGGGAGAGCTGTGGCACAGATGTTACATCTCTCTATACCACACTGCTCTGACCTATTTACTAGGCCATACTACTTAGTAGAGATCCCAGTGGCCCCTATAGTTATATAGTATACCATATATAGTTATATGGTAGAGAAAGCCCACCTAGCCTATCCAGTCTTCCCTGTTATTCTGTAATATCTCTTTACAAATCTTTGGTGAAATCACACCTGGAGTATTGTGTTCAGTTCTGAAAGCCATACCTCAGGAGAGGTACCAAGGCAATCTAGAAGAGGGTTTCTTCCAAAATGATAGAGGTCTGTACCATAAACTCTATGAAAATGATGTAAAGAACTGGCACAAAAGAGGGAAAGGGGAAAATAAGAGACATTTAAATTCATTGAGAGCAGAAATACATAGCCTGGAAGTTATAGTGCAAATTGTCATGATATGAAGCTTAACCCTAATCCTAACCAGGTACCAGGTAATTGAAATAGTCCAGTAGTTGAGATAGCTAGATAAAACATGTATTCAAATTTAAGAGAAAGTACAGCGAGCATAGCAGATCCAAGGTCACACTCTATGATGTTGGACAAGTCTTGGACAAGTTGAGAATGGGGTGCTTCTCTTAATCTGGGTTTCAAGGTCAGCAAATTCATTACCATTTCTTAAAAGTGGGAAACTGAGGGTAAAATCAGAGATCAAATAGAATCTAAAATAATATTGATATCCTAAACTTAAATGAGT